>NC_090933.1:263955193-264258223 GCF_040938575.1 Ambystoma mexicanum | reverse complement strand
ATGACCAACGGAAGAAAGGATATGTGTGGGCTCTCAACAACGCCACAGCCACCCAGCACAGCCCAACGCTCCAGCTTCAAGTAAACAACACACCGTTAGAATTCCTCATAGACACGGGGGCAACTGTTAACATCATAAGTGAACAGGCGTATAATTCGCTCCCCAGCCCCCCAAAGATCCGAAAGGCGACAGTGGACATATACCCCTATGGCGCCACGGCCCCGCTGCCATGCAAAGGAACCATATCAGCATGGTGCGTGCACAAATCGCTAATAATTCACATTTATATAGCGCTATGAACCCTCAGGCATCTGAGCGTTGCTCATTGACCACAGTGTGAACCCTCAGGCATCTGAGCGTTGCTCATTGACCACAGTGTGAACCCTCAGGCATCTGAGCGTTGCTCATTGACCACAGTGTGTGGTGCTCATTTATCGACCTCAAAAGGATGAAAGGCTGCTTTTGGCCCTGCTGGGATTCGAGCCTGCGTCAGCGCGGATGTCAAAGCGAGCGCTCTACTCTGAAAAGGAACAGGAACAAGAAGTACATGCACGCCTGGGTAACTGTCTACAGCTGACGGTTCCCTGTACATTACATGAAGTGCCATGCATATGGTAAAGACTGTGTGACAGCTAGTCCAAAGCTTTTGTGGGACTTAGCTCTTTGCTAATGGGAAAGCACTATAACAGGAAAGGTAACAGTGATACAGTGTATGTACCCCTAGAACAACTGTCTACAGTTCAGGGCTATGCTAATTTACATGCTGCTTACATGCAGAGTGAATCATATTCAGACACAAGCAAATTAAAGGGCAATTGTGGAAATTCAGGAATCCAGATGAAGTAACCTTATTTGACAGTCATGAAGGATGCAGGGAGTAAACTGGGACCTTAACTCTGTGTTGAGGCACAGAGCTAAGGAGCCAACATATAATATTGAGACACCCTTATGAGAGAATACATTGAAATAGTCTGATGTTGCAGGTCAGTGTGTCTGTGTCACTCCACCTGAAGCAAACATGAGCTGCTAAATAGAGAAAAAGCAGAAGAAGGGGAAGCAAGTTGCTACAGATTATGGCCAGGGACCCTTAGGTTAATGAGCATATGGCCCTTTAGTAACGTGCTAGCAATGGATGGGATTGCGGAGCAATTCTGAGTCTAAATCATCAAACCATTTCAGGAAGATGGCAAGGTACTGTTTTATTAACAATTATCTAAAACAGGGAGGTTACAACGGACATCAACGGACCAGACATTCGCTCAGGCTCTCGACAATTTCCCCATTCAAACATCCCTACATGCAAAAAATGCATCAGAGGTGACGTCACACTACGTAGCAAATAATAGCAAATAATAGAAAACCTGTCAAAGGCTTAAGGGGAACATCTAAGTAAACATTGCATAGGGACTGCGATTGTGATTGGCTGCGCACTTTCAGGTGGACAATTTATGGATGCCTCTAAAAACATGTAATCTTTATCACTATTAAGTACACAGTTAATCATTGATCTTCACACTATAAGGTGCTTTGTTATACGGCCCTCTACAATTGGTTGGAATGCTTGTGTCATATATGGAACATTCGGTTCACTTAGCAGCACGTAAGCTCAGACCCAGGTGCCAGGAGGTGGACTTGACTTTACCTCCCCACCCAATTAGCCCAACATCTCTCATCACCCATGCCTTCTGCCATGAAGATTGTCTTTGAACTTGGCCTTGCAAATGATCCTTGTCTGTGGGAATGTATGGGAGTGCAGGCTCTCACTATTGTCGTTCTAGGACTCAAAGCTCAACTCTATTTCCATCCTTGGCTCACGTGGCAGGAGACCACGATTTGGTCGAATTTGCAACATTTAAATGTCTTAAATTAATAAAACTTGGCACATTTTGTGTTTTTTCTTTGCACCTTAAGAAGGGATGACGCATCCTTCAAACATTCAGTGCTTTCAAGAATAGATAACTGACCTTGGCTGCTTCAGTTTTGAACAGCCTCACCAGGTCCTTCCTCAATCTCAGCTTATTCTTGCTGTGACACAATTCTCAACCTTTCCTCTCCATGGCTCCGGGCTTACTAAATTCATGACCATGATGTCCAGCTCCTATACAATGGTGGCTTAGCCTGCAGTCTAATCACTACTTATAGCCCGCTTCTTTGATGACTTAGTCTACTTGCGTTTCAGCATCTGTACAACTATTGAACGATTTACTTTCTGGAGCAATTCGCACATATGCAATCTTCTTTTTTGCATATGAAAGTTTGCTGGATTCTTAACTTCGTCAACATTTTCTGTAAGATCCCTGAATTCTCTTCAGCCAGTATCCTTGAGGCGTCATGCACGTCTCTTGTGACATCACTAGCTTCTTCTCTTCGCTCCTCTTCATATTCCTTCAGGGTGTTCCTCCATGAGATTGTCATCTCTTCAGGGATACATTCAATAGTGTCTTCTCAGTGGATACCTTCTTTCGAATATACACTGCAGTACTGGCACAACTTCTGGTGTAAAACATGGCACAATCTCAGGCCTCCAACATATAGGAGGTAGGGTGCAGGATTTCCTGCATAGGCATGTAGCTGCACCTCTACATTCCCCCCTCAGATCAAGTCCTTGACCACCTCCTCAACTTTCTCCACAACTTGGTATTTTCTCTTGAAGAAGTGCTTCTTTGGAGTCCAGACCTTCATCACCACCCTCAGGGTGCCAGCTGAATTAACATGCTCATCTACACTCAAGGTCATGCAGTTTCATTGTCCATATAGATTACAATAGTCCCATCGCGCATGTACTCCTAGTGGTTCTTTTGATACAGGAACTGTGTTCCTTCAGGTGATACAATGCTGGCCTCTATATATTTTCTGACAGCTTTATCCATCAATTCCTTGGGTCCAAAACCAGACTCGACATTGATCATGATCTTCATTCATACCACCTTCTTTGCTGTTTTCTTGCATTCGGCGCTCACTATTCTGCTCACACAGAATCCAAACATCACCATAACCAATATTGCTCCAAGAACCTTGAATATGTTTGCCAACCACTGCAGAATCCATGAGAATATGGAGGCAAACCAACTGTCATCAGCAATGTCCTCTGTCTCATCTTCCATTTTATTATGCAGGTTCTTTAACAAAGTTATGGCCTCTGTCAAAGTCCCATTCTCATCATCATGAGAAGGTATGAACGTGCAACAAATAAGCCTGATTTTGGCACAAACTCCTCCTTCCATCACTGTTATCAAGTCAAGGACATATCTGTTCTGCAGTGCCATTAGTCGTATGGCCCTTAGCTCTTTTTTGATAGCACTGAATCCCTTTATGGTGGTATTGATTGTTTGCAGAAGCTCCCATCTCGTAATCAGGAGCCACTTGGCATTGGCCATTGTTTGGATCTCAGGCATGAATATAGTCGTATATATTGAGGCAGTCTTGCTGAACAGTCTGTGTTTATACCGAATTGAGTCATATGCTTCTATTGACTTGTCTGAGAAGTCATTCTCTCTTCTGGTCTGATTGAGAAATTAAAGCGATCTTCTTTTACTTAAATGGGCATCTGCTTTTGGAAATTCTCCAATGTTCGGTCACTCTGAGTAATCACTAATGATGGAACATGGATGAGCACCAATGAGAATACTCTACCTATATCTTTCGGCACCTTCATTTAGGCTCTAGACCCACATGCCCAATATCGATCCATGAGGACTGCTGTCCCTTCTCCCATCCTGTAAACTTCAACCATAGGTCTGCATCCCTTGTTATCCCCCACATGATACTTTCTGTGTCTTCAGAAGCACAATGTCGCATTTGCCAATAGGATTACAACCAATGGGCCTGATTCATCTTCTACCCATGTCAGTAGTTTGGCGTGTTTAGCCCATGACTTCAAACATCCATTGTTCACTCTTTGCACCACCTGTATATATTCTGCCTTCAGTAGATGAACGAGACACTGCTCTTTCCTATAGACACAGCTCTCCAACTAAGAGGTCTGCCTTTGTGCATCACTACAGGCTGCACCTGCTCAGGTTTATTAGATACCCTGTCATCATGCTGCCTCCTACATAGACAGTCTTCAGTCCAAGGTGGCATTTATTCCTGCCAGATACCAGCCTCTGCGGGATCTAGCAGACATTTTTGCCTGACATACGGACAGCTACTAGTAGCCTCCACTCATTTTCTTTAAGACGCAACCTAAACGCATAGGTGAACCAAGCCCTCTTAACAGTTGTCTACCTCATACAATTAACAGTGTCTTGATGACAGTTTGGCACCTTCAGAAAACCTGCAACTCCATCACAATATCTGTTGGCTTCCATCTCCACCCGAACCAAAAGCACCCATTATATGTGTCGACAATGATTACGTACTGCTACTTGTACAGCAGTACATGAAATTGCACTCCTTTTGTTCATTTACCTATAAATGGTTTCTTTGGTTCAATTTTGTATTCTGTACCCTGTTTGTTACATAGGACTCTGCCTATTTTTATTTTAAAAAATGTGTATTTCTAGTTAACAATTAACCTTTGTTTTATGCTATATCCCCTTCTTGTGATCTCTGTGCTAGTATATGACAATCTAGCGTAAATGTAGTTTCGGTGCACCTCCCGTGCATCTATGAAAGGGGTAGCCGCTGACTCTATACTGTATACCTTCAGTAGATGAACTGCAAAGGACATGAATCCTTCTTCCCATCCCTTCTTGGACTTCACCTGTCCATAGACTAGGACTTGAGTTTGCTCACAACATCCAGGTGATCCAGCTATTTCCATCACATCAGGGCAGTTCATTTTATTCATCTCCTCAATGACCACCTTAGACTGTCCTACTACAGCATACACAATCATCTTGCTCTTCCTTCTGGGTCCCTTTTCCATCTGTGTAGTCTTGATATAGTCATCCTGGTATTGAAATGACCATTTTGATCTCCATCGTAGAGTGCCCCAACTTCCCTGTAATTGTTGTCTAGTCATACAAGCTGCAAGATGACTGAGGCACCTTACATCATGTTCTGAGACTTCTCTGGTGATGAAAGTTCGTACTGTATTCATGGCATAGGGGATGAGAGAGCAGACGTAGCTACTCTACTTGGATGTTCTCTACCCACTTTTCTTATCTGCTGGTACCACATGTTATTCCCCAAGTGTGCTGCATTATCTAGATAGGCATGTATCCCCTCAGTATCTTCCTCTGCACCTCTCTTGTGTCTTTTAGAGGCCATATACTATTCATGACGTATGTCAAAAAAAGAACCATAGGGACCACCGTGGAAATACTAACATGATCAAGACTGTGAAAGATGAGAAACAGAAAGACAAAGAAACTAATCATACCAGCGTATATAATGCATAGGAATATAGGCCTCCATCTCTCGCACCATCCTACTACTCTTTTCACTTGTTCTTCACCTAGAACCATGCCATTTTATCTTTAATAATTTATAATACAATCATCAAATTTCTTTATTCTTGCAACTGTAAAATCTGCTCGATAATTGCAATAAGAAGCTTTCTTATCACTGGGCCATTTTTAGGACCCTGTAAGAAAGTATGAATATCAACTACTCTTCTCACAAGAGCAGGGTAAGCTTGAAGTATAAACACAGAGACAGCAAGCACAAGTCGGTAAATGTCACTATTGGTAAGTGCCATATGTTTAACTGCTTAGAACAAGTATTCTCCAAGAAATGAATCTGGGTACTGATTTTGTTTCTAATATATAATCAAGAACTGACATTTAGGCATAACTCTGATGCTACAACATATCTCTCAATGTTAATTTCAAAATTCCTAGAATTCTCTGCAAGACTTGCACTCTGTGGTAAAATATCTATAACGAGTGTCCACTGAATTCTACTCCAATACAAAATCTGTATTAATTGCTGGCTTCTTTTTCGTCCTTCTTCTTTGTCGTCGATTGAGTCTGCACACCCTGAAATTCTTCTTCTTATTTTGCTTCTGGATCAGCGTCAGTGGGAGGGGCAGTCTCACCTTTATAGGCCTCTGCGTCACTAAGGTGAAGCCAAGATCGACTCCCTTGGACCTTCACAGCTGAAGGGGTTATATTCCCAACACAAAAGGACCATTAAAACGTGGCTCATGCTACCTTTTAGTAAAATTATTGATGAGAACTAGGTCTCCAACATATAACTTAGGTGCTGATAATAGTTCAGTTGAGTTGGTTGTTGAATTGTCTTCTTCTGTGTTCTTTGTCTAACCCCAACCCTCCTTGCGCTTGATGTGATCTGAAAGGAAAGAAATGCTAGAGTTCATATATGTCAAATAGCTGTGCATTTCATCACCTAAAGTTTTAGCTACATTCTGTGCATCACTTTTAATTCTAGATGGAGGTGTAAGGGGTGTTCTCATTTGGTGCCCTGTCACTAGTTTGTGAGAGCGGAGGTGTTGGTCCGATCCTGGCTGAATCCAAAGGGCATATAAGGCTAGAGGTAGGCAATACAGCCATCCCATCTTCAAATTCAATTTAATCTTGGCAATCCTTTCTTTAAAGAGGCTGTTGAGTTTCTCACATATTCTGTTCACTTGCGGCTGATAAGCAGAAGCAAATGTATGCTTTATACTTAATAGAAGCCCTATCTGTTAGAATAGCTCATTAACAAAAGGTGGCTCATTATCGGATCTCAGCACTTCAAACACACCCGACCTGGGGAAGACTTTGCATACTAAAAACATCACTGCACAAGTGGCGTCAGGGTGTGTACACGGACCTGCCTCAATCCACCTAGAGAAGGGACACACCACCACAAATAGATACCATATCCGTTACATACTTGCAGTATATCGAGATAGTCGATATGTAAATCCTGAAATGGACCATTTGTTTGCAGTATTACCCCTCTAATTGTCCTCAGTGTATGCCCAGCAGTACACTTTTGACACACTATACAATTTACCATAAATAGTGCAACGTGCTCCAACAAATTAGGAAAGAACCAGTCTTCTGCAATTGTAGCAGCAAGACTCTCCCTAGTTACATGCACAGGGTAATGCAGCTGTTCAAGCGCAAAGTTTCACAATGCTACAGGCATCACTGGATTTCCAGTGCTGTCTTGTTGATATAATGCTTCTGTAGGGGATAAATCACAGCCCCTTTGTTTCCACAATTCCTGCTCTTACTGTGGTGCACTGCCTTGAATCTCTATTAGTTGGGTTATTGATAATTCATTAAACCCATCTTGCACTAAATGGTTGTGACTACTTTTTCTTTAATACTCTCAGTATCAAAACTTGAAATGTCTGGGAATATGGAACCCTTTTTGCTTCTTCGCCTGCGACTTTGTTCCCAAAAGAGATAAAATCTGTTTGCTTAGTATGCAATGTGCTTTTAACGACCACTATGGACACTGCTCTTCCAATGTTCTAATCCTGTATGTACAGTTGATGGCATGTAGGCGGAGTCACAGTACACCATCACTTCCAGCCCTTCATGTTTCTCAAGCGCGACAATGAGTGGTACTAATTCTGCTGCTTGCGCTGAAAAGTGAGATGGTAGCCTTGCACTTGCTACAACTTCTAATTCTCAATTGAGTCTATGCCTCACTACTGCTGCACCTGAATGCCTTTCCCCACTTTTGCTTTACATTTTTCAAGAACCATCAATAAAGAAAATGACTACTCCTGCTTAAGCATTTTCCTTCACACAAGATATATTGGGCCTCATTACATGTTTGCTGGCCCGATAGTACCAGCATCGGTAAGCGAGTTCTGCTTACGGGTGTTTTTCCGCCCGCCAGGTCTGATCTGGTGGGTGTACCAGAACCCGCGAGCAGAGCATGTTGGATATATCGGCACCGTTCTAGAATTGTGCCGGTGCATCCAACCTCCCCATTCCCATTGAGCCCTATAGGGCTCAATGGGAATAGGAAGTAATTATTACCGGCACCTGGCAATGGGGATGTACTGGGTCCACCGGGGCTGGAATTCCCCGGTACATCCCCATTGCCGGGTGCCGGTAAAAAAACATCTCCGGTGGGAGCCGTGCTGATAATTACCGGCATGGCTACTGCCAACGTTGTAATGAGGCCCATTGTCATAAAATTCAACAGAATTAGCACAGTCATGCACATGATCACCTTCTTCTACTGGTTCAGCTATAAACATGGCAGGATTTACTATTTTATATCTTACAATCTTAATCATTGGGTTAGAAATCATTACCTCATAAACTGAAGCACTTTGAAATGTTTATATGCCTTGGGTTTCTCTAAAATGGCAAAAAGAGCATGCTTAACGAAAGAGACAGATGGAGCAGCCCATGATAATACTTGTAGACATCACAATCGTGAATGTGGCAGCAGCCAAAGACTGTTCACAAGGGAAGTGTCCTCTCATAACTGGGTTTAGAATCCCACTGTAATACGCTAAAGGTTTGTAGCCTAATGTAGTTCTCTGCGTTAGCACTGCTGTCATGACTGTTCCATTTGTGTGCAAAAACAAATAAAATTCCTCAGCATAATTGGGAATTCCTAAAACCTGGGCTCTACAAATTGCTTTTTTCAGCACCTCAAACCCTTCCTCCATCTCTTCAGTCCAATCTATTTTTATTTTCCACACATGTGTCTTCTTTAAAGCTTCCAGGAGTGGTCTTGTGTACGTTCTGCAATCAAACACCCAGGCTCCAACACTGTATTTGGTTTTCAGGTTTTCATTATTGCCTCGGCTCTCTCAGGCATCACTTTCTTTCCCTCATGTGAAATTAACTGACCTATAAACAACACCTCTTCTTGACAATATTGTAGCTACCTTATATCCCTTGTCTGCTAGAATGGTCATCAACTGAATAGAATCTTGTCTGCACTCATCTTCTGTGGTGCTGCAATTTAAAATGTCATCTACATGCTGTATCATCGCACTCTTGAGATCAATATTGCCTAAATCCATCTGTAAAACACTAGTAAAGCTTGATGGGGACTCACATTACCCTTGGGGCAGCATAGTTTGCTTCAGTCGAGTTTGGCAGAATGTAAAAGAAGTCAAGTCTTGTGAGTCCTTGTGCAACAGGATCGAGAAAAATGCATTCTTCAAATAAATCACTGTGAAATATCGAGCTTCCACCAGGATACTGCACAGTATTGTCACTGGATTAGGAACTGAAGGAAACTCTGCTTCTACAATTTGGTTAATCAGTCTCATATCCTGTGTAAATCTCCGCAATCCTCCTTTAGATGTTTTAATAGGGTACACTGAGGTGTTACATGACTATTCTGAAGGCACCAGAATCCCTTGTTTCTTCAGTGCTGAAATGGGCTAAAATTGACCTTCATCAGCTTCTTGAGACATAGGGTACTGTTATGCTCAAGGTAAAATTGCTCCTGGGTTAAGCTTTATTTTAACCTCTCCTATTCCCTTTAATAAACCTATGTCATAAGGGTCTTTGGTCCAAAGGACGCTTGGTAGTTTTTCCAAGTCTTCCTGAAAAAATGCTGGACGTTGCCGCATTATCATCATTCGCTGTGGGACTTCCCTCTTTTCTATCATTATCCAGTATGTGATGCTCATGAAGAATACCACTTCATCGTCTGTTCGGTCTTCCCTGAACATGTTGTCATCAGTTATGTCACTCAATCTGTACCCTTCCTCAAGAGCTATTGCTCTTCTCCATGGTCTACCCTCACCATCTACTCCTTCGAGCATTGCCATTTCCCTTCGTACTATGGCTGCTTCTAATTCTATAGGGATAGTCTGTCTCACCTCTTCACCCATAGATATTCACGGTCTGAACAAAAATTCATCAGGTATCCTCACAATTCTTCTCACTAAGCCAGGCAACCATGTCAGTAAAATGCTCACTGCATATAGAAAAATCTCTGGATCTACTGGAACGCCTCTCAGAGCCACTTGCCCTGTGAGCACCAGTATAAATTCTTCCATGTTTGAATAGTGTACTCCTGGAGTGCAGCACACTATTCCTTGATCAGTAAATGAAATTGTCATGTTTAGTTGTGTCATTAAATCGGTTCCCTAAATGTTAACCAGTGTCTGTCGTGAATATAACAAAGGAACAGACATGTCCCATTCTCTGATAGAGACTGGTAATTCATTGATTAAAGGAACTCGACTCGTAGCTCCAGAGAACCATTGAGCATTCATGGCAAGTCCTGACATTGGATGTTTTCCCTCCCGTATGCACAAACAAATTGCTCCAATGTCTACAAGAAAAGAAAAGAATTTACCTCCTATCGTCACTTCGACCCTTGGTTCCTTCTCATGGTTTGGTGTCACAGATAGTATTGAAAACATCAAGTCACACTAGGAGCTGTCCTATTGTGGGTACAGGCTCATCCTGGTCCCTGTGAAAGGATTTCCTGCTACCACAGTGACAGCTCCTATTCTGCTTGTCAGTACTTGTCCTTTGTTCGCATACTGCTGTGTCTGCATGGGGGCTTGTTGTGACTGCTCTTGTGGTGGATTAATTTGCACTTGTTCTTGTTGCTGTACCTGCTGTACTCACAGCACTTGTGTCTGATGAAATGTGTGATCCCGGGCAAAGCCCTCTCTAGTCTGTTTGCTATATGGTGGAGGAGAAGCTGTTCCCTCTTGAAAATTCACCATTTTGTACATTCCCTTATCGTCCCTATACACGTGCAATATGCCCTGTCATCCCACAAGTCCAACAGACTGGGGGTGCCCGTCTGACAAACCCTCCTTGGTTATATCCTCCTTGAGTATTCTGGGTCTCATTCTGCATACCTTGAAACCCACATAGATTATTCAGAAATCCACCTCCTCTTCTTCTGTAGCCTGTACCTTTGCCCCGTGGCACAAACCCATATCCACCTTGATCCATTGGGCGCAGATTATTCACTTGCGATGCACCCATTGTTTCCTGCATTTCCAATCCTTCTCCCATTGTCAATACCGCTCCTTGTATGGCAAGTTTTGACAATTTTTTCAGAACTAATTTGGTTTCCTCGATTTTCCAATTCTCGCGTTGCTTCTGAAATTTCTCTTGTAATAACAGACAATAACGTACTATCATCAGCTGTATCTCAGCCCATGACTTTGCTTCTATCCCTACTTGTTTTTTCATCTGCCCCTGTACCGGCTCAGGCAACCCCTGACATAAAATGTGGTAAAATAATGCCACTGTCTTTTCCCACGGCTCGCGAATTTCAAGCTGCCATTTCTCCTGAATATCCTTCATCTTTCGTGTCATAATTGCACCCGTATACGATGTATCGGGGTACTGTACCCTAAGAACCCTCCAAACATCTGCTCTACAATTATTGAACAGTGCTCATCATGCACTGTATTCTGTGCTGTCACACTTGAATATCCCGCTCTTTTCCATATGTCATCAGCCCTCTGCCCAAGAATAGCTGCCAGGAGACCTTTTATGTCCCCTATGGCCAATGTGTTTCCTCCCATTCATTTTTTCTAATTCATATATCCAGTTCCTAATACCCGAAATTAAACTCAGTGCTTACACCTCAAATTATTCGTGTGCATCTGTGGCCATGGGGAATACTGTGGTCAGTCTCCCCCTTTCCAATAAGGGAAACTGAGTGTACCCCCTCCCAATGTCAGATCCTGTCATTGGTCTATCCATGGCAGGGATGATCATCCCTGTCTGTCTCCTCATGGGTAAAAACCTAATCCTGCTCACATATTTTGGCGATTCTCCCTTCTCACTATACCATCATCCTTGGGGACACTCCAGATATGCTATGGGATCTGGCGTCCTATCTTAGGCTGTTGCAAATCCGACCATCTCACTTCTTTATCCATTTGCAGACTTCCTTCAGGGGTGCACACGCTGCCTCCGTCTACACCATGACAGGACTCTCTTTCCTCATCCAACATGTCTATTCCCCAACTAGTATGACTATCATCCCCTTCACCCTTATCCAGATTCAGTCTACTTATAGACAATGCTCTACGTCCATGACTAAACAGAATTTCTTCTTCACTCCATTATTGAAATGCTAGGGATTGATCACCCTTCCCTTGAATCCCATACTTGCAACCTTCCTTTAACTGTTGATAGACCTTGTTGATCTTTCTCCAATGCTGTATCAAATATTTCTTCAGCCAATACTACTCTAGATGCCTCTGGCGTTGCTTCCTTTATCGAAAGGAACTCTTCTATTCTATCCCATTGTATTTCTCAGCTTGGCCCTATTGGTTCCTTACAAATCAGACTGGTATTAAGACATCCTTGTCTCATTTTTCTTTCCATTTCTTTGTCTATTTTTCTTCGCTTTCTCGCATCCCTTCTAATATTTCTTCCTCTTGCCTTAGTTCTCCTCTGCTTATTCCTTCCCTTTCTACTCTTCTTCCCTCCATCTCTGCAATCTTTTGTCCCTTAATCTTTGTGCTTCCTCCTCTTCTCTCTTCGTTTCCCTTCTATCCCTATCTTGTATCACTCTCTGTCTATTCTCATACTTTCTTTGTTCTTCTCCCTGTTCTTTTTTCTCTTGCTCCTCCTGATACATATGTTCTTGTTGTTCCCTGCTCTTTCTTTTCTGCATTCCTTCTTTCAATCTCTTCTCTTGTTGCTTATCTTTTCTTTATTGTTCCTCCTTATCTTCTCATTGCCTAACTTCCTCAATAATTTTCCCATCTATTTTAAATAATATCTGTCCACCCATCCATTTGTTCTGCAGGAGCGCTATCTGGTCAGGTTTATCCTTCTGTCCTTTCCATCTCTTAATCTCCCTGTCTATTTCTGTCAACAGATTCATCCGCTCACTCCTTTCTTCTTTGTCTTGTATGTTCTTATAGATATCTTTTTTCTCTTATTCTCCTCTGGGTTATCGTCACTACTGTAAGCGGAGCCTTCGTATATCGGATTATATACCCTGTAGCCACTTTCAATTCATTTAAAGTATACAACCCTATTCCTTCCGTTCTAGCACCTTTTGCTTCGGGTGAGGTAATGGGAGATGAAGTTCAACACCTCCTCCTTGCGCTGACTTAGCATCTTCAGGTGGCGGATCCTCTCTTTCTACTTGGTGTATTTTCCAGAGCTCTAGAATCAGTAATCTTTTCTCTAATTTCTTCCCTGTGTACACAGCATGCAAGTATGTGGTCATGTGTTGCAATACCGCTTTTGACAATGATCCCCCTTGTGGCCACGGCATTAACATTTTATCTGCCACGCCGTTCACCCATTCCACACTATACTGTTTGAGCTTGGGCATGTGCTTTAGTAATGGTTTGCATAAGTGCATAAGTGTAGTGTCTCTCATAATGACAAGTCTCACTTGACTGTCAATACTGACCAGACTGTTAAATAACCTTTATGCTGGAATCTCCGATTTTCAATGTTTTAAAGCAACAAATATGAGCATGCACCATCAATCGCTGCTCAAGCCTCTAATTTCAACAGTTTACCTATTTTTGTATTCGATATATCTATTTTTTAATTGGCTATATATATATTCTTGATTGGTGCCAATCAGATCACTAAGCCTCAATCTCTTTTGCTCCTCGACTTTTTCAATTTCTTCACAACTTCTATCGCTCTTCGATATTTTTACTCAACAAATAACAGTCAGACTAGTCAACATTACACATTTATAAATCCAGTGATCACCTTATTTGTCTTGCCTTCATTTTATAACCTTTACAGGGTTTAAGACGTCACCTTATGTAATTCTGATTACGCGTTTTATGTTTCTGCTCTACCCCTGTTGGTATTTGAGACGTCACCTTCTTAAACTCCCTTGATTGAGGACTTCTAGGCGCTATATTTTCTCTTCACACTATCTCCCGTTACTCAAAGATTATCACAATCCCATCCCTTTATTTGCCATTCCCCTTAGACTACTCACTATTCATTAATCAACTTGAGGCCTTTAGTATCGACTCCTCCTTTAATCAGACCACTTTTCATTCCATCCACAGGCCGCCTTTGGAAACCAGGCAGGGATTTCGTCAAAGGGGGACCTGCCCACTGTCTCAGTTCTTCGTGCAAGTTTATTTCTATCGGCCGCTCTCCACAAAAATCTCTGCGATCTTTCAGTTAATGGCGGAGGACGCCTGATCGTCCGAAACTCTGGAGACAATCTAGTTCGGAACTTTTTTAACCATCCACACTGCTACCACGTGAGAATATGGCCCTTTCGTAATGTGCAAGCAATGGATGGGATTGCAGAGTAATTCATAATTGAACCAACTCAGGAAGATGGGAAAGGAACTGTTTAATTAAAAATGATCTAAAAAACAGAGGTTGCAATGAACATCAACAGACATTTGCTCAGGCTCTCTACGATTTTCCCATAAAAAACATTCTTATATGCTAAGAATATAGCAGAGGTGATGTCAGACTATGCAGCAAATAATAGAAGACTTATCAAAGGCTGTGATAGGCTTAAGGGGAACATCTAAGTAATCATTGCATAGGGACAAGGATTGTGACTGGCTGCCCACTGTCAGGTGGACAACTTATGCCTACCTCTAAAAACCTGTAATCTTTAAAACTATTAAGTACACAGTTTATCATTGGTCTTCACTCTATAAGGCCCTTCGTTATACGGCCTTCTACAATTGGTTGTCACGCTCGTGCCGTGTCTGGAACCTTCGGTTCAATTAGCAGCACTTAAGCTCAGACCCAAGTGTCAGGAGGTGGACTTAAGTTTACCTCCCCACCCAATTAGCCCTACATCTCTCATCACCTGTGCCTTCTACCATGAAGATTGTCTTTGAACTTGGCCTTGCAAAGTATCCTTGTCCATGGAAATATATGAGAGTGCAGGCTCTCACTATCGTTGTTCTAGGACTCCAAATTCAACTCTATTTCCATCCTTGACTCACATGACAGGAGACCACAAATTGGTACATTTTTAAGCATTTAAATGTCTTAAATGAATACAATTTGGCACTCTTTGTGTTCTTTCTTTGCACCTTAAGAAGGGATGATTCATCAATCACACATTGACTGCTTTCAAGAATAGATACCCGACCTTGGCTGCTTCAGTTTTAATACCAGGCCAAACAGTCTCTCCAGGCACTTCCACAATCTCAGCTTATTCTTGCTGCAACACAATTCTCTGCCTTTCCTTTCCATGGGTCTGGGCTTACACAATTCATGATACTGATGTCCAGCTCCTATACAATGGTGGCTTCGCCTGCAGTCTCATCACTACTTATATTCAGCTTCTATGATGACTTAGTCTACTTGTGTTTCGGCATCTGTACAATGATTGAATGGTTGACTTTCTGCAGCACTTCGCACACGTGCAATCTTCTTTTCGCATATGAAAGTTTGCTCAATTCTTAACTTTGTCATCAGTTTCTGTAAAATCCATGCATTTGCTTCAGCCAGTATTCTCGAGGCGTCACACACGTCTCTTCTGATGTCACTAGCTTCTCCTCTTCACTCCTTTTCATATTATCCGGGAGTTCATCCCTCAGATTTTCAACTCTTCATGGATACATTTGATAGGGTTTTCTAAGTCGAAACCTTCTTTCAAATATCCGTTGGGGTACTGGGACAACAGCTGGTGTTAAACATGGCACAATCTCATGCCTCCAACTTATAGGAGGTAGAGGGGATGAGATTTCCTGAAAATGCATGTAACTGCTCCTTAATCATTACTCAACGTGTGTAAACCATTTCACAATTTGAAGACTGCTGCTGCTCTGTGGGTTGACTGCTTCGAAATGCTGAATGCAGCCATATTTCAAAGGAATCCACGCATTGTAAGCCTGCATTCAAATTTCATGAAAAAATAACATGAAGAGGTTTTGCCAGCGGAGCACGAAGAAAGGGGAGCAAATGTATTCCTATTCTTGTGGCCCACTCTGCCTGCAAAACATCGGCAGACCTATTGTCTAAAAAAGTGATTTTTGCATACAGAGAACTGCCAGCAATGAGCCACATTCCTTGATGCATGTTAATTTCAGCCCTCACATGCTGTTCGGTCTCCTGCATGCAATTAGCAAGGTGAAGGGGAAAAAGAAGGAGTACAGCAATGCAAACTCACTTTTACTCTTTCATTTTTATCTCTCACTTGTGATAAATTAACACTGGCTGCAAATCACTCTTTGCAGCTTATGGTAACTAATGGATTCCAATGGAATCGATCTGGTCTTGAGTCGGTGCTAAAAAGCGAGGCTGATTCCATGCAAATCCATTCATTTTACATCTGCATGAAAATGCCATGCAGGCCTAACATCAAAGTTCTGACAAAAGGGCAGCGAGCGGCCAGCACAGCAGAGAAATAATCTCGACTCAGTGCCCCTCTTCCATCTTATCACTGCTCGAAAGGAGGCCAGAGACCGAATTGAAGGCGTAAAAGCATTACACCTCGCGTTTACGTCTCCATTATCTGCTAGACCTCATTCAAAATCAATTTGGATTGCATTTACATGCTGGTGGAACTCATGCAAGCAATCTCTGACTTTTGCAAAGCAGAATGCAAAAGTAAATCTTAAAAACGTGTTGGTGGTCACAAGTCAGCACAAAAACATTGCTTCTGATACTTTTAATCATCCACCTCTTTTTTGTGCATTTGTAAGGCGGTAATGGGGAGCTGGCATAGATAACGTGTCGACCTCCATTTCCTGCTCCAGCATAGAATAGCAGGTGCCTTTCCCCTAGCATGTAATGTCATGCTGGCTGTAATGCAGCAGGTTCCTATGGAATCTTCCTCAAATTGCCACTTGGGAAGAGCCGGCAGATTCCAGAGGAATCCATCGTAGAGACTAGGCCTCATTTCGAGTCTGGAGATAAACCTGCCGGTGACACCGTGGCTTGCCGCTAGGTTCGAAGAAAATGACTGGCGCCTGACATCTCAGTAACACTGGGGTATTCTGACCCCGACGGCCGGGCAGTCAGGCGCCGGTAATTCTGTAAGTCTCCATTCCCATGGAGTCCTGTAGGACTCCATGGGAATGGGGCCCACAGAATCACTGGCACCGTTTGTAACGGTGCCGGTGCTCCTGTGAAACTCTGCGGTGAGTGCCGTTATGCCTGCCAGGTCTGACCTTGGTGGGCGGGACGGCACCCGTCCGCAGAGTCGTAGTGTGCCGGTCTGGAAACAACAGTGCTGGTAAGCTTACCGGCACCGTTGTTTCCAGACCGGCACACTCATAATGAGACTCACTGTCTCGAAAGCACACTTTGCAGGCAGCGTGTATACATTTCCACTTGCATGGCGGAAAAGTCAGGAGCAAAAAGTGATTGTGCCCATGTTCTACTTCCCATCTTTTCACCACTCAGTGGAAATGACGAAACTTGCACAGCAGTGCACATGGAGGTGGACCCCCTTTGTCCAATGAACATGGGATTGAACAATACCCCCTTTCCTTTTTATTTTTGCTATCCGCATTTGTAAAAGATGACAATGCAGCTTGCAAACAACTATTTACCTTTTCGCTCCGTATCATGAAGAAATAAATACTGCCTGCAAATTTCGCTTGGCAGGCAGTATTTACTAATGGATATCTGTGCAATTCTCCAGGGATTTGCATCTAACTTTCAGGGAGTATGGATTTCTTTATGAACCGGTGAGGAAAACCTAAAAGTAAATGGGGACTATGCCTTGTGTAGGTTTAACTGCATGCAGGGAACCCGACAACACTGTTGGTGGTCCGGTGCATGTAATTAACATTTTTGTATAACATTATCTTGGAAACACACTGACAAGATGGTGTGGTTCAGCAAAGCAGCAGCCTTATTTCTGCACAAAGCCAGTGCTTAATTTGTGCTGCACTCATTTTTTGGGCACCGGAACTCATTGCTGCGCCGCCTCCATGGGTATTTTAGAGGCAATGGATGTGTATAATAATAAGAAACATCCATTCTTTTCTCTTTTTTTAAAGCATCTGTCACTGGGACTCGAACCTCAATCCCCAGGTTAACAGGCCGGTGTCTTAATTACTGTACCATCCCTGCACCCGATGGAAGAAGCGCAACAAACACAGTCTTAAAGCAGGCAGGCCAGGCCTGGATCTGCATCATAACAAAAGTTTACTTTAATTTCATTGGCTGTTTATCAGCCAATGAAATTTGTTAACACTACTGAGGTGGGTGCAATGGCGCGTGGCGTGGCATGAGCGTGTGGAGACACTTTCATTTGGCACGCAGATGATTCAATTTCCGACCACTGTCTCTGTCTGGCAATTATATTTCCCTGTCTTCTGCACACAGCAATGCACAGACGGCTATGATTGGGACCCCGTCACCCCGCACGGCAGCAGTGCAAAGGTAACCCTGGAAAAACATGTTGTTTTCAGTAACATGTGATATTTGTTTCTACACGTAAAAGCTCCTTTTGAAAAACGTTCCCATTTGCATTGCTCATGAGATATAGTGATGAGTGTGAGATGATGCACGATGCGTGCAAAGGTGTGGAATGAAGAGCATTAACCACTTTGGAGGGTGCATGTGTCTGCCACGAACAGCTCAGATTATTGTTAACAACGTTCAAGAGCAAACACCAGCCCCTGAACGAAACATGTTTGTGATACGATGCAAGTAACCATGCTGAGTGCTGACCCTCCACCACATGTGCCCCCAACCCGCCCCAGCGAATACAGTGTGCAGCGGAGTATGAAGCAGAATATGTGCTGATTAGGTAAGCAGCGTGCCTTCTGTGAATCCTGCAACCCAAGCATACAGCGATAGCAATGAAATGTGTGCTGCAAGTGCGACTGAGCTGACGGAGGTAGGGGTCCAGACGTTGCTGGAACTTTCGCTGCCAAATTATTCCTCCCTCCCTCCCCATGTCCCTCGCGATTTTCGTTTGTTCCCCCCTCCCTCCCCTTGCCCCTGTGACTTTCATTTGCTCCCCACTCCATCCCATCCCCCCAGTGACTTTTGTTTGTTCCCCCTCCCTTCTCATGCCCCCAGTGACCTTCGTTTGTTCCCTAATCCCCATTCCCCCAGTGACTTTTGTTTGTTCCCCCCTCACTCCCCATGTCCCTTGTGATTTTCCTTTGTTCCCCCTTGCTCCCCATGCCCCCCATGATTTTCGTTTGTTCCCCAAACCTCCCCATGCCCCCAGTGACTTTCATTTCTTTCCCCTTCCCCATGGCCCAGTGACTTTTGTTTGTTCCCCCCTCCCCATGCCCCCAGTGCCTTTCGTTTGTTTCCCCTCCCTCCCCATGCCCCCGTGATTTGTGTGTGTTCCCCCCTCCCTCACCATGTCCCCAGTGACTTGTGTTTGTGCCCCCCTCTCTCCCCTTGCCTGACATGACTTTCGTTTGTTCCCTCCTCCCTCCCCTTGCCCCCATGACTTTCGTTTGTTACCCCCTCCCTCCCCATGCCTCCATGACTTTCGTTTGTTCCCTCCTCCCTCCCCTTGCCCCCGTGACTTTTGTTTGTTCCCCCCTCACTCCCCATGCCACCAGTGACTTTGGTTTGTTCCCCCCTCACTCCCCATGTCCCTCGTGATTTTATTTGTTCCCCCTCTCTCACCATGCCCCAGTGACTTTCGTTTGTTCCCCCTCCCTCCCCATGCCCCCCGTGATTTGTGTGTGTTCCCCCTCCCTCCCCATGCCCCCAGTGACTTGTGTTTGTTCCCCCTCCCTCCCCATGCCCCACCTGATTTCGTGTGTTACCCCTCCCTCCTCTTGCCCCCCATGACTTTCGTTTGTTCCACCCTCCCTCCCCTTGCCCCCAGTGATTTTCATTTGTTCCCCCTCGCTTCCCACACTCCCGTGACTTTTGTTTGTTCACCCCTCCCTCCCGATGCCCCAGTGATTTTAATTTGTTCTCCTCTGCCTCCCCATGCACCCTGTGACTGTCGTTTGATCCCTCCCCATGCCCCACCATGACATTTCGTGCTTCAGTGCAACTGGAGTGCTGGGGGCAATCAAGGTCAACCACATTGTTCTTCAAGTTAAATGTGCAGCAAAAATCTATTACCAGGGTGCCACCATTACCACGTGGTCCTCTTGCATTGTTAGCAATTGTTTGGTATTTTACTATTGCAGAGTATTGGCACAGGTGTATGTACGCACGTTTAAGTGAGTTTATGATAACTTATTTTATTGTGAATTAAAAGCGCTGAAAATAAAGTGGGCAAATAGATATTTTGCCTTTTGCATCTTATAGTTGTAAGTGACTCCAATCAAGCAATCCCACTAAGTCAGTGCCTTGTCTGGGATGCCCAAGGGAAGCCCTTATTTATATATTTTTATGGCAAGTTATAATCTGGATGATGAACCCTTGTATAACACCCCTCTCTTGGAATCCCCCTGACCCCACTGAGCCAAGAAGTAGATTTGTTTTGCAAATTTAAAAGGTTTATTTGAAAAATTAAACAATATATATATATATATATATATATATATATATATATATATATATATATATATATATATATCACACTTCTATAAATACATTGATAATGGATAGCACAGTTGTGAATATGAGCAGTAATCAGCAATAGGTAATCCTACAGTAGCACAGTTCTTGATTACTTATGAATAGGAAAGGAAAAATAATGTGGTAGAGAATGCCTTTATGGCTTCAAGGACAATGCAATGATGAATGAAATGCAGTACAGAAAATAACTGGATATGGCTTCAACAAAAGACAATGTAATCACTTTTCCTTGACAATTCACTCCCCCCTGTATGCAATATAAGGAGATGGAAAGGGGAGCTCACAGTTCTCAGGAATGCAATCAAATACAATACGAAATTCAGTCCCCCCCTAGCAAGCTTAGAGGAAAGCAGGTATGATTTTAAAACACAGGCCCAAAATGCTTTGAATGTGGTGGCAATGAAGTGAATGATGCTAAAATTGATTTTAATTCCCTGTAGAGGTTCAGGGTGAGTGATAGCTAGTTGGTATTAGTTCAGGCTCACTTTAGCAATGCTCTATGAGTAATTAGCAGGTTAAAACGAATTTCAAGGATGAAAGCAAAGGCAAATATTTTCACACGTGGCTGGAATGATTGCAAATTTCGGTCCTAGCACAAACGGTTCCGGAGATACGGACGATTTTGTGAAGGTAGTTTTTCGGATTTGAAATTTAAAAGTTCAAAATAACAGGTGACAGTTTTCAGCTTTAAAAAGGACAGAACGACACACACGATTCCTATGAGGTAGTTCTAAATAGGTTAAAATAGTTTGGATTAGATTATTTTAAACTAACAGATTGGTTTTGGCACAGTGAGTACTCACACTATATTTTTGAAATAAGCCGTCAAGGTCTGGTCAGGTTGGACGGGACTTCAGGCGGGTGGTTCTGAAGTCCCGGCTATCTGGGTCAGCTCTGCTCTCTGGGTCTGTCAAGCACCAGTTCTGCTCACAACGGTCTGGTTTGTGGTTCTCTCTGGTTCCGGAGACAGCACTGCTTTCTGGAAACTGCTACATGTTCTTGCAAAAGTTCTTGGCAAAAAATTCAAACAGCTCGCCCGGCTGTTGAATAGTTTGGTTGGTTTTGAGGCCTGCTGAAGAGGATTCAGCTTGTGGATTCAGGCCTCTCTGCTACAAATTCCGGAGTTAATTTCTGCTACAGGTTCTGGAGATTGATGGATTTGAAGTCTGGTTCTTTGGATGTGAAGTATGAAGTCTCCCGGCAAAGCGTCCCGCAAGAAAGTGGAAAGTGAATGTTCCTACCTGTCCTGCACTGTCTGCTTTTATGTGTTTAGAAAGTGGGTGTGTGCGTGGCATAACTGAGCCTGCCCCTCTCTACTTGTCATTGGCCCAATTCTCCCCTCTCCCATGATTGGGGGAAGGAAATGGATTGTCATCATGATGAGGTCTTTTTATGGGTCAGAGGATCCTCCCCTGGTCAATTTGCCCACAAATCTATATTTGATCCAAATACATATTTCGCAGATACACAGGTGGTTGACATTACATGTACATATTACAGATGAATTAAGACAGGTCTCTGTTCAAGCCCTATGTTCCTGCGAGCTGGGATTCAGAAATGACAACATTTTGCGCTTTTTGGTCGGTTTACCAATATCGGACATTTACCAAAAATTACACATATGTGCGCAAGGAGTATGGACATTAATTGCTGAAGTGTCAGATTTTTAACATGCATACATTTGGAGTAAGACCCTATTTTCCGCTAGCAACCCCCCAGAATACACCACAGGGTCCTAACACCTCTTAAAACGTGCACAGAAAAATCACAAGAATAATGATATTACTTATATAAATCTGGCAAGTCCGTACTATGAATTGTCCATCTTTTTTAAAAATTATGCTCTGGTCCAAAGGGGTGTGGTTGCCCCCAAGCACATGGTGGAGTTTCTGGTATGTCCACTTCCACCAAGCTCAGTTTGCTCTCACAGGCACTGCCCCTCCCAGTTTCTCCCAAGAGGAAGCCATTTACGACCCCCCCAATATAACATTTGCCTGAGTCCAGGACAGGGCTTTGTTCAATTTCCTGCAGTCTGCAGGTACCCCTCCCTTAATTCAATCAGAGAGGTGTGATCTCCTTTTGGTGGGGGCAGCAGGATGCAGCCAGGCCTGGGAAGAGTTGTTGAGCCAGTTCAACTTCTGTCAGGGGTAGTTGTCAGGCAGAATTCAATTTCTTTAAGCCAAGCTTCAGCTAAATGTCCTGTTTGTTCGCAGTTTAAATCAAACTTACAATTTTTACACATGCAGCTAGAATGCTGATTCTAAGTTCAAAACCATGACATTTAACAGTTGCAAACTATGTGACACTCAAAAGTACGTCACTCATTTAATTTAAACATTTTGATTTTAGTGGTTTTAAATCAATCCAATTTCAATTAAGCTGCTGACATCCACAGCTCAGCCAGTTTTGTTATAAACATTGTTTTGGGCTCTTCATCTTTCCAGATTTAGTATGCAAACAAGAATTCATTCTGCCACATGTCTGCTGGTGTTCAGTGAGATTTTTGGATATCTTGCAATGTTTGAAATGGGCATTTTGAGCTTGCATTCAGAGAAACAAAGGGTGATTTTTAGCTAACACCCACTGCTGTTTTTCTCTTTGGCACCCCATTTCACCCATGGCTCTTCTGACCCAGCTTGCTCGCACTGGTGGGTGGCAGGTCAGCCGATTATTTTGGTGTGCACACAACTGCGCAGTTCTCCTGGACTCTGGGATGGAATGATGGGCAGCGACAGCTCATCCCCACATCTACCAGTCTATTGGTTCAACATGGGTCAAAACCCTTGACATAGTTTACCATTCAGGATGTGGAAAATAAAGGTACACTGATATTATTTTGGCCCAACATGCTTCTATAAGGATTTACATGTTGTCATGAAGCTTTTAAGCAATTTGTGTATTTTGCAAGTAAACTCTGTAGGACAGTATTCTTGTAGGTCTTGTTGACACCCAAAACTTAAATATTTGTTCCATGTAAAACGTGGAAGAAGGTGGCTGTTCCGTTCCCAAATTGCAGAGTGGGTTAAAATCCCTACTTCGCTGTTCAGCATAAGTGTGTGATCCCGGGCAAATAATGTAATCGCACCCTGACTTCAACTGCAAAAAATTGAGTGCTTATATTATAAGTGATTACGTTTATACCCTTAAATTACAATAGGACAGTTTTAATAAAGTTTAGGGACACATTGGTGTACACGGTCCTCCTCTGCTACTGGCTCCAATACTGTCACATAGAATTGTATTATTGCTGCACTGGCCCTCCCCCAGTCTTGGAGTCATAACACTTGATTTGACAGGCAGACATAGGGCTTCATTACGATGCTGGCGTTAAGGGTTTAACGGCGCCGTAAAAGGTGTCGGCGCCGTTAAACCCTTAACGCCTGATTACGAGGTCCCTTTGCGGGACCCAACCTTAACGGCTGGTTTTTCCAGCCGTTAAAGTAGGGACCCGCAAAGGGACTTTGGTGCTAATAACGGTACCGCAATTTGCGGTACCGTTATTAGTGCCTTCCCCATTCCCATTGAGCCCTGTGGGGCAAAAATGGGAATGGGGAAGGGCCATGGCGGCAGGCGGAATTACCGCCCCACCAACCTCGGAATGGGGTGGTAATCCCCCATTCCGCCATGGCGGACACCGGCATGGACCATGGTGCTATGGTCTTCCGCCTGGGTCGTAATGAGGCCCATAGTCTCACCAGCCAGTCATTGCACCAGAGATCCTAGTATAGCAGACTAACTGTGGTAGAACCAACATTACATTTTCTCCCCTGTTGCTCGCAGCCACTGAAGTTGCTTGCCCCGTCCGGTGTACTTCGCCTGAAATGTCCTGTTATGCAATGATATTGATATTAATATGTCTGCGGGTGCTTTGATGGAGGTCAGTAAAATATTAACGCCCTGTCATCTTAAAATCACTCTGCCATAGAAACTGGGCCCTGTTAGTAAAATGTCTCATTTGCAATAACTACATTTGGCCCACTCTGTCCTATGAAGCTTTCTTTTTCCCACCCTCACGTTTGCTGCATACAGTTCAGGGGGCCTTTTATGTAACCCAAATATCCCAATTCTGCCTCCAGCTGCTGAATTACCTATTAGCATACGAGGTATCACGCCAGCGGTTTGCAATTTCATTGACTTAGTGCCTTTTGCCCCCTTTAGGTTTGCAGTGAGCGACAACAAGGTAAGGCGTACGTTACCGAGCATAAGTCGGGTGTCATTGTTTTGCTGACTCAAGGAAAGTGGGCGCCAAACATGTGACATGGAGCAGTAGCAGTGTGATGGGCAGGTGGTGGTCTGATCTAGGTCTAGCAGTGAACTGGCCTGGGCCGGGGCCGGCATTATGGGGGCAACATTTTTTGGGCCCTGGCACTTATTTTTTTACAAATTAAGCATTGCACAAAGCTGCAGGAAAATGGCAGAGAGCAGAAAATAGAAGCAGAAACGCATTACGTCTCACTTTTATGTTCCCATTTTTGGATATACTATATTTAAAATGAGGCTTAGAGTGGAAGACAGGATGAAACTTGCAAAAGCTCTTTGTGGCATTCCAGCATCCGATTTTCACGCATGTATGCCTCACATGGATACCCATGGAATCTGCCTGCATTTAGCTCCGCTTAAAGCAGGCACATTTCATAGGAGTCCATTGTAAATGGCGCCTGGAATGTTATTTCCAGGCGGCATTTACATCTAACAAAACACGGATTGACGCATATTGAAAGTAAAGAACACAGTGATTTCCCTTGTTTTTACTCGATACTTTTGCACTCTATTTTGAAAAAGTCAAACATTTCATGCAAGGGGCCAATCAGTTAGCGATAACGTTGGAGGTTCCGGTATGCAATTAACATTGTAAAATGGCGTCTGCACCCAGGTGAATGGAACAACATTCAAAGGAAAAACAAAAACGAGTGTTTCCAAAGAGAAAAAGTACTGTTTTTGAATTATACTACCTCGGATGTTCAGTAAGATTAATACAACTTTACAAATGCTTGACTGAAAATGAAACATCGTCCAATTTTGCAGTGTACTTATTGTTCACGTGTACATATTTCTGGTGCATTATATATACATTTTAATGTAATTATAAACGTTTTCAATCCTCTCTTCTTCCCTAGACTCTGCCACTCCCTTTCTGGCTGGCATGCATGCCGATATTGTACTCAATCGAGTTAATTCTCGTCAAAGTTCAGCTGGGCCAGAAGACTTTCTTTTTTACATAACAACAAAGAATCAGTTGAAGGAAGTCACACGCTTCCAATCTAAACGTGTATTTTATGTAGGCGTTCACTGGGAGGCAAGCTCTTTGCATCATTTGCAGCCTCTACCCTTGTGTAAAAACTATCACATCTGCACATTGAATTAGCATTTTTTGTTAATAAGGCTGTTGCCGGTTGGCGAAAACATTGGTTCCCCAGGAGGTTTGCAAGCCCGGTAACATAGAGACATACGGGACTGCTAAATGTATCTGCCGAAGTGATAGCTCCACGCTCCAGAATAAGTAAGACGAGAAGATCCTCTGGCGTTACATCTGGTCGAGCTAAAAGACACCAGATTGCACCAGATGTCACATCAAACAAGGTCAAAGTCTAAAACTGACTTGCCACCAAAAGTCTCATAAAGTAGTTTGAACACTTTATGCTCGCCTGCATCCCTGCTGCTTTGAAATTTCAGACGAGGAGGAAAGAATGGGGAGTCATCAAGAGAAAGGGGAAAGTTATCAAGAGAAAGGGGAAAGGGGAAAAGTGCCCAGATTTGAAAGGGGACCCTCCAGACAGTATGGCATCTCTCAGATGTGTTAGGAAAAAAACTACCACCATGATTTCAATAAAATTCGAAAATTCTGGCCACTTAATGAAAGGTGTGTTGTAAATTGTATTAGGGCCAAGAACTTGCAGCTATGCCTTGGAGTGGTAATAGACTTTTTCAGCAAGAAATTTAAGAAAAAGGTTTTTCGCAGTCAGATTGCCAGAGGAATAGCACATTGGCAATTATGTGCACACATATATCCTCGGGTTAAATAGGGGTCATTCCGGGTGTACACGCTGTAAAAGCAAGGTGCCAAGCTTTGAAGCTTTGTTTCACCTCTTCAGCGGGGGCCGAGTGTAAATAAGATCTTTTCTGTGCACTGCTCTTCCGTCTTGTCAGTGCATTTTGTTTTTTGTTTCACGCTTGCATGACATTTTTATGAAGGCCTGAAAACAACCGATTCCGATCAAATACACTTTGGTTGTGCACCTGGTCAAGATCAGGCAGATTCCTTAACATTCCATCATTAAACTAATCCTGCATAGCGTATTTGCAGGCGGCGTTTCCTTTTCCGAGAGATGGGGGGGACAATGAAAGAGAAACAGTGAGTTTATTTTGCTTCTACTCTTTCCTCCTCCCCTCCTGCATCCAAAATCTTAAAACTGCATTCAGGGGACTGAACAGCACATCAGTGCAAAAGTCGGTGGTCCCCAATTGACCTTCAAATCTCGGAAGACTCTAACACAGCCCACAACAGCACCGTAACCGCACACATTTGTGGGCACTAGAATCCCCTTGGTTGGCCAATCAGAAAAAGCCCAAAACATAGGGCCTGATTCACAGAAGCCTTTTATAATGGCACAATCCCTTTGGAAAATGCTCTATGAATCAGGCCCATAATCTCTGCAGGACATTTAGCAGCTGTGGGGTTGGTCAGTGGCCTGATACAAAATGCAGCTCACTTTTACTTTTACTCTCTGAGCACAGTGAGCAGGGAGTCCACGTCTGGTTGCCCCCAGGTAACTCAGGGTGACATGCAAATGGATATTTCCCATCTGTGAAAGGTACAGTGATGCACTCTAAATCATCTATTTCATGTAGTAGACCCTTGATCTCCTATATCATGAGGTTAACATCTTTAATTGGTTGTAGAATCCTAGACATTTTGTTTCTAGCTGACAGGGGGCAGGGGAGGGTTAGACCCCTCAGCCTTCCTTTTAACCATTTTGATTTGGAAATATGCAAATAAGCTTGTGTGCAAATAGCAAAGATATGGATAGCCGACTGTATGTTGGTGCCCTCCACTAAAGCACTATACAGAATATGCAAATATGCTAAACAATTGCATTCAAATAATACAATACAATATTATATTGATGTATGCTATCTATTCAGATCACCAGTTAAAAGAATAAACATTGAATTTGCCTGAAGCAATTCATTATAGGGTTTGCCTTATTAAAATTCCAACGAAATTCTCTAAATAAAAACGCTGCCAAAGCTCAGTGTCCTCCCACTTCACCACTGATTTTACCGTTCTCATGAGCCAAAAACAGTCGTCTGACTCAAGAGACACCCAGCGTCCGACTCCCCCACCCCTTTGCTCCCTGAGACTCAGAAAAGGTATAGCCTGCTCCAGGGAGAGTTCACCTCTATATTCCTCTTGCAGCATTTCTGAGAGTGAAAATTATATTTTGGTTTAGGATTTTCGGATTGTAATAGTTATGTGCTGCAATGTACACCACAGAATAAATGTCTTCAGTAGTGAGGAACACCTGACTGACTTGTGGGGCACCCAACGGCCGACTCCCCACCTTCGCTCCCTGAGATTGAGGGATTAAAGGAAAGTCCACTACGCCTTAAAAGAGTTTGACTCACTTGGCCTTCCAGGGTCAACATACACAGTTTGTTTATAGTATGTATTAACTGTAAAATGTATGTTGTGTACGCAATATATGTATTTGTAACAGAATATATATAGGTAGCACCATTAGACCACTGAGAATAAGAATAAGGGAGCACACTGCTTCCGTCAATAGCCAGGATCCCTGTCTGCCTTTGGCCGTGTATTGGCAGAAGGAACATCAGATGCAAGACAAATTAGGGATCAGATCTACAGGTCTCAAAAGAGTTAGACTGAATAAGAGAGGGGGAAGTAAAGAACGCTATTTTAGGCAAGAAGCTAGAATCATTTGCCAGTTTTGTAGTACTGAAAATGGTCTCAATGCAGATAATGAAATGAGCTCATTTTTATGAAAGGCAGTTTTGGAATAATCATAACCATTAAAGAGACAAAATGATTTTTATGATAGCAATGCATGTGTTTGTACATTGAATACGAGAACCATGCAATGTCATGGCAAAGACAAATAAAACGACTGCCAAGTGAAAAGAGAAAGGTATCAATTTCTCGACTTATAAAACCGTTAATATGCAATGATATTTTGACTCTAGAGGAGATGTTCTAAATAGCCTAAAGCTATGCTATTGATATACTTTTTCATTAAAAAGATCTATAATATCCTAGTAAGGATGCATTGTTTACTAGCGCTGAACAGATGTTTTTTTTTTTTTACAAATGAACGTAACTTAAAGGCATGGTCTAGTAAAAATGTGTATTGTCCCTACGGGTCGGCCATGTTTTTTAAGCCTAAGTGCCTCGATTTTAGAAAACTTTCCTATGGACCTTACCCGAGTTTTCGTCCATTAAACGCACGCGAAAACAGGCACCAGGGAGCCGCCATTTTGTGATAATCCTATCACTTGCCGCATCGCCCTGGCTGACCTGCTTCTGCGGCACTAAATCAATTCCCCCGCCCCTGAGCCTGACATTATCCAAACATTCATATTCCCCGCCTCTCTCCGTGACGTTACTGTGCTGCGTAGGCAAACGCGCCCAGTCGTCTTCTACGCGACTCCCCACAGAACCCGGAAACCAACACAGACCAACTCACAACACAGCGTGACACAATTCGGAATATGAAACTGTACTTTAAAATCAAACAGCAACACGGTACATTTGGTAAAGTACATTTATTTGACATTAAATGTTTAGAGAATATTCAGCAATTGCCATATGACTCCGAAAGCCATTTATTTTCTTTTATCTGTATCCGCCATGGTACACAGGGTGTTGCTTTTCGTTAAAAGAAGCACTTTGGAAGCACGGTGAACCGCAAGGCTGTTCCATCAACTAGGCACAAGTCCATCGTAAAGGTTGATATGTTGCTTCTAGCCACTAGTACAGCGTAAGGGCATGTGGGCCCTTGGAGATCGTCCCATAAAATTGTCAGTGTGCTCCAGTTGTTCACACGAAGTTGCAGGTGTCTACTGTAAAAGCCATCTGCTGGTGTCTCAAACCGATGGCAGTAGCAGAAGGGGAGCAAATACCTGTTATGAAAACAAAAAAATTATAATTAGTCTCGCCAGCCTATCTTCATTAATATTACTCATTTTATTTATTACAGCCGATCAGAAACTATTTGCTTGCAAGGATAGTTCAATGGAGTATGTTCGGCCCTAAAATCAATGCGAAAAGTAACAAAATAAATCGAGGCCAACACACAATGATAAACGACAGTTAGTCTACATGCGTGAGGAATGATATGAAATATGATATGGCATTTGTAACACGCCTATACTCAAGTGTTTCAAGGCGCGACGAGGCAGGTGGGGAACAAGGGCAGACAGACAACGATCCTACTAGGCCAGGCGTCTTTCTGATCGCGCATGGGGAAGGAGGGAGGGGGGTAAAAGTGCTGTACATGGTTAGTTGAATACAAATTAAATAATAGGGCCAGCTGGTGGCAAGTGCAAGGTAAATGCCGGGAGAAGGAGCTGAAGGATACAGAGACAGTCCCGTAGTGCAGGTAGGCAGTGCAGGGAAAAGTGGCTGGGCCAAGGACCGAGATCGGTGAGACCAGTGGACCTGCATGCCCATGTGCCCACTACAAACACGTTTTCCTTGCTTTTCCTAGCTCTTCATTCATTCATTTATTTATGCATCCATTCATTAAATCTTCATTCCGGTATAAAAGCATTTAAAGATTTACTTACATTATATTTGAAATTTCCATTGTGTCTCTTCGTAATGCAGTCTGTAAAACGGACCGTGCTCTTGACAACGATTTTTCGTATACTGAACTAAAATGAAACTCGGTCTAGTTTCTGAATTTTCTGCCTTATCGTCTCTCAAGTTATTGCGCACCCCCTTCAAACGTAGTTCTTTCGGCATGGTCCCTGTCTCAAGGCAAAAAAACAATAGACCCTTATACTTCCAGTGCGACTTGTGGGCCTCATCTGGGCGCGAGCTGAAAATCAAAGCCGCTGTCCTTCGCATTCTTTATTTGCAACATCACGTAGTATAGGCATCTGTGAGAACTTGAAGTTTAGAATCCCTCTATGTAGTGCGCCTCAATGTGCAAATGCGAACTGGCTTCTCTCCCAAATGCCACGGCCCGCTTGGCGCGTTCTAAGTGCCCCAATTTTGTCCCCGTTGTCTGCGAGCTTTGCAGCCCAAATTGAGACATTTAATTTTTGGCGGAAGGTCAGGGAAAGTATAAAGTACCACAGGAGTTGAGTTAAAAGTGAGATTTATTGTTTGTTTGTTTGTTTGTTTTATTATTTGCAATACGCAAGCCTCCCCTCCGTTAACAGTGCGCAACAGTGCGCAGCATTTACATTTACATGAGATGAGACATGAGAAAAATATATACGTACACATATATGAGTTGAATATAGAGAATTCAAAGATGACACCCAGCTTGTTCGCCACCCATGATGGTGAGGGTAGGGGTTAGGGTTACAGGTACACTGTACAATAATATTTATTTACAAAAAGAAAATCGTATTGCAATTATTTAAACCGGGATTTGTACTTCACAACCAGCTGTGCTTCGGGTGGGCATGGCACAGTCGCAATGTTCGGTGGCAATGGATCACTGCTCTCCACAGAAACGTCCAAAATTCCATATCTGTGCTTCTCTAACACAGCAACAATAAGGCCTTTCACAAAGTCGAACTGCATTTCATCATAGACTGGTTTGATCACCCATTGCTTACTTCGTTTTGAAAACACCTTAGTGTAGCGAGGCATCCTTACTTTACACATAGTCCTAGATTGTTCACGTCCGACATTGCTGTTATGGGCCAAAACCGCTAGTAGAGTGCGATGTTTCATGCCCCGAAAGCTAAAATGCAAGCGCTTTGGCCTGTACTTTAGGCACATATTGTGGAACACCTCCAAATCTCCTGTGTGACAGAATTCTGTCAGTCCTCTCAAATCTCTTGATAGAGTTTTGTCGAAAACAATCTTCTCAATGGCTTTGTGTGTCGGTGAAGATGGAATCAACCACTTCTTCTTCCGTGCCTCCTCTGAGGACAAAGGGCCATGTTCTCATTGGTGGAAATGTTGATTTGCTGTCCAGTGGTGAACGTTGGTACAGTGGTGCATCAGTGAGCGCCATTTTTCAAGTAGTATTTCCACTGACCCTTCACAAGTTTTTGAGCTCCACCAAACATGGTTGGTGATAGAATGGGACCACTGCAAAATACTTTCAAAACCTTTTTTTTTCCTGCAGCCGAGATTTTCTAACTGATTGATTTAGCAAGATGCCATACGTCAAATTGATGATTAATATGTGGGAACTGCTCTCTCATTGTCTTGGCAATTGAAACGTGTCTGTCCGTGGCTATGAGGTCGATGTGCATTCCCCTTGATTGTAGATATTCCACTGATTTTATAAATCCTAGTTTCTCCATGGCCACTGACGATGTACATTGTGTTACCTGCACGACCACCAAACTCACAATTTTCTTACTATCCATGTCCTGAAAGTGGTAGGTGCAGTACTTGGCAGAAAATCCAGGGCTGTCGCACTGTCCATCGCCGGCTAGCCTGAATCGTTTGCCTGCGAGTACTTGCTAGAGACAATTGTTCAATTTTCCAAGCATCGCTAATGGCCGGAAACAGATAATCACGTTGGTATATGTAGTACAGCGCTTTAGAAATGAAATGGAGTCCCACAAACTGAAAGAAAGCCTCTAACTTTCTAAAACTTGAGCCACTAAATAGTGATGCAGCTGCACACAGTAGATTGCCTGCTGGCAGTTTCCCCAGCATCGGTTGTGCAGACCATGAGAACCTATGATTTAATCTACAGGCGGCATTTATTTTGACGTTACTGCCTTTTATTTGACGAGTCACATTAATCAATGGCTTCCCACATACTTTCCCTCTAATGGAATGCACAAATTTCAGCATACTTATAATTTCCATCAAACAACTGTCGAATACAATGTATTTGCTCTCTTTCATTAGACTGTCTTCCTGTGTCAACGTTGTTTTCGGCCTGTGACGTTGTGGAGATTTCAACACATTGGAAAGTAATATCGCTGATATCAAGTTCTGATGCGTCTATGGATGCTGCGGCTGGTTCATTCTCTGTCATTTCGACATCTATTACTTCAACATTGATGGGAGAACACAACAATGTCGACAGGTTTTTGGGTGGCACATTTTTGGCGGGTGTAGATTGTGTGAATTGATCTGAAACTACTTCAGAGCTATCTTCAATACATTCAATAACATCTTCTTGTGGTGGTGCGGTCGCACTGTAGCTATGGTCCAATGCAACTTTGCTGTAGTCTCCAAACACAGTTAATTCATGTTCTGGCCATTGGACATGAGCATCTCGAGCCTGAACACGCCTCGCCTCAATTAATAGTTCCTCTATAGTGAAGACTGCTGAATGGAGACACACTTATGTGGATTGCAGGGGGGCGGCCTGCTTCAAGGGGAGGCCTGGCTGGAGACACGGGGTCTGAGGAGGCCATGTGACCGATGGCCACTTGGCGTGGGATATCTTTTGAAGTGTACATGCAGTTTGGCACCTTGGCCTTTCGCGCCCCTGACAGCCCCCCATGCCAGCGCTCATCCACTGGCGCGAACCGCCTTTGATAGTATATCGTTGCTTATCAATAACAAATGCCACATACCGGAGATTCTTGTGAGCACAGACCCACACTTCAACCGGTGTATTATAGTGGTCAAGACCCTAAGGCCTGTATAATCCAATGGTAATTGTTAGTATAGATATATGTGTGACTTTTATAGAGACATAACCTACTGAAAGACTTTGAACAAGTGTTATTTAGTGCATGCATTATCGAGAATATGTTATGTTAGCTTAGATAGATAGTGACCACCCTGCTTCACAGCGACCAGACCTTCACCCATTCGGAGCACAGCTGTCTGACGTCCATCCTTGAATGGAGACACACTTGATTCATTTAAAAAATCGAAACAACCGTTGTTAAAATATATGTGGTGTTTTATTTTGTATCTTATTTTCATGACACAAAAATACAAAAGATTATACAGGTCAGGTTGCAGCACAGCGAGAGAAAATCCCCTGTACTGACCGCTGTCACTCGGGAACGTTTCTCTAATGGCACGAACGGCACAGGCGGATATCACTCTTCGAACGCGGTGTCCAAGCCTCCCGTGGAGCCACCATGTAAAGGAACGATAGGCCACCAGCCTGTACCACCTGTGAAAAGGAATGAAACAAACTGTTTTTAAATTACCAAGATAAGTTTAATAAACGTTTGTTGTCAATGACAATTCTTGTAACTAATGGCATTCTGCACGGACAAATGCTATCTAGACAATGCACACTATTGAACGACTTATATGCGTTACAATGATATGTAGATGTAATTTTGGATATAGTAGAAGAACATGAAATAGGAGTGGCATGACAAGCAGAGTATACTTACTCGTTACTCAGATTACGAGGACGAACAGTTGCGCGAAGTTCGTGCATAAGCACCATCATTATCCTCAACACGGCCCATGTGAGGCAGGCTGTCCTGAAGTCTGGCAGCTCGGTGATGCATTGCGGTCATGGCTCGCCTTCCGAAATGTAGGTCAGGCATCCCGAGTTTTCTCGGCAGCAGCAGTTCTCCTCCTCGGTTGGCATTAGCTCGCACCGATTGCATGTGCACCAGGTGGAGACGTCGTCCATGCGACTAGGCCCAGGCTCTTCATCTGTTGATTCGTCCTGCCAACTGCCGTCCGAATCCCCATCGTCTTCGCGTGCTTCCCTTTCCAGTAGTTCCTCCTCGGTATACTCGGGCTCGTACATGTAGGGCATTATTGTAGCCATTGTGTGGTAAACAAAGTAAAATAATTTACCAAGATGGTACAGGTGTTCACACGGGCTACAAGCGGCGAAGGTAGCTGACCAGAGCACAGAAACGAGTCACAAATTACTCTAAGTAACACACAGAGAGGAATGGAATTGAAAATCTGCTGCTGTGTGTTGTGAAACGGTCTGTTTATACTTATTGAGGAAAGAGGTGTCCTGCCATTTCCATGGCGATACGTCATTAGCTGAAGCGCAGCGAATGTTGACACAAGACGTGCTTTGGCGATGGGAAATGGGCGGTACGAGTCTGCTGATGACAGGCTCAGGGGCGGGGGATATGATTTAGTGCCGCAAAAGCAGGTCAGCCAGGGCGATGGGGAAATGATAGGATTATCACAAAATGGCAGCTCCCTGGTGCCTGTTTTCGCGTGCGTTTAATGGACGAAAACTCGGGTAAGGTCCATAGGAAAGTTTTCTAAAATCGAGCCACTTAGGCTTAAAAAAACATGGCCGACCAGTAGGGACAATAACATTTTTTACTAGACCATGCCTTTAATATAGGTACGCGACAGAACAGATGGATTTGCAAATAAATCTCGGAAATACAAGTACATAGGGTCAGTATCTAGTGTCTCCCTGCAGAACTATTGGAACAAAGCCCAAACGCAAACTTAAGCACATGAACAGAATAACAACGAATCTTAGCCGAACTCTTAAAAGGAACTCTGGGCCACATTTTTGTAACTAGAAGGTACTATGACAATGGGCGGGGCCTGACGCACACGCGCGTATAAAAGCCAACAAGAATGGCGATGCGTTCTAGAAACTGGAACGCTGCCACAGGAGAGATCATCTCCGTAACTGGTAAGCCATTTTGAGCAATAACTAGATGATGAGATGCCACGTAATGAACAGGAATATGGAGCATACCTTAAGCTTGTATGCCTATGGTACGAGAAGTAGGAGTCTAGATTATTAACCGTTTGGCATGGAGACTGGAAGCAAAGCTACGCCATTAGTAGCTCGAGTGTACACACTGTGGGATACATGTGTTTACACATGTTGCAGCTGTCTATGGCATTGCTACTACTAAGGGGGATTGACAATGAAAACATGGTAAAGGCTGGCTGCAAACACTGTGCGGTTAATGACAGTGCTTTTATAAAACAAGGTAGAATAATTAAGTTATTCCGACATTTATTTGTTGCAATAGACAACACGTGCAATAATGTTAAAGGTGCTATGTAATAAACCCCTAAGAATAGAAGAGGAAGGGAAACAACATTGTGTATCTCTTACCTAAGAAAACATTGATGTTCATATTATAGAACAACCAGGGATTAACCCGTGACTGGGAGCTGTGTAGAAGAGATTTCTGAGCTGAAGACATACGCAAACCATCGGGCTGCGTTGATAGCCACAAAAAGATACATGCTCTGTGACTAAGAATTGACTTGGCATTGTTGTAAAACTGTACATTTAACTAACACATTATTTTACATTTAGCTTTCCCTACCCATGAACCACCACACACACACACACACACACACACACACACACACACACACATTGCTTCTTTAAGAAGAAGATAATTAATGTCCGGTTTTGACAAAGGCCATGGGCCGAAACACGTGCTTACCCGAGGACATATGTGAACCATTTTTTGGATTGGATTGATTATTATATGTCTTGCATATCTAAGGACAATTTATAAACAATTATGCTCACTGTCAGGTGCACTTTTTGAAGCATCGATTATCTTCCAATAACTTGTTTATAGTTGCGCTTTCAGTTCCATGTGTGACGTGTCTCCTTAATATTATTTTATGGGTGCTATTGGCGGTTCTATTGACAGTAGCATTGGCTGCTTTTGCAATAAAATAATAACATCAGCTTTATATAAAAGGTGTTGTTTAACAGGTTTGTTTAAAAGATAGCAGTCATTGTGTTACAATGCAAAGGAAGCCAGATCTTACCCTTGCACATGGCACTTGTAAGGCTCTTCAATATCCCTCCTACCAGTGAAACAAGCTTAGTTTTAGTAGGCTTTTAGCAGGCTTCAAAGTCAGTCGCTTACAGCTTTCTGGTCCTGGCTCCCCGCTCATGGATATCTCTGATGTCGTTTCAGTAAGGTAAGAAGGCAGCTGCCTGCCTACAGCAGGTGAGTTACCTTATAGACTATGTTCCACTGCTTACCACCCTCTGCGTGAACACCAGTGACGCCAACACTGTGCCCTTCCTCACTGCGGGCTACACCGCTCCGGGTCCCAGCACAACGTTTTCAAGGTGGGAGGACGTGACCAAGAACAATAAAGAGCAAGGAAATCCACCTGCAGCCCTCACCAGCGGTGCCAACACCACGCCCTTCCTCACTGCGGAAACATATGCAACCATACCCAACAATCAAAGTTGCACCACTGTCTGAAGTGCAAAAAAAGGAGTAAAACTGTTGAAAAGAAAGATGTGAAGTTAATCTGAGTTAAAGGAGTTAATCTGGAATGCACTAAATGTTGGCCCATGATAGTACATGGTCATATGCTTGTAAATTGTGATACTGTTATTCACTAAAGGTAGGCATCAAATGACTTATATCACTCTCGTTCAGACCTATTTACAGTTTTCATCTGTAGCATCCAACACACTTCCATCTAGCATTGATCCCCTCACGTCATTCTCCTGCCATGGATGGATGAAAGCAGAATGTGCATTTGAAACGGTGGAGACTTATTGAAAAATCATCAAACCATCACTAAATCTAGTGACAAGACTAACTGAGCTGAAAAATGAAGAAGCTACAAAGGTACACCTTGAAGAGGATATGAGGTCATATTACACAAGACCAGATGATTTACTAAGGCAGATTGCACATCCTACTTGATTAGCTTTGTGTATTTCCCCTTTTGTCATAGAATGATTGTGTGCAGAAAGTATATTTTCTAGAACAACAATATAAATATTTGCTATTTTCCAAAAGAACATAAAACAGTTTGTGTCATAGAACATGCCCATTGGATAATGCTGTTATATAGCCGATATATGTGAACATGAATCATCCTTATGTTTGTATTTCTCGTTTACCGGGGGGCTGAAAAGAGTCTGCCCTCTTGGATGACGACTCTCTGGCAATTATTGTGGTTGTCAAATAGCAAGAATAGGACTCAAGAATACAGCATTAGGACAACAAACACTATTGACACCTTATTCAATTACAGTCAGTCACCACTTCAATCAGTCACTAGAACTTTGGTACAACAGCATTTTCTGGAGTGACAGTACTAGATGGGGTTGTTATGGTGAATGGAAGCAGGTGAGGGCATTGCAGTAGAGGTCCTCTGGGTTCAATCAAGTCCTGTGCATGTTGTTGGAAAATGGGGCACTGGCAATATGTTACACAACCCTTGGTCCCAACCTTTCCTCACCATACCGTTTCTATGCAATTGGCCATGCGCTCCAATTATTTGCTTTATAAAAGAACTTTCAAACTTTGGATTTTTTTATTGTCTCTGAAGACCTGTCCTTCTATTCTTATTTGGCTAGGAAAATGGTGGTGATGGCGTTAATGGTATGCGACCCCCACTGTGGCTTTTTGCACTTTCAGATCTGCCACCTGTCTTTCAAAGGCCCTGTACAATTGTAGTTTTGTATTTCCCCCTATATCTGTAACAAGGTCCTTTTCAGTCTGCACCAGAGTATCTTTGGTTTCAAAAATAATGTGTCATCTATATCTTGCTCTTCATCAACTTCATTATTCTCAAACTTTACTGTGGCTGACAGTGGTGGTGTGGAAAGAGAGAGCGAGAGAGAGAGAGAGAGAGAGAGAGAGAAAGAAAGAGAGAGAAGGAATTTACCATATCCTACACCTATGTTCTGTGTGTGGTTGCTAATGGCTCATTAGTGGATGCAATTTGTAATTCTTCTCCAACTTCTGTCCCAGAGATAGGCGACTAAACCCCCTGCATCTCCTTTTCGGTACATACTAATGTATCTTGCACACCAGATTGACGTTTCGTTGAAGGTGGTTCTATGTATGCAAAACTGATGGCTTTAATGTACTACTAACACTTTTGGTATCACAGAAAGAGTTGTGGCTAAAGGAAAAGACCATCTAGCCTCAGGCCCATATTAGCACTGGCACTTTAAGGAGTTCATCAGATGTTGTTAGAAAAATGGTTACATGTGTTAGCGAGTCACAGCTCCACCCTACTGATGAGGCCCAATGAGGCCGAAACGCGTGTCTGGGATTGCTGTCAGTGCACTTGCTTAGAGGAGAATTGCCTGGCATTTCGGTGCTGGACTGCCCCAGGTTCTGACAAAGACTGATATGTTGTGGATATTTCTCCACTGCGAAAGAGATAGTGAGCTAAAGAATCTGGGTAAGACTCTCAAAACCGGGACTTATTGACTGGCAGAGGGACTCCCAGGATCCCACTTGTTTTTACAACTCTATAGCCACAAATATACTGCTCCAAACAATTCTAAGATGTTTTCTCTGCGACCAGCCTGGGCAACTATTCACTATAGAAAACGATTCCACAAATAGTCGCCAAGTAACATATGAGAGAAAAAAAGAGTGAAGACTAAGGGCCTGAATCAAGGAACTTTAAGCACTTTGCAAAGTGACTTTGCAGTGCCAACAAACACCCTGAGTCATAGAGCAGTGCAAAGAGTATTTTTGCAGAGCAAAGTCACTTTGCACTGTAAAAGTATTCTTGGTAAAACCAATGTAGTAGGCTGCAAAGAATATTTTTGCAGTGCAAAGTCACTTTGCACTGCAAAAATACACTTCTGCACCACTCTGTGAATCAGGGTTTTTGTTGGCAGTGCAAAGTCACTTTGCACCAGTGTAAAGTCACTTTGGACCACGCTAAACGTTTCATGAATCAGGCCCTAAATTGTCTTTGATATACACCAAGTTAAAACATCCCATATTTGAAAGCTACTCATCTATACATGTATTTTGTTCATTGGCCCTTTTGTCCATTTTCCACATCTGCGCTGTCCCCATGGAACCACATGTGCAGGGTGTGAAGAGTGGAGGCATAAGGGAAACAGAGACAAAGTCAAAAATAACTCCTAACACTGCAACCCAAGAAAGGGAACAGCAAATACCTGGCACACATAATTATGTATCCCTTGCTGTGTTGTGACGGCAGCTGATTATGAATTTGAGAATCCTCTGCCGTGATGATGCAGTTGGAGGATACATCATTTACGAAGGAATATAGTTGCTCATGGCTCCAAATGTAAGCTATCCGTCAGAAAACACTGAAAACAATCTCTTCATGCCTCCAAGGAATGTAAAGATTTCTCATGGCTCCAAATGTAAGCTATCCCTCAGAAAACAAGCACACTGAGTAAGATACACTGAAAACAATCTCTTCATGCCTCCAAGGAATGTAAAGATTTTTTTATCAGCAACTTGTATTTTCTCTTTGCAACTTTTATTTTCCTTTATTTATCAGAAAAAGGGGGAATTGAATTGAGTCAACTGAGGGCCTCATTACAGGTTGTGTGGTAACTCGGCAGAAAATCCATTGATTTACCATCAAACACCATTACTGTTACCGCCATTTGGGCTGTTTAATTCTGTTAGCATGGGATTACAGGTGGCGGTAATTCCCCACTCTTGTAGTCCATAGGACTCCGTGAGGATTTTTGTCAGATTTACCAGCAGGCAGAATTACTATGTGGTAAATCCAGTGATTTTTTATAGTAAGGAGGAAGATTTACCTCTACATTTTTGCTTTTGGTAAATCTTCTTCGCTACAACCATATTTGTAGTATGATCGTGGACTACTGCAGCAGTAAAGTGGCAGTAACAGAATTTCTGCAACTTTTCTGCCATTTTAACCAGCACCGCCATATTTGTAATGAGGCCCTCTGCCTAATTCACTGAATCGTTTCATAATGGCACAATTCCATTCGAAAATGCTGGCTGAATCATGCCCTAAAACATTTTCTTTGCAACTTGTATTTTTTCTTGTCACAAGTAAATAAACACACAATTAGATTTGAATTGAATTGATATTTAATTTCTATTGCGCTCGTACACAATTTTTTCAGAGCGCGGATTGACTGACAAGACATGTCACATGTGCATATGTCCTGCACAGTGATTACTGGGATTCTCTCCTGAAGAAGAATTTAGTAATCACCTCAAAAAGATGGCCAATCTTGTTTCAATGATCTACCTCTCTCATTGCTAAATCGTAATTTCATTGCACGTCAATTACCCTATTGTAACTTTCCGCTCCATCCACCCTAAAGCCTAATTTGACCTCTCCCATATAAAATCCTTTTTAAAATGTCCTCCCCTTCATGCTGCTCAATCTTATGAATGTTCTACCTCTCCCACAACTATAGATTATTCCATGAATTGCTCCAGCAAACTACTGGTCTCAGCTTCTGCACAAAAGATGGTTAGCAAAAGACAACTTGCCAGTTCAGGAAATCTTGATTCTACCGAAATGCCTAATTTTTGTGTGAGCCAAAATATAGCCAAATAGTAAGCCTGGGTGACAGTTCTTAAAGGTAATCAACAGGCTCTTGCAAATTGCCGGGCGAGATTCCTGTCAGTTCATGGGTTTGTTAGTTTGTTTGTTTGTTTGTTTGTTTATTGATTTCTAATGCGCACCAGACCCGAGGGTATCAGGGTGCAGCAGTTACAGGATATGCAAAGCTTAATTTCACCAGTTACACAAAGAAAGTAATTTACAGGATATAAACAAGTCAAATGAATACATAATTACTCTGTGGAGTTATTACAATCGGACAGATCAGAAATATATACAATGGATGAAAACAATGTTACCATGCCGGGGTGCTCGCATAGAAGGGCTAAAGATCAGAGGACTTGAGCCAATTTATGTATTTGAGTCGGAAATGTAGGTAAGGTTGATCTTCTCTGATGCTGTGTGGCAAGGAGTTCCATAGTTGGACAGCCTTGACGGGGAAGCTACAACTGCCAACCTTTGAGAGCTTGTATCTGGGGGTAATGAGACAATTGGAGTTAGCCAGTCTCAAGGGTCTGGTAGAGGTTCTCCTGTGAAATCTATCCATAAGATAGATGGGGGCTGTGTTATTCAGTGCTTTGTTTGTGAAGGATGCAGTTTTGAGCTGAATTTTGTTTAAGGTCGATAGCCAGTTATTTTGGCGCCTAATTGTAGTTATGTGTGATTTTGTAGCCTACGGAGAGCCGCTCTTAGGGTGTTGTTTTGGAGGATTTGTATCTTCTGGGTGATTGATTTGTTGGCCCCGATATAGAGGGCATTGCAATAATCGAGCCTCGAGAGTATAAGGGCTCTGGCCAGGATAATGCAATTTTTGTTAGAAAGAAAAAGTTTACCAGTTCTAATGAGCTTGCAAGTGTAAGCTGTGGCAGATGCCATGACGTTCAATTGTTTTGTAAAAGTGAGGTTAGAATCGAGGTAGAAGCCAAGGGTCTTAACTTCTTTTGCCACTGTGATGTAGTTGCCATCAATTAAGAAGGAAGAGTAGACCTTGTATAATTTCTTGAGATTGGCGTGGGCGCTCAAGACGATAAACTCTGTTTTGTCATCATTCAGGCATCGACCGTGGATAGCCATCCATGCCTGGATGATAAGGTACACTCTATTCACCAAGGCCAAATCTTTAGCGTAATCCCCTGAAAGTGGGAGGAGAATCTGAGTATCATCTGCGGAGTTGGTGTAGGTGCTACCAAGATGGTCCAGATCATTGAAAAGGGGCTTGGTGAATATATTGTACAATGTAGGGGAGACACAAGATCCTGGGGTACTCCACAAGTGATAGGGATGGGGTCTGCTGCTGTTCAGGTGGAAAAGACTCTCATGGTTGTATCGCTTAGGAATTTCTCAATCCAGGTCATAGCATCTTTGGGGAAATGGGCAGCTGAGTCCAGGTGGCTACATAAGACCTTCTGGTCCACAAGGTTGAATGCAACCGATAGGTCGAGCAGCAGAAGGAGGGCAGTTTTCCCTTTATCTCTTAGCTCATCAACTTGGGCTTTAAGATCGATAAGGGCAGTCTTGGTTCCATGTAATGGGCGGAATCCAGATTGTCGTGCTCCTAGTAGTTTATGCTTTTCCAGCTATTTTTGGATTTGGAGGTAGGACATCTTATCGATGATTATTAAGAGAAAGGCAACAGTTGTGATGGGATGGTAATTAGTAGGTATAAGTGGGTCGAGGGTTTGCTTTTTCAGCAGTGGGAGTACCCAGGATTGTTTCTGATTGGTGGGGATAGTACCAGATACAAAGGAGGCATTGATAAGTTTAGAAACAAATGGGGCAAGGTCTCTTGCTGCATCCTTTATTAACTGGGCTGGGCAGAGCTAGCCCTGGAAATTGGACTGTTTAAGGGAGAGTATATCTTTTTCTACCTCCAAGATGGAAGTTTTGGTAAAGTTAAATCGGGCCGGAGTGTCGGCTGATGGTTCTTTAATGCGTGGATCCAGAGAGGTTTTAAGCACTTTAGATGGAGCGTTTATTGAGGCCTTTTTTAATGCTATTTTGTTTTGAAGGTTAGATACTTTGTTAGATAGTGCTAGTTGTATGTTTGAGCACCAAAATGTATCCTTGATGCAGGTATCAGGAATAGGGATGGGAGTTTCTAGTTCCTCGAGAATGATGAATAATTCTTTCATACTGGAATTGGCATTAGAGATGCAATCATTTTGTAAGGTATCTCAGTAGATTGAAACACCTTCTGCAGTAATGTTTGTGAAACCTGCAGGTCTCAATTTTGAAGGTGGACTTTCATTCTTATAGATTTGATCAAATGTTAAAAGTTGAAGGGGAGGGGGGGCGCTGTTGCGTGCAGAAGGGAATGGCCGCTTCCACGTGAGCTCTGGCAAAACCCAGACCTGAAATGCCATAATATATAAAACAAAGATCCGGTTCTTCACGAAATTGGCATGGAATGTTCCTCAGCATCCCCTGAGTGGGCACACGAAGTTTCGAAACCAGAAGAGCAGGTAAACTTGAGATATACCGTTATCCAGAACCTGCAAGTGGCGTGGTGCGAGGGCTGGAGACACGCCGAGGATTGAGGGGAGGAGCCCGGCATCATACCAGCGCGAGGAGCGGCGAGGCTACACATGGCCCATCGGCACCTGGGGGAGAGTCGCGGGCGCTCCGGTCTACGTCGAGCGCCCGCTGACCCCCCCAGACACATTACAGCAGTGGACACTGAAGGAGCAGCCCGGTGGAGCATGGAGTAAGCAACGAGAAGGAGGGAGAAGCTAAGCGGACAGCGGGGCCCTGCACGCAGATGCTCCGCTACTGAGCTGCGGGCCTAACAGATAAGTGGAGGACCGGGAGGGGGGCGGCAGTGAGCTTGAAGTTTGGGGCCGGGCTGGGTGCCCCCTGATCCCGGATAAATTGATTCGTGAGAGGGGGGAGATGTCCTCCGCCCCTCCCCCCCTCCGACTCCATTTGGGGGTGGCAGAGACACTCTCCCACCCGGGACACAGCTTGCTGACCTTCGCGGCCTACTGATCCACAGTGATCGAGTCGGGGCCTCCCCGGCTCTGCCACCAAAGACTGCGGTAACACCAGCGGACTACACCGGGGCGGCTTGGCCCCGCTCCAGACAACAGCTTCCCCTATACAGCGCACATTCGACTTTAGTACCCTGAACTCCACGTTGTCCTCCATGAAAGGAAAATAAGGAATTAAGCGGGAGGCCTCCAACATAAGGGGGACAACGGAACAGACATCTCGCGCCACTGCATTAAATAAGAAGTCGGCCATTAAGCCCTCCCCAGATACTGTACCTTGCACCTACGGGGTGTACGGCAAGAAGAGCAAGGACACTTGGCACGGACTGCTGCCCTAGCTCAACAAGGCAGCTGCAGACATCATCAGAGGAGTGTGGGGCGGGTGCAGGACGTACCCCCAACCAAACTGTTTTTGTGCACTCCTTCCCAAGCCAAAGCACAAACAATTCACTGATAACAACTCACCCTCCAAGCCTTCACAAACTTGCTGCTAGTCTATATGAAGATTGGGCAAGTGATAAGGAAGAACCCACGGTGGGGGAGTTAAAGCGCGGGTAATACTAATACTGGTGGGCGCACAGGATCAACTCAAGAGGCCAAGCATACAATCCACATTCGGTAAGCTTGGCTCCACATTATACCCACCGGGAGTGAGAAACACGGAAGCAGGACCCCAGAGTACTCCACCGGTCAAATCCCATCGGGGTAAGAACAATACCCAAGTACTTTGGCCCTAAGAAGGGTAAAGGAACTATTGACAAATATACAACAGCAATACAGAGAGACTCTGAACTTGGGATGGATGCAGACATGCCCACACAAGAAGAACAGGCTCCATCTGCACCGATGATGGACCCCCAGGCGGTCTTTCTAGCTATGCAGCAGGGCTTCTCCACCCTCAACGATAAACTCGACGGGATAATGACCAATGTAGCCTCCATCAAGTCACAGCTAGACAAGACAATGTCGCGCATGACCAAGGCAGAGACGAGAATTTCGGGCACGGAGGACGCCTTAGAAACCTTGAAGGACACTGTCTCGACAATGGCAATAGAATTGGGTACTGTGACGACCAAATGCGAAGATTTAGAGGCGAGGTCACGGCGGAACAACATTCGCATAGTCGGAGTTCCGGAGGACGCTATGAAGGGATCTATGGAAAAAGCAGTTGAAGACCTGAGGCGCACTCTCCTGGGAGATCCCGCTTGGTCACCAATGTTCTTAGTCGAACGGGCACACAGATCTCTCGCCCCAGAGCCAAAACCCGGGGCATATCCAAGACCCATTATAGCCTGCATATTAAACTACAGAGACAGAGACTTATTTCGGAAAACCTCTACGGAAAAACAAGAGTTAAGATGGGAAGCCAACAACATGTGCATCTTCCCAGACTTCACGTTGGCGGTGCAACAGGAATGGAAACTCTTCATGCGGGTCAAGAAGCTATTACGAGAACGACAAGTTCAATACGCATCCAGCCAGACTTAAAATTCAATATCAAAACAAAATATATTTCTTCACATTCCCGGAAGAGGCAGCAAACTTTGTAGAAACGCATATCCCCGCCAAAGCTGGACAATCTGGAACACGAGGGAGCTCATGAACCCATGCAAACATATAACAGCAAACACGTTCCTGGGGAAAAAGGATCAATAATTGCAACGGCCCCCCATCTGGGAGGCTCACACTATAGGGGCACATGTCTTACTCTATAAATTGTGCTGCAGAACATTGCCCCACGGATGCACAGATGAGTGAGAGCAACTACGTGAAACCGGATGCACTATACATTGCTTATGTTGGCACAGGCACTGGGAACTGCCACAGCACCCCCTGTAGCAGGTGCTGGTGAAGTTGTTGGGTGGGGAGGGTTGGGACTCAAATGACACAGTTGAAGTTAGGGGAACTGTGAGGGAAGGGGGAGGGGGTAAATTGGGATGGTTGGGGTTCAGTTATGGAACAAATGGCGTTAATAATAAAAGCACACAGGTTGTGAGCGCAAATACTATTGAGAACAGAATAGAAATACATAGTCATGCAAATGTCTACAATCAACTCATAGACAATGGCTAGTGTAGGCTCAGACAATATCAATATACTGAGCTGGAACGTACGAGGCCTAGGCTCCAGAATCAAAAAAAGGAAAGTTCTAGCATATATCAATAGACAGAACCCCAAGATAATCTTCCTACAGGAAACCCACGTTGGGCCACAGCAGTGTGGGCAATTAGTACCGAACTGGAGAACACACCAATACTACACTATGTATTCCAACGGGCGAAAGGGGTGGCGATTTTAGTACACAAGACCCTTCCGTACACCTGTATGTATGCTGAACGCGATCCCAAGGGGAGGTACGTGTTACTCCATGGCACCTTTTATGGTACAGAGGTAGTTCTCCTTAATATATATGGCCCAAATATTGATGCCCCGGAATTCTACTCCACAATATTTGAAAACTGGCAAACTACCCCACGGCCCATGTGATCAGTGGCGGTGATTTCAACACCATCCTAGATGTACACCTAGATCGCACATCCACACATACATGGTCGCTAACTGAGGCAGCACAGAAAATACTAGTCCATATGTCGGACTTGAACCTTAAAGATGCATGGAAAATATTAAATCCTTCCAAGAGAGAATATACATATGATTCCACTGTGCACGACATGCACTCTAGAATAGACCTATGGCTGGTAGATAACAAAGTCTTGTCTTGGGTTTCAAACACACATATCCACCCCAGGACGTATTCTGATCACTCACCAATTCAGCTAACATTGCAAATTCCCGGTAGTACGGTTAACTGGCCACGTGGAGATTTAAACCCGCAGCCCTACGGGACCTGGTATACAAAAATTCCATGGTGCAGCAAATACAAGAATTCTTTGACATTAATGAAGGATCCGTGTCCAGCCCAGCAATATTGTGGCAAGCATTTAAGGTATGCATTAGAGGTCATTTGATATCCACAGAAAGTGGCATCCTCAAAGATATCAGGGATAGATTGGCATGCTTAGAGACGCAGATAACTTCTCTGCAATCCCAGTACGCATGCACCCCAATGCCACAGCTTAGCGCAGACATTAAATCCAAGTTAGAGGAGTACACAGAAGCAGCAGATCAGGAAACCCGATACTTCGATAAGCCAATTGCGGCGCGCCGATATGGGGAGGGAGAACGCCCCGGGAGACTACTAGCCAGAATGGTAAGAGGGGAAAGAGGTCCAACAACCATATCATGCATACAAACCCCCAAAGGCACGGTCACTTCTGACCAGAGCAAGGTGAAAGAAACATTCTACACTTACTACAAAAAGCTGTACTCCCCTAGGGGCACTGTCTCAGAGGAAGAGATAGACCATTATCTCTCTCAGATTTCAACGACACTTATAGCCGACTCCACCAGTGACGCACTAGAAAATCTGATCACAGAAGCAGAGTTATTGGAAGCAATCAAAGCACTCCCAAATGGGAAAGCTCCCGGCACAGACGGCCTAGGGGCATAATTATATAAGGAATTCAGTCATTTGTTAGCACCCAGACTTTATGCTGTGTGGATGGAGGGGAACTTCCCAAAACAACTAGAGAGGCAGTGATTACGCTATTGCTAAAACCAGGAAAACCCCCAGAGGATTGTGGTTCGTATAGACCACTGTCATTAATAAATACAGACGCAAAGATTTTAGCCAAGATACTAGCAACTAGACTAACACCGCTTATGCCCTATATGATACATGAAGATCAAGCTGGGTTCATAGTGGGCAGATCCACGGCAACAAACATAAGGCGATGCCACCAGATCCTGGCCACAATACCTCCCGAAACTCAGGGGATAGCGGTATCCCTCGATATACAAAAAGCTTTCGACACTGTCTCCTGGCCCTTCCTGTTCGGAGTTCTGCGTAATTACGTTTTGGCCCAAAATTCATTAAATGGATCCAAATACTATATACAAGTCCCTATGCCAAGATTAGAGTTAATGGCACCCTAACAGACATACTGGAGTTGCTTGGGGGCACCAGACAGGGATTCCCTATGTCACCTCTACTGTTTGCCCTGCTAATTGAAACCCTGGCTGATATTCTTAGAGCACGGTACAGCCCATACGGACTATGGATCGAGAGCAAACTGCACATTATAACACGTTATGCAGATGATATCTTAATATATCTGAGAAACCCGGATCGTTCATTGGTTAAGGTCCTGCCGGAAGTCTAAAGATTGGGTGAATACTCTGGCCTGCGCCTCAACCCAAGCAAGTCAGAGATATTCTCTCTCACGGAAAACACAACACAACCTCAGAATATACATGGTCTCATGTGGAGCCTGACGCACATCTTGTACTTGGGTGCAAACATCGCCATAACCGCCCAATTATCCCAAGCCCTGAACTACAATACATTGGCCGACACTTTATGCACTAAAATGAAACGCTGGACCGCACTACCCATATAAATGATGGGAAGGATCGCTCTGATCAAAATGATAATATTACCAAAACTGTTCTATCTGTTTGGCACAGTACCGGTTTGGCCGAGACGTGCTCTGTTTGCTAAAATGAATAGTGCCTGCATTGCTTTCGTTTGGGGCAGACATCCTAGACTAAGATGGAAGATATTAACTGACACTTATGCAAGGGGGGTTGATGGCACCAGACCTGGAATTATACTACCTGGCGGCACAGGCACACTATGCGGCACAATGGGCCACACATTTTCTCAACCCAGGAACCACACCCCCACTCCGAAAGAACGAGAGGCGATTGCAGCACTACACAAGATGATTAGGCCCAACCCCAAGCACTACAATGCCACAGACCCCATGAGAGTAACGATCATGGCGTGGGCTAAAATAGCTGTTATATTTGGAACTAACAGGCTCTACCATCCAAGTATGCCACTATGGGGCGACCCCCACACACCTTTCAAGATAGATTGTGAAGTGGTGATGCACTGGACCACCAAGGGAATCACGCAATGGGGACAGTTATTTTTGGAAAAAATCTTCGTACAATGGGAAGATATCAAAGACATAGTGGGAAACACACATAAATAAAAACAACAATATACCCAGGTAAAAACCGCCATACAAATCACATGCCCCACCTTCCCGAACAAACCTGAGATAAACATGGGGTTTGGATACATGTTTATGGGAGCGACACAAAAAATCACAATCTCCGCCCTCTACAGGGTCATACTGCAGTCTCGCCCTGTGGAGAAACATACGGCTAGAAGCAAGTGGGAGCAAGATCTGGGGCGACAAATAGATGGGCAAGAATGGGCTCAGCTCTGCGCATTAACTAAACAGGTATCGTGCAATTCCAGATTCAAACTTATTCACTATAAAATATTACATAGGACACATTACACCTCGTCAAAGCTCAAGCGAATATACCCTGCCACACCGGGAACCTGCCCGAGATGTAGCATTCAGGATGATGACATATTTCATATTCTCTGGGCATGTACAAAACTGAGGCGATACTGGACAGAGATCTGCAATGCTATTGACAGGATGGCAGATCAACCGGTGGATTGGTCACCGAAGATATGTCTGTTGGGGGCAGTTGGGAAAATGAATCAGACATGGCGGAAACTGTTGAACCTGAGCCCACTAATAGCCAAAAGAGCAATATTAATGAAGAGGAAAGACTCACATCCGCCAACCAAGGCGGACTGGGACAGGGATATAATATGGATTAATGACACGGAAGAATTGTATATAGACTAGGTGCTACCATCATCCAGGCGCAGAAACATATGGGCAAGGTACAAACAATATCTGGCTGACAAAGCAGAACAGGAGAACTCAGACTCAGATAGAAACTAATCTCTTAAACTGCAAAGTTGCTAAAAGGATGTATAAATGTATGTGCATTACCTGAGTGTGTTGATAAATAAAGTTTAAAAATAAAAAAAAAGTTGAAGGGGAGAATTGTAAGATTGCATTTTAGACACCTGGGTCTCCCTTTTATCATTCATAGGCTGACACATTGTATTACTGAGAAATATAATAATATAGGGAATTCATAACAGACACGGGTGTCTGAAAAACATACAGTGCAGGGGAATAGTCAGTCATTAATTAGGGATGCATGATGTGTCATCCTGCTGTGTTTGCTTCATGGAGAACTACTGAGATTATGTATTTACTAATAAGGAAAGTCCACAGCTCAGGCAAATGACATCACAAAAACCAGTAAGGCTGAGAGTCTGAGAAGAGTCAGTTGCATGTCAAGCATTCAAGCATTTATGATGTAGACCCTGACATTCTTTAAGGGAACACCACAAAGTCAGGAAGTCAGGAAGGATTGCAATAGTATGTGCTCTGTACCTGGGAAACATACACATATATATATATATATATATATATATATATATATATATATATATATATATATATATATATATATATATATATAAAAAGGAGGAGAAAGTGAACCGCTCAATAAAGACGAAAATCCATGAGGAAACACACATAGCTCAGCTCACGAAGAAAGTAAAGGTCTTAAAGTATTTAGGGGGTAATTCATAGAATTCAGCGCACAAGTGGCGCACGCGGCTGGTGCACAGTGTGCGCGTGCGAATCCCTGCGCCAGCCGCGTGCGCTAAAATCCATTTCCGCGCACAGCGTATTCATGGATTCCAGCCACCAAAAACCAGCCGTGGCGCACAGTGGCGCAGCGACCCTGCAGCAGCGCCAGTTACGCCCCCAAGAACGCCTCTCGCGCAGGGAAAAGCCATCAATATACCCAATCCAGCGCAAAGGGCTGCGCCAACCCTGTACCAGCACGGCAAGCGGGCTACTTGTATCACTGGGGTGCGTGGGAAGTACCTCACGCGATTGGCCCCGTGTGAGCAGGGTACGCGTATTTCAGGGGTGCGTGGGAAGTTCCACACGCGATTTCCGTAGGGTACGCGTATCTCAGGGGTGCGCGGGAATATCCACACGCGATTGGGCCCGTGCGAGCAGGGTACGCATATCTCAGGGGTGCGCAGGAAGTGCCACACGCGATTTCAGCAGGGTACGTGTATTCCAGGGGTGCGCAGGAAGTTCAACACGCGATTCGATCAGGGTACGTGTATAACAGGGGTGCGCGGGGAGCAGCACACGTGAATTGCACGTGTGGGTCCTCCCAGGTGTTCCCTCTACACCCTCGACGGCCCCTGCAGGTGGCTCACACCACAGGGGCCTACCCTGCACATGTCCTGCAGGCACACCATCCACCATGGCCATGACCCCCAGCCAACCCACATGTCAACTTGCACTACTGCCCACCAACGCATGTCCCCCTGCACCCCCAGTCACCAGGGGCAGCCTCCACCAGGCCCCCACCCATGTCTCCCACCACCCCCACCCCCCAGCAGTGCAGGGGCACCCACCACCAGGCCCCCACCCATGTCTCCCAGCACCCCCACCCCCCAGCCACCAGGGGCAGCCTCCACCAGGCCCCCACCCATGTCTCCCAGCACCCCCACCCCCCAGCACTTTGGGGCACCTGCCAGCAGACCCCCACCCAAGTCCAACTCATGTTCCCCACCACCCCCACCCCCCAGCACTGTGGGGCACCTGCCAGCAGGCCCCCACCCATGTCCAACTCATGTTCCCCACCACCCCCACCCCCCAGCACTGTGGGGCACCTGCCAGCAGGCCCCCACCCATGTCCAACGCATGTTCCCCACCACCCCCACCCCCCAGACGTGCAGGGGCACCCACTACCAGGCTCCACCCATGTCTCCCAGCACCCCCACCCCCCAGCCACCAGGGGCAGCCTCCACCAGGCCCCCACCCATGTCTCCCAGCACCCCCACCCCCACAGTCACCAGGGGCAGCCTCCACCAGGCCCCCACCCATGCCTCCCACCACCCCCACACCCCAGTCACCAGGGGCAGCCTCCACCAGGCCCCCACCCATGTCTCCCACCACCCCCACCCCCCCAGTCACCAGGGGCAGCCTCCACCAGGCCCCCACCCATGTCTCCCAGCACCCGCACCCCCCAGCCACCAGGGGCAGCCTCCACCAGGCCCCCACCCATGTCTCCCACCACCCCCACCCCCCCAGTCACCAGGGGCAGCCTCCACCAGGCCCCCACCCATGTCTCCCACCACCCCCACCCCCCAGCAGTGCAGGGGCACCCACCACCAGGCCCCCACCCATGTCTCCCACCACTCCCACACCCCAGCCACCAGGGGCAGCCTCCACCACGCCCCCACCCATGTCTCCCAGCACCCCCACCCCCCCAGTCAACAGGGTCAGCCTCCACCAGGCCCCCACCCATGTCTCCCACCACCCCCACCCCCCAGCACTGTGGGGCACCTGCCAGCAGGCCCCACCCATGTCCAACGCATGTTCCCCACCACCCCACCCCCCAGCAGTGCAGGGGCAGCCTCCACCAGGCCCCCACCCATGTCTCACACCACCCCCACCCCCCAGCAGTGCAGGGGCACCCACCACCAGGTCCCCACCCATGTCTCCCACCACCCCCACCCCCCCAGTCACCTGGGGCAGCCTCCACCAGGCCCCCACCCATGTCTCCCACCACCCCCACCCCCAGCAGTGCAGGGGCACCCACCACCAGGCCCCTACCTATGTCTCCCACCACCCCCACCCCCCCAGTCACCAGGGGCAGCCTCCAACAGGCCCCCACCCGTGTCTCCCAGCACCCCCACCCCCCAGCACTGTGGGGCACCTGCCAGCAGGCCCCCACCCATGTCCAACTCATGTTCTCCACCACCCCCACCCCCCAGCACTGTGGGGCACCTGCCAGCAGGCCCCCACCCATGTCGAACTCATGGTCCCCACCACCCCCACCCCCCAGCACTGTGGGGCACCTGCCAGCAGGCCCCCACCCATGTCCAACTCATGTTCCCCACCACCCCCACCCCCCAGCACTGTGGGGCACCTGCCAGCAGGCCCCCACCCATGTCCAACGCATGTTCCCCACCACCCCCACCCCCCAGCAGTGCAGGGGCAGCCACCACCAGGCCCCCACCCATGTCTCCCAGCACCCCCACCCCCCAGCAGTGCAGGGGCACCCACCACCAGGCCCCCACCCATGTCTCCCAGCACCCCCACCCCCCCAGTCACCAGGGGCAGCCTCCACCAGGCCCCCACCCATGTCCAACTCATGTTCCCCACCACCCCCACCCCCCAGCACTGTGGGGCACCTGCCAGCAGGCCCCCACCCATGTCCAACGCATGTTCCCCACCACCCCCAACCCCCAGCAGTGCAGGGGCAGCCACCACCAGGCCCCCACCCATGTCTCCCACCACCCCCACCCCCCAGCAGTGCAGGGGCAGCCTCCACCAGGCCCTCACCCATGTCTCCCAACACCCACACCCCCCAGCACTGTGGGGCACCTGCCAGCAGGCCCCCACCCATGTCCAACTCATGTTCCCCACCACCCCCACCCCCCAGCACTGTGGGGCACCTGCCAGCAGGCCCCCACCCATGTCCAACTCATGTTCCGACACCACCCCCACCCCCCAGCACTGTGGGGCACCTGCCAGCAGGCCCCCACCCATGTCCAACGCATGTTCCCCACCACCCCCACCCCCCAGCAGTGCAGGGGCAGCCACCACCAGGCCCCCACCCATGTCTCCCAGCACCCCCACCCCCCAGCCACCAGGGGCAGCCTCCACTAGGCCCCCACCCATGTCTCTCACCACCCCCACCCCCCCAGTCACCAGGGGCAGTCTCCACCAGGCCCCCAATCATGTCTCCCACCACCCCCACCCCCCAGCAGTGCAGGGGCACCCACCACCAGGCCACCACCCATCTCTCCCACCACCCCCACCCCCCAGCCACCAGGGGCAGCCTCCACCAGGCCCCCACCCATGTCTCCCAGCACCCCCACCCCCCCAGTCAACAGGGGCAGCCTCCACCAGGCCCCCACCCATGTCTCCCACCACCCCCACCCCCCAGCACTGTGGGGCACCTGCCAGCAGGCCCCCACCCATGTCCAACTCATGTTCCCCACCACCCCCACCCCCCAGCACTGTGGGGCACCTGCCAGCAGGCCCCCACCCATGTCCAACGCATGTTCCCCACCACCCCCACCCCCCAGCAGTGCAGGGGCAGCCACCACCACGCCCCCACCCATGTCTCCCAGCACCCCCACCCCCCAGCCACCAGGGGCAGCCTCCACTGGGCTCCCACCCATGTCTCCCACCACCCCCACACCCACAGTCACCAGGGGCAGCCTCCACCAGGCCCCCACCCATGTCTCCCACCACCCCCACCCCCCCAGTCACCAGGGGCAGCCTCCACCAGGCCCCCACCCATGTCTCCCACCACCCCCACCCCCACAGTCACCAGGGGCAGCCTCCACCAGGCCCCGACCCATGTCTCCCACCACCCCCACCCCCCCAGTCACCAGGGGCAGCCTCCACCAGGCCCCCACCCATGTCTCCCACCACCCCCACCCCCCCAGTCACCTGGGGCAGCCTCCACCAGGCCCCCACCCATGTCTCCCACCACCCCCACCCCCAGCAGTGCAGGGGCACCCACCACCAGGCCCCCAACCATGTCTCCCAGCACCCCCAGCCACCAGGGGCAGCCTCCACCAGGCCCCCACCCATGTCTCCCAGCACCCCCACCCCCCAGCCACCAGGGGCAGCCTCCACCAGGCCCCCACCCATGTCTCCCACCCCCCAGCAGTGCAGGGGCACCCACCACCAGGCCCCAACCCATGTCTCCCAGCACCCCCACCCCCCAGCACTGTGGGGCACCTGCCAGCAGGCCCCCACCCATGTCCAACGCATGTTCCCCACCACCCCCACCCCCCAGCAGTGCAGGAGCAGCCACCACCAGTCCCCCACCCATGTCTCCCAGCACCCCCACCCCCCAGCAGTGCAGGGGCACCCACCACCAGGCCCCCACCCATGTCTCTCAGCACCCCCACCCCCCCAGTCATGAGGGGCAGCCTCCACCAGGCCCCCACCCATGTCCAACTCATGTTCCCCACCACCCCCACCCCCCAGCACTGTGGGGCACCTGCCAGCAGGCCCCCACCCATGTCCAACGCATGTTCCCCACCCCCCCCACCCCCCAGCAGTGCAGGGGCAGCCACCACCAGGCCCCCACCCATGTCTCCCACCACCCCCACCCCCACAGTCACCAGGGGCAGCCTCCACCAGGCCCCCACCCATGTCTCCCACCACCCCCACCCCCCCAGTCACCAGGGGCAGCCTCCACCAGGCCCCCACCCATGTCTCCCACCACCCCCACCCCCCCAGTCACCAGGGGCTGCCTCCACCAGGCCCCCACCCATGTCTCCCACCACCCCCACCCCCCAGCAGTGCAGGGGCACCCACCACCAGGCCCCCAACCATGTCTCCCAGCACCCCCAGCCACCAGGGGCAGCCTCCACCAGGCCCCCACCCATGTCTCCCAGCACCCCCACCCCCCAGCCACCAGGGGCAGCCTCCACCAGGCCCCCACCCATGTCTCCCACCCACCCCCCAGCAGTGCAGGGGCACCCACCACCAGGCCCCCACCCATGTCTCCCAGCACCCCCACCCCCCAGCACTGTGGGGCACCTGCCAGCAGGCCCCCATCCATGTGCAACTCATGTTCCCCAGCCAACATGTCATCACAATCTAGATCCCTGGTCCCTATGGTCAGCCTCCAAATGCAAAACACCCACCCGAGTATTGCATCCACCCACTCATAATTTGCAATTACATCACAGAACACCAATTGCAAGTTCCGAAACAAACACATTTCCCTCACATACACCCAATGGGTGTCAGTGAATCTCAAAACACATATCATGAAATGCATGAAACCAATGAGATACCACACATTGAAGTTCACCAAAAAAAATATGTATTCAAGGAAACATAAATAGAATAAAAAATGAAGAAACAGAAACGTGAATGTACAAAAATGAAAAGAAGCATGTCCGTTAAAAAAAGCAAAACCAAAAATAAAATTCCAAAGTAATGTTGTCCGAAGTCAATGTCCACAAAACAAAATCCAATGGGAAATAAAAAAGAAAGCCATTGCTCCATGGTTAAAAAGTGAAAAAAAATACAATCCAACTGTGAACTATGTACATGGGAACAAGCCAGGGTCCATTATCCCAACAAAATAAAGGAAACCTATCTAACTACACTAACTAATAAAATAAACTATATACAGAAATGTGGCCAATGTCCGAAAGGTCCAAATAAAATAAAGACAAAAATGAAACCTAACACTACCTACATAGCTATGTACAAGGGCAGCGGGCTAGTTTCACGGCTCACTTGTGGATGTCCCGGGCAGGGCATCATCGAACTCCTCCTCAATGTCCCGCAGGCGGTCCTCCTCCATGGCCCCGAGGGTCCGCAGGGCTGTCGACGTCTCCACCTCCAAACCACTGCGGATTGCCTCGAGGCACTCGGCCCGCCTCAGGGCCCTCCGCATGGAGTTCTTCGCCCTGACCATTGTGAGCCGTGCCTCTTCCGCCCGCTGCCGCTCCGCATCTATGGCATGGCCCAACCACTGCCACACGGAAGACACTCTCTGTCCTGGGTCCTCCTGCCCTCCGGCCGATGCCTGCCCCTCCGATGTTGAAGGCCCCGAGCCTTCATGGCTCCCACCACGTTGCTGCTGCTGCTGTGCCTCTGCCCGTGCACTGCCTCCTGCTGCCTGCACATCCTCCGCCGGCTGGGGTGCAGTCGTTGATGTGGCCACCCCTGCTGGACGGCCTACGCCCGACTGTGGCAGGGATGCCTCCTCCACCAGCCTGGCCGCACCGTCAGAGGCAGCTCCACAGGGCACCCAGGTGACTGATGGGTGGGAAGATGGCACAGAGGACGACTGGCACGTAGGGGGTCCAGTTGAGGAGGGGGTCGGAGCAAGCCCCATCAGACGGAGGAATCCGGCCTGGGTGACCTGTCCCAGCAGGCTGACGTGGTCAATGAGCCATTCGAGATGACTTGCAGTCTCTTCATGAAAAGACTGCAGGTCACCTCGCATGGCCCGTTGACGCAACGCCACACCAGCCAGGACAGGCTCAACCCGGACCTGGATAGCCACGTCCGCAGGCAGAGGAAGGCCAGTTGATGTGAGCTCATCCCCTGCCTGAAAACAGGTCTGGACGTAGGCATCCCTGCTGGTGCAAGATGATGCAGGGACAGGATCAGGGACAGGATTGCACACAGGCACCTCCGCGGCGGCCTGTGCTGCCTCCTGTCCCTGGTCCTGCACTGCACCACTAGCACCAGTGGGATCCCCACCTCCAGACCCCATCTCTGGTGCTTGCACGGCATCCTCCTCCACCAAACCCCCCACCAACCTGGATGACTCCATGCCATCTTCCCCTGTTGGACACTGTGGGGTCCCAGCTGCCCCTTCTGCTGCCGAGGAGTCCAACTCCAACCTCTGCCTCTTGGACCTCCCCCCGGCAGCTGCGGCCTGGGACGCGGCACCGGACTCCTCACTCCCCGACGAGATGACAACATGGGAGGGGAGCCGGGCCTTGCGTCTCCGGCTGGCGGTGGGATCCCCGCCGCTGTGCTCCACAGCACCTTCTCCGCCCTCTTCATCAGTTGACGCTGCAGACAGGGAGAAACAAAACACAGGCATCAGGGCACTGTACAATGGACACATACACACATGACAGTTGTACATGAGTGGCATTGGCAAACCTCAGACATATCATCACAATCCCCAAAACACATGTCATTACAACTCGCACACATGAGCCATACCACAGCCATATCGCAACTGCCACCACCATCCATACACATACAACAGCATGAGCAGCCAAAGGTGAGCCAGACATCACATGCAACACAGGAAGTGCACCACACATGTACACACACCACTACACTTGCATGCATGTGTACACCTCTGCCAAGTGTCGCAGTGTTCAGACGGGCATCCATGTCACATCTGCCAATCAGGCTTCCACATACCGCTGTCACATGCATCCATGTTGCATCACTGTTGCACCCTTGTCAAATACACACACATGCACATGTACACATTGCTGATACATGCAGCCAAAAACAACATACATGCGTGACATCACGGACATGTCTACTTACATACCCATTCATCCAAACATCTGTGCCCACACAACTGCATTTGGCATGCAAGCCTACACACACAAGCACCAGCCATGTCTCACACATTACAGCCCTCGCATGTGTCAGCCCCACGGCCCTGTACACCCCACCCGCACACTACTGAATAATCACCACACGCACTGCTCACAATCAGGATGCATGTATACTCACCGCTCGACTCCAGACGGGTCTGCTTCGCAAGGACCTGGACGTGGAGCACTGGGGATGTGCATTCCAGGACCCTCATCTGTTCTTCCGACAAGTGACCCCGGCACCCCTTGGCATCCGCTGCCTTCAAGAGGCGCCGGGCCTTGTTCAGGGTCCTGGACCTGAAGTCCTCCCAGCGCTTCTTGACATGTTGTAAATCGCGGACTGCCACCCCCTCCGCGTTGATGGCAGTCACCATGTCAGTCCAGATCCGAGTCCGTCCTTCCTTGTCGGCGCGGGAACTTCCGAAGAGGGCATCATACTGCCCCAGGACTTGCTCCACCAGGACACCAACTTCGGTGGCACTGAAACTGGTGCCCCTCTGCCTCTCTGGCTGGGGGTTGTCAGTGGTCCCAGATGGTGTTTGCCCCGACATGACAACCCCAGAGGCAGGAGTGGGTGGGCAACTGGGTCCTGGGGCTGGGCTGTGGAGCGATGGAATCCCAGTCGGGAGTCTTCGGTTCCAGCAGGGGTGGTCACAGCAACAGCACCCCTGGCTGATGTGCAGGCAGCAAATGGCAGGGCATGTGGGCAGCAGGCAGTCAGGCAGCAGCAGATGGCAGGTGGGAGCGTGCTCGGGGCTCTGGGGGGCAGTAGTTCGGCCTTCTGGGCAGGAGCGTGGTCTTCAGTGTGCTTACGCGTGGCCAGCTTGATACGGAGTGATTTGGCACGTGAAAAATCTGCACGTCAGCGTGTAATTCGAGGAAAGGCCCTTAGCGCATAAGCGCGTCTGCACGCATACACATTTTCATTGGACAGAAGGCCCCTCAAGCGCAAGCGCCCCTGTGACGTGACGCGTACAGACGTGCATGGGCATTTCAGCGCGCGTGAAAAACTGCACGTCCGCGTGTAATACGAGGAAAGGGCCCATGCGCGTAAGCGCGCGTGGAAAACTGCACGTCCACGTGTAATACGAGGAAAGGCCCTTAGCGTGTATGCACGGCAGCACGCATATGCGATTTCATTGGACCAAAGGCCCTTAGCGCGTGAGCGCGTCTGTGACGTGACGCGCGCAGGTGTTTCTCTCATTGCACGGGATGACAGAACACACGTGGATTTCCACCAATCGCGTGTGAAAGTTCCCGGCACCCCGGAACACACGTACCCAGGCTAATCGCATGTGGAACTTCCCGCGCACCCCGAAACACACGTACCCAGGCCCGTTGCGTGTACGCTCACTCCCCTCTGATCACACGCGATGACACTCGGACCGTATCCGAATACGGGAAACCCGCGCACGGCAAAAGACGTGCACAGGCGTCAACACGTCCGCCCACACGAAGGCAGGCGGAGCCATCCCCGCGCACAGCATAAAAGTGCGCGCAAACAACAAACGCGTTTATACAGCTACGATGAATGCCCCATTTGTCGCTGCACTGATCGTGGGACACCGCAGGAGGAGGAGAATAGCCAGGGCACACATTTTCGCACCACGGACAAGCCTTTTTGGGATGCCTGACGACCAGGTCTATGGCAGGTATAGGTTTTCACCCCATATCATCCTAGACCTGGTCAGGGAGTGGGAAGATGACCTCACATCCCCCACCCTTTGCTCCCAAGCATTGAGCCCCTTGGAGAAGCTGCTCAATGTCCTGCATTTTTTGGCCACTGGGTCATTTCAGCGGAGAGAGGCATCAGCTTCACCTCACTGATGATCCCCAACAAGGGTGAAACACGTGTATGGGGTTGCTGGTGGTACTCTCGTTCAGGTTGGAATTGCCATTGCCTTTCGGTGCTGGACTGCCCCTGGGCAGGACAAAGACTGATATGCAAATAGATATTTCCCATCTGTGAAAGGCACAGTGAGTAAAAGCAGTGGCTGCGAACTCTCAAGTGGTTAATAACCACTGAACAGGTTATCAGGCCTTGTTCTGTCGAGAGAGGGCACCCGCTACCTTTGCAAACTAAATTTCAAGGAACCTGGGATTGGTAACCCTAGGTCTCCTGGGGGCAACCAGACGTGGTCTCCCTCTCACTGTGCTTAGAGAGGCATCAGCTTCACCTCACTGATGATCCCCAACAAGGGTGAAACACGTGTATGGGGTTGCTGGTGGTACTCTCGTTCAGGTTGGAATTGCCATTGCATTTCGGTGCTGGACTGCCCCTGGGCAGGACAAAGACTGATATGCAAATGGATATTTCCCATCTGTGAAAGGCACAGTGAGTAAAAGCAGTGGCTGCGAACTCTCAAGTGGTTAATAACCACTGAACAGGTTATCAGGCCTTGTTCTGTCGAGAGAGGGGCGCCCGCTACCTTTGCAAACTTCATTTCAGCGGACCACTGCCATAGTGGGGGGGGTCTCACAGGCCACGCAGTCACGCTGCCTACACCAGGTACTGGCAATCATGACAGCGCGCCCCTCAGTCCGCAGGCACATATACATGCCCAGAACACCCGCAGAAAGGCAGGCCGTTGTCCTGGATTTTTTCAGGGTGGCACACTTCCCCAAAGTGCTCGGTGCCATAGATTGCACCCATGTGGCCCTACGTCTACCTAGGGCCATTGAGCACATCTACCGAAACCGCAAGCACTGGCATTCCATCAATGTACAGGTGGTATGTGATGCAAAGGGAATCATCATCTCTGTCTATGCAAACTACCCTGGCTCCACCCATGACAGTTTCATATACAGAATGTCCGCCCTGAGCCGGGCCCTGGAAGCTGGGCAGCATGGCGACACATGGCTCCTAGGTCAGTACAAATGCCCTTGCACATGCATGCAAGTCACACACAGACAAATATCCAAACCCTAATAATCTCAACTATTATCACCTCCCCAGGGGACAGTGCCTACCCTCTGAGCAACCACAATATGACGCCAATCCGGAACCCCACCACACCACCCCAGGTAAGATACAACGCCGCCCATATTGCAACCAGGGGCATAGTGGAGCGCACATTCGGAGTGCTCAAGTCACGTTTCCGCTCCCTTGACCGCTCTGGTGGGCAACTACTCTATGCACCACCAGTAGTGTGCAGGATCATTGTGGCAGGATGTGTCCTGCACAATGTTGCAACACGGCAGGGCGTCCCGGTGGACATGGTGGTGTCCCCACATCCCCAACCACAGGCACAGGTGCTGCCCATGGGAAGGGACAGGGCACGTGGTGAGGAACCCCGGACCCAGCTTGTGGCCACATTTTTCACCTAAACTCCCACCCCTGCGGAGTGCACACAGGCCTGGCACATACCAGGTGACAATCGATGATGACAAAGAGACAGTCAACTGTCACAACCCTACCACCCTGAGATAGTTGCCATGGAAGTGCCACATCATCTGCATCCCTAGCTACTTAAACACAAGCTATCCTGTGTGACCAAAAGGCACACATATGACATATGACATGATATGGGCCATACACAAGTATTCCAAGGCGCAATGAGGCAGGGAGGGGGGAACAAGGAAACACAGAGAACGGTACTACTAGGCCAGGTGCCATTGAGATCGTGCAAGTGCAGGGGTAGGGGGAATGGGAAAAGTGCAAGGAGAAGGGTGGGGGGGAGTCCAGTACAGGGGAAGTAGCCCAAAAAAATAATACATAGGTCGCCTGGTGGCAACTACAAAGTTAAGTGCGGACAAGTGCTTGGAAGGGAGGGCTGTAGGGATAGAGAGACAGTACTGCAGTGCAGGGGTTGCCAGGGAGGCAGTGCAAGTGGAGAGTGGCTGGGCCAGGGACCGAGGTCAGTGAGAGTGGCCCAGTTGCAGCTCCTGTGCAGTTCCAGTGGAAAAATTCTGCAAGGGAGAGGCAGACAGTAAGCAGAAGCAAAGAGGAAGGTCTTGAGGTGCTTCCAGAACTGGAGATGGTTCCCCTCAAGTTCAAGTCAGGCCGGAAGTCTGTTCCAGGGGGAGGGCCCTGCTGCGGAGAGAAATCTACCCCCAGCTAGTTGATCTGAGAAGCGGATGACCCGGACATGCAAGATGTGCATCACACACACCTGCAAAACAGGCCATGGCCATCACTGTCATGTCACTCAAACCCTCCCAAACATCAACATGACATGGCAAGCAATACCCATACACCAATGCAGTAATGATAAGGTACACATTGCCATGTCCTAAATGTACAGTGGCATCGGACACTGCTGCCTGACCCGGAATCAGATGAAATGACAGATCAACAAAATCTCCCACCCAAAATAAGTCATTTCCAAATGCATTACAACAGTCGTAGACGTAACATCACAATGAATGCCTGTCTACATGCACATTATGCATTGCAAAATCAACACTGCAGCTCATGTGTGCAGTGTCCTACTCCTGCATCACACTGCTCAGCGCACAGCACAGTGAACAGCCATTGTGTGTGATGCACACCCTGAGCATCACATCGAAGTGACAGACCACGTCAAACATCAAATTAGGCATTTACTGGATCCATGATCGGTCACAGAACATGTGCTGCCGGGACACAGTGGGCACCAGAAGGCAAACAGTGTACATGTGGATATGCAAGGGTGGGAGTACATGTAGTGCATCAGAGTGCAAGTGTGTGGTTCTGAAAGGACATGCACTCCACATATGCATGTGCACTCAAGTGACCATCAGTGTTCCCTACACATCACATGTGAACATCCACCATGTGTACACTCCAGGATGTCAAACCACAACTATCCCCTCGCACCTGAAAGGAAAACACAACACATGAACAGGCATTGATCAGCAGAACACAACATGTACATAGGATACCACCATTACTATATCAGAGTTCCCATCACACTGCAGGGCAAGGCAACTATCAACAACAACCCCCCCTCACTCACAAATGACCATGACCCACTGAACAACTGCACCTGGGTCATGGAGCCTCCAAACCTCAATTCCACCTGGCCACAGGATCACCTTTACCCTTCGTCACCATCTCCCATCTTGTGTGTAAAAAGATGTCTGAACCCTCAGAATCCACACTGATTTCCAAAATCACAAAATCCAAGGCATAAAAATGAACCCGAACACCCTCCAGTAGATGACTTGACGTAGCAGTACCTCACAAAGGCCAAGTACTACCACAATGATGCAACAACCAAGGTAGCACAGCAAAACAATGTCACGACAGGATGTGAGACATGTGTGGTACATGACATAGGATGATGCACCATGAATGGATGTGTACTGTCACAGGTCCCCTGTACAGGCGCGGGAGTGTCACGAAACAACCACCCCCACCATGTCCCGGGTGCCTGCAAGGTCAAACTCACACAGGCCCCTGAGACCCTGGTGGGGAATGAGGTTCAGGGATATGCAGTCGGGACAGGTGTTGACACACTGGATGACTGGAATGAGTGGCAGGAGAGGGGAGGAGGAATGACACATGAAACTAGGGAATGCACAAAAATGTACAACCTGCATGAACACATACACAATCCAAACAAACTTGGACATCATTGTCATGGCCTTCTGTAGTCCAGGCTCAGGAGTGGTACGAACCAACCACCCCCTCTAGGGTTTTGGCGCCTGCAAGTTCGGGGCTTACACAGGCATCCGCAACCCCAGTGGGGAAAGAGGGTCAGGGAACGTTGCTTGGATAGGCACGGGAAGCAGGAACACCGGGTAGAGGGTACAGGTTTCAAAATTGCATAGGATCACGGGTGATTAGGGAGAAAAAAACATACCAAATTGAACCACACAGACATCCATGCATCAGTACACTCCCCAGCAAGCCTATGCAGAGCAGTTCGTAAGAAAAACAACAAGACACTTAGCTCTGGTTTTGAGTGCTGGCCTCCTGCCTGCGCACTCTCAGGTCCGGTTACAGGAGCACTGCAATGCTGCAAAGAGAGCCACAGTCAATAACCTGTACGTGCCAATTACACAAAAACACAACACCAAACATGCCCCATAGCAACAAACTACTCTACAAACAGACAATCTGTGGTTGATGCTTCATACCCATATATAACATCACCCCTGTGACGGGTCATACACAGTCAGTGCAGTAAGGCAGCCGCTGGTGGGTGCGTGGCAAATGGAACACCAATGTGTCACAATTCACACAACATGCAATGTTCCCTGGGTAAGCAGACAGACCCATATAGCAAGCCATGACTACAGAGCAAGTTGCGTACCACCATGACCGAAACAAAGTTTCGTGAAGTACGTGGAAAAGACATGCACTGCACCCGAGTATGTCCCTTGCTGTATGTCCCTGTGAGCGGCCCCTTTCCATGTCTCGGAAGGCTACATGGTTGATACAAGTGCCTCAATGGACCTTGGTGTACCAGAGGGTATGTGCCACTGCCCCTGCATGTGTCCCAGACAACCCTACTATCAACAGCCATCAGTCCACAAACACATCTGAGCTGCATTGTGTGCTTCAACACCAATATTCGTCTAAGCTCACCCTCAGCGCTGTGACTAAGCTTGCATGTGCAACTCGCCTGGTGCAAGCTTTGCTGTGTCGTGGCCCCCCTGTGATGCTCACCTTGCCTGGAGTTCCTTGGAACATGTCAGCAGTTCTAGGAAGTGGGTCTGCAATCACTGTGCCTCTGCTTGTGCACACATGTGCATGTGGGCACCAACAAACGGGTCCAGAATTCTGTCGTCCAATGGGCCATGTCTGCTGGCAAAGGTGCTCTGGAGGCTCATCCCCCTGCAGAAAGGGCATGAAACACATGATTAATGCTTCAAAGTCATCTGTGTATGTCTCATCAGGCATCTCATTACTTGACCATGTCAGAGAGTCACATCACAAATCACACCATCAGTCCGTCTTTCACCTCCAAAGTGTGGAACATTATCTACAGCATGAATTGCAACAAGCACATGTACAGGAAAGATATGAAACATACTACACCATGCATAGCAATCAATGTCCACATTAATCATGACACACCCCATCTAGCAAAACCTGAACAGTGGACAACGACACCTAAATCATCCCCACTAGGGGTGTCAACACAAGTCACACCGCACCAGACATGCCACAGATATGACAGTCCAAAGCCCTTGTGTAAAATGCTGTAACACCGAACTATCCTTGCGAGCCCATGGATAAGGGAGGCAGGAGTGGCATATGTGAGCCAAGGACCCCAAGCAGCAAACACATACACAAGACAACCATGAAGGGCCCAGCTGGAACAGACAGTGGATGCCTTCAAAAGCCACAAAGCACCGCACCGTCACATGAAAGCACAATAGACTAGCAATTTTAAACTAAATCAACTATTAACTAATTACACTAACTATGGAAAACCTACATTACCTATTTAAATTAACTATCAAACAGAAACTTAACTAACTAAACTAAAAGAAAAATCAAAAATGGCCACATACGACCCGGGGGGGAGGGGAGGCACCCAGGAGGGGGGAGGTACAGGATGCTGCTCAACATCCACATGCGATGATGCTGAGCCAAAAAAAAAATCCTCCATGGGCTCAACGCCTGCACAGCACGACCTATGTGGGAGATAGATGGTCGTCCGAGTCTGGCTCATCCTGGAAAGGAAGACGTGGCACAGTAGCCTGGCCACGCCTAGCCGCAGCTTGCCCCTTGTCGGCAGCAAGTCTGCCGGACGGGTGAGCCTGGTTCTGTGTGGCGATGTGACGTAGGTCTGCATGCAGAACCTCACGTGATACACGTGCTTCCTCTTGCAAGGTAGCACGTGTAACACGGAGTTCCTCCTGCAAGGCCTGGCTGGACAACCGCTGCACCTCCCGGCAAGCCTGTAGCTCAGCCGAGATGGTACGCTCAAGCTGTGCAAACCTCTCCTCTGCCTGCTGCCTCTGGGACATCATAAGGACACCCAGAGTGGATCTGAGGGAAGCATACTCCTCCCTCAGGGCATCCATGTGCGCCTCTGCGTGAGCAGCAATTGCTTGACGCAGAGACGACATTTCAGCCTGGCGTGCCCTGTCTGAGGCCGCCATGCCCAGCCTGAGCGAGCGGGCCATGGACCGTGCCGCCTGCTGCTGGAGAAGCACCTACCTAGCAGTGGGGAGCACAGATCGGGCCACACGCTCCATGCTCTCAGCGATGTTCTCCATTGCTGCCCCCTGACGTTCGGAATTGGCAGTCATGTCTTGCTCCCACTCAGTATACAGCGGTTGCGCGCGGCGACCGCGTTGCCGGGCTTGACCCCTGCGGGACCCAAGGACCGGGGGTCCTCGCTGTGTTGGCACCGCCTGCGGCTGCACGACTACATGCCCCCATCGACGTGATGTCCCAGGCACATCAGTGACTGGTGTGGAGGGTGACCCTGCGTCCCGATCCACCACGGGCGGTGGAACCAAGACTGTCTGATCCCTCAGTGCAGGTGTCGCAGACAGAGGAGTGTCCACATCAGAATCACTCACCCCTGACACATGGACTTGATGCTCATCCAACTCAACATGGACGTCAGAGTCGTCATCAAGGCTGGACTCATAGGCAGCCAGAGACAAGATGGACTGCAGCACTTGGGGGTTTTCGTGGCCTACCACCCCACGACCCCAACTAGTGCTGGGTTAATGTGGTGTTACCAACCCTGTGTCTGGCATGACAACACCATCCTCCGCCTCCATTGCGTCATCACCTGAAAAATAGAGAGAAAAAGGTCAATACACATGTCAGAAGCACACGACACACACACACACCGACAGCAAAGGCATCCGGCAGACATGTGACACACAACATATGACCTGGCATCCATGCTGGGTATACTTTGAATAGCTTCTGTGATCAGACCTGTTGAAAGGTGGCAGTTTCCATGGAAGTGGGTCTATGCAGTGCAGAAAATGTGTACGCCACTCACTACCTACATGTACAAGCACTACATGGTGTGTGCCAGGAAATGTGAAGGCAGTGCAATGTCAAATTCAGACATCACGTGCATTGTGCATTCAATGTGTACCATGTCTAGAAGCCAAGCACCCCTCCACCCCAGTACCGAAGCAGGGATGCCTAGCATGGTATCAAAAGGCTGACTATACACCTGTGTATTGACAGGCAGTGTTGACTGGCATCAACAGCTTAATGTGATTCAAATTACAACACTTCAAATGATGCTGGGACAGTGGGCAGGACACATGATGGAAACTCCGGAGGCCGCCCACGTGTGAAGAAGACACAACAAGAGTTGGACAGAGTCATTGGCCATTGAACAGGCTGAGGCCTGTGAGCCACACAGATTGTCAGAGCCTAAACATGTGTGCAACGCAGGACTGAGCCACAGTTGACATGGGAAGGCTGATGAGATGGCAGGCAATGTATGTAACCAAGGACTTATATTACAGTGATCATCCAGTCAAGGACACATAGGGGCATGCGTGCAATGCACATGGAGCATGAATGGGCACTCATGTCCCTGCGGGACATCTGACCCATGCACAGTACAAGTGAGATACCCTGCATCGAGTACTAAGGCTGTACCACACGGCATATCTCTGGCAGATTCTACGCTGGAAGTTAGCATCTACACAGGACACATGAACAAGAAAGTACACATTGGCAAGATTGAAGCAGACTAGTGCAAAGGTGGAACTGGGGTGCAGAGTGGCGGAGGAGGGGCAAGGGAGCATGCCTACATGGAGTCCCGCATGCAGGCAGAGGAGACATGCATGACGGTAGCATTGCATTACTTACACATCAGAACCATGTACACGTAACATGTAGCAGCAATCATGCACAACACATCCCACAAGTGAAACACACACGTCCTCAACAAACACGCATCAACACTCACTGGACTGGGCATCAAAGTCCAGCTTCTCTCACACTCCTTCGACCAATTCAGGTGGTATGAACCCCGCAACGAGAGCCTCATGCGGAGTGAGTTCTTCCTCTTCTGGTGCAGGCCCACCGCCAGTCACCAGAGTCAAGTTGTAATTTGAGGCACGCTTGGCCTTAGTGCTGCGCTTGATGTCATTCCAACGCTTTTTGCACTCCTGCGCCATGCGCACCTCATGGCCGAATGAACTGACATGTTCCGCAACATGCTTCCAGTGGGTGTCACGTTGGGCAGCCGTAGTCTGACTATTGGCACCCACTAGCATGTCACGGCTGTGGCACCGCACGTAGTCCACGAGGAAGTCCAGTTCCTGCTTACAGAAAGGCTTCTTCCTCGACGTGCAGGAGGTCGTGGCTTTGTGTGGGGTCCCAGCCTGTGCTGCAGGTGCAACCTTCCTCCTCTTGGACTGTGGCGCAGACCCTGGCTGGCTAATGCCGCCCTGACCAGTATGGCCAGTGGGTTCGGTGGATTGAGCCAAGGGAGTGGCAGGTGGAGGGATGACCAAAGGCCTGACTTGTGTCAGTGGCAGCTGGGTGCCCACTAATGGACCCTGCGCAGCAACATCAGCTGTGGCAGGGTCATTGACTGCAACTGTCCTGGTTGGCAGACTCACAACCGGGGTGCTGTTGGGTGCATCTGCCCCTGCACTTGCCAACACCCGGCTGTTCGGGGCAGCAGATGACATGACTGCCCCAGGGACACGTGTCTTGGTCTGAGCAGCCCGGCGTGCCCCTATGGTTTCCCCCCTGGCCGGTTGGAGATCTACCAAGGGCTCTTCAAGTGCCAACGCAGCCTGCGCTGGCAGACCCTGAGCCTGGGTGGCGGTGTCCACAGCTGCACCTGTAGCTACCACTAGCCTTGGGCCCGTGGCAGTCGATGGAACGGACTGCCGGGTCATATGGGTGCCAGTGCCAGATGCAGGAGCTGCATCCCCCGGAACCACAGGGGGTGGTGGCATGGCTGCACCGACACATGGCACAACATTGTGCTCAAGTGGCGCACCCCTGCCTCTTCCCCCTCTGTGGCTGCCCTGGACACCCTGGAGTCCCCTACTCCCTGGTCACCACGGCCACGTCCCCGACCACGCCCGCCACGAGGAGTACACCCAGCTGAGGCGCCCCTCACCTTTGGTGGCCTCCCAACCATGGCACAGATGTAGTAGTGCTGGCACAGATGGAGTGGTGCCAATGGGAGGTGTACACCACAATTGACCTGGGCAATTGGGGTGAAGGGGGTGGGAAGCAAGTTGTTAACAGCCCCCCTGCACCTGCAAGGCTGTATGTGACCCAGGTGATGGGGTGACGGGTCACGCAATGCTCAGGCACCCCAAAACTGCAGTAAAACCGTGCACACAACCCTGCAGCCTACGTGCGTGGATTCAACCTCCCGCAGTACGCGGTGGCACCCAGTAACACGAATAACGCGTACGCGTGGGACACGCAGGCTACTATGACATCGAAAATGGGTACGATACACAGGGGCACCCGCAGTGGGAAAAAGAGCGTGTGCGACTCACCGTCTGACTAGCGCGATGCAGAAAAACACGCGTAGCCAATACCCCCGCCAAAAGAAGAGATACGTCCTTGATAGCTGTGAAGTTGTGATGGCGCGCGAAACAACAGGAAGCAGCAACACACGTCGGTCTCCACGAAAGGCATGTACAGCGAACTGCTGGGCCCGCTCACCTTTAACCCGTGCTGAGGGAAACGCACGCGCGCATCACGTCACTTACGCGCATGGGCCCTTTCCTCGTATTACACGCGGACGTGCAGTTTCCAGCGCGCTTACGCGCATGGGCCCTTTCCTCTTATTACACGCGGACGTGCAGTTTTTCACGGGCGCTGTAATGCCCATGCACGTTTGTACGTGTCACGTCACAGGGGCGCTTGCGCTTCAGGGGCCTTCTGTCCAGTGAAAATGCGTATGCATGACGCGCTTACGCGCTAAGGGCCTTTCCTCGAATTACACGCTGACGTGCAGATTTTTCACGTGCCAAATCACTCTGTATCAAGCTGGCCACGCGTAAGCACACGGAAGACCACGCTCCTGCCCAGAAGGCCAAACTACTGCCCCCCAGAGCCCCGAGCACGCTCCCACCTGCCATCTGCTGCTACCTGACTGCCTGCTGCCCACGTGCCCTGCCATTTGCTGCCTGCACATCAGCCAGGGGTGCTGTTGCTGTGACCACCCCTGCTGGAACCGAAGACTCCCGACTGGGATTCCATCGCTCCACAGCCCAGCCCCAGGACCCAGTTGCCCACCCACTCCTGCCTCTGGGGTTGTCATGTCGGGGCAAACACCATCTGGGACCACTGACAACCCCCGGCCAGAGAGGCAGAGGGGAACCAGCTTCAGTGCCACCGAAGTTGGTGTCCTGGTGGAGCAAGTACTGGGGCAGTATGATGCCCTCTTCGGAAGTACCCACGCCGACAAGGAAGGACGGACTGGGATCTGGAATGACATCGTGACTGCCATCAACGCGGAGGGGGTGGCAGTCTGTGACTTACAACATGTCAAGAAGCACTGGGAGGACTTCAGGTCCAGGACCCTGAACAAGGCCCGGCGCCTCTTGAAGGCAGCGGATGCCAAGGGGCGCCGGGGCCACTTGTCGGAAGAACAGATGAGGGTCCTGGAACGCATATCCCCAGCGCTCCACGTCCAGGTCCTTGAGAAGCAGACCCGTCTGGAGTCGAGCAGTGAATGTACATGCATCCTGATTGTGAGCAGTGCGTGTGGTGATTATTCAGTATTGTGCAGGTTGCACATCTGTTTGTATGGGGTCGAGTATGGGTGGGGGTGTACAGGGCCGTGGGGCTGACACATTCGAGGGCTGTAATGTGTGAGACATGGATGGTGCTTTTGTGTGTAGGCTTGCATGCCAAATGCAGTTGTGTGGGCACAGATGTTTGGATGAATGTGTATGTAAGTAGACATGTCCGTGATGTCACGCATGTATGTTGTTTTTGGCTGCATGTATCAGCACTGTGTACATGTGCATGTGTGTGTATTTGACAAGAGTGCAACAGTGATGCAACATGGATGCATGTGACAGCGGTATGTGCAAGCCTGATTGGCAGATGTGACATGGATGCCCGTCTGAACACTGCGACACTTGGCAGAGGTGTACACATGCATGCAAGTGTGGTGGTGTGTGTACATGTGTGGTGCACTTCCTGTGTTGCATGTGATGTCTGACTCACCTTTGGCTGCTCATGCTGTTGTATGTGTATGGATGGTGGTGGCAGTTGCGATATGGCTGTGGTATGGCTCATGTGTGCGTGTTGTAATGACATGTGTGTTGGGGATTGTGATGACATGTCTGAGGCTTGCCAATGCCACTCATGTACAACTGTCATGTGTGTATGTGTCCATTGTACAGTGCCCTGATGCCTGTGTTTTGTTTCTCCCTGTCTGCAGCGTCAACTGATGAAGAGGGCGGAGAAGGTGCTGTGGAGCACAGCGGCGGGGATCCCACCGCCAGCCGGAGACGCAAAGCCCGGCTCCCCTCCCATGTTGTCATCTCGTCGGGGAGTGAGGAGTCCGTTGCCGCATCCCAGGCCGCAGCTGCCGGGGGGAGGTCCAAGAGGCGGAGGTTGGAGTTGGACTCCTCGGCAGCAGAAGGGGCAGCTGGGACCCCACAGGGCCCAACAGGGGAAGATGGCACAGAGTCATCCAGGTTGGTGGGGGGTTTGGTGGAGGAGGAGGCCGTGCAAGCACCAGAGACGGGGTCTGGAGGTGGGGATCCCACTGGTGCTAGTGGTGCAGTGCAGGACCAGGGACAGGAGGCAGCACAGGCCGCCGCGGAGGTGCCTGTGTGCAATCCTGTCCCTGATCCTGTCCCTGCATCATCTTGCACCAGCAGGGATGCCTACGTCCAGACCCGTTTTCAGGCAGGGGATGAGCTCACGTCAACTGGCCTTCCTCTGCCTGCGGACGTGGCTATCCAGGTCCGGGTTGAGCCTGTCCTGGCTGGTGTGGCGTTGCGTCAACGGGCCATGCGAGGTGACCTGCAGTCTTTTCATGAAGAGACTGCACGTCATCTTGAATGGCTCGTTGACCACGTCAGCCTGCTGGGACAAGTCACCCAGGCCGGATTCCTCCGTCTGATGGGGCTTGCCCCGACCCCCTCCTCAACTGGACCCCCTACGCGCCAGTCGTCCTCTGTGCCATCTTCCCACCCATCAGTCACCTGGGTGCCCTGTGGAGCTGCCTCTGACGGTGCGGCCAGGCTGGTGGAGGAGGCATCCCTGCCACAGTCGGGAGTCGGACGTCCAGCAGGGGTGGCCACATCTACAACTGCACCCCAGCCGGCGGAGGATGTGCAGGCAGCAGGAGGCAGTGCACGGGCAGAGGCACAGCAGCAGCAGCAACGTGGTGGGAGCCATGAAGGCTCGGGGCCTTCAACATCGGAGGGGCAGGCATCGGCCGGAGGGCAGGAGGACCCAGGACAGAGAGTGTCTTCTGTGTGGCAGCGGTTGGGCCATGCCATAGATGCGGAGCGGCAGCGGGCGGAAGAGGCACGGCTCACAATGGTCAGGGCGGAGAACTCCATGCGGAGGGCCCTGAGGCGGGCCGAGTGCCTCGAGGCAATCCGCAGGGGTTTGGAGGTGGAGACGTCGACGGCCCTGCGGACCCTCGGGGCCATGGAAGAGGACCGCCTCCGGGACATTGAGGAGGAGTTCGATGATGCCCTGGCCCGGGACATCCACAAGTGAGCCGTGAAACTAGCCCGCTGCCCTTGTACATAGTTATGTAGGTAGTGTTAGGTTTCATTTTTGTTTTTATTTTATTTGGACCTTTCGGACATTGGCCACATTTTTGTATATAGTTTCTTTTATTAGCTAGTGTAGTTAGATAGGTTTCCTTTATTTTGTTGGAATAATGGACCCTGGCTTGTTCCCATGTACATAGTTCACAATTGGATTGTATTTTTTTTTCACTTTTTAACCATGGAGCAATGGCTTTCTTTTTTATTTCCCATTGGATTTTGTTTTGTGGACATTGACTTTGAACAACATTACTTTGGAATTTTATTTTTGGTTTTGCTTTTTTTAACGGACATGCTTCTTTTTATTTTTGTACATTCACGTTTCTGTTCATTTTTTATTCTATTTATGTTTCCTTGAATACATATTTTTTTTGGTGAACTTCAATGTGTGGTATCTCATTGGTTTCATGCATTTCATGATATGTGTTTTGAGATTCACTGACACCCATTGGGTGTATGTGAGGGAAATGTGTTTGTTTCGGAACTTGCAATTGGTGTTCTGTGATGTAATTGCAAATTATGAGTGGGTGGATGCAATACTCGGGTGGGTGTTTTGCATTTGGAGGCTGACCATAGGGACCAGGGATCTAGATTGTGATGACATGTTAGCTGGGGAACATGAGTTGCACATGGGTGGGGGCCTGCTGGCAGGTGCCCCACAGTGCTGGGGGATGGGGGTGGTGGGGAACATGCGTTGGACATGGGTGGGGCCTGCTGGCAGGTGCCCCACAGTGCTGGGGGGTGGGGGTGGTGGGGAACATGAATTGGACATGGGTGGGGGCCTGCTGGAAGGTGCCCCACAGTGCTGGGGGGTGGGGGTGCTGGGAGACATGGGTGGGGGCCTGGTGGAGGCTGCCCCTGCACTGCTGGGGGGTGGGGGTGGTGGGAGACATGGGTGGGGGCCTGGTGGTGGGTGCCCCTGCACTGCTGGGGGGTGGGGGTGGTGGGAGACATGGGTGGGGGCCTGGTGGAGGCTGCCCCTGGTGACTGGGGGGTAGGGGTGGTGGGAGACATGGGTGGGGGCCTGGTGGAGGCTGCCCCTGGTGGCTGGGGGGTGAGGGTGGTGTGAGACATGGGTGGGGGCCTGGTGGAGGCTGCCCCTGCACTGCTGGGGGGTGGGGGTGGTGGGAGACATGGGTGGGGGCCTGGTGGAGGCTGCCCCTGGTGACTGGGGGGTGGGGGCTGTGGGAGACATGGGTGGGGGGCTGGTGGAGGCTGCCCCTTGTGACTGGGGGGTGGGGGTGCTGGGAGACATGGGTGGGGGCCTGGTGGAGGCTGCCCTGGTGGCTGGGGGGTGGGGGTGCTGGGAGACATGGGTGGGGGCCTATTGGTGGGTGCCCCTGGTGGCTGGGGGGTGGGGGTGGTGTGAGACATGGGTGGGGCCTGGTGGAGGCTGTCCCTGCACTGCTGGGAGGTGGGGGTGGTGGGAGACATGGGTGGGGGCCTGGTGGAGGCTGCCCCTGGTGACTGGGGGGGTGGGGGTGGTGGGAGACATGGGTGGGGGCCTGGTGGAGGCTGCCCCTGGTGGCTGGGGGGTGGGGGTGCTGGGAGACATGGGTGGGGGCCTGGTGGTGGGTGCCCCTGCACTGCTGGGGGGTGGGGGTGGTGGGGAATATGCGTTGGACATGGGTGGGGCCTGCTGGCAGGTGCCCCACAGTGCTGGGGGGTGGGGGTGGTGGGGAACATGAGTTGGACATGGGTGGGGGCCTACTGGCAGGTTCCCCACAGTGCTGGGGGGTGGGGGTGCTGGGAGACATGGGTGGGGGCCTGGTGGAGGCTGCCCGTGCACTGCTGGGGGGTGGGGGTGGTGGGAGACATGGGTGGGGGCCCGGTGGTGGGGGACCCTGCACTGCTGGGGGGTGGGGTGGTGGGAGACATGGGTGGTGGCCTGGTGGAGGCTGCCCTCTGTCGACTGAGGGGTGGGGGTAGTGGGAGACATGGGTGGGGGCCTGGTGGAGGCTGCCCCTGGTGGCTGGGGGGTGGGGGTGGTGTGAGACATGGGTGGGGGCCTGGTGGAGGCTGCCCCTGGTGGCTGGGGGGGTGGGGGTGGTGTGAGACATGGGTGGGGGCGTGGTGGAGGCTGCCCCTGGTGGCTGGGGGGGTGGGGGTGGTGGGAGACATGGGTGGGGGCCTGGTGGAGGCTTCCCCTGGTGACTGGGGGGGTGGGGGTGCTTGGAGACATGGGTGGGGGCCTGGTGGAGGCTGCCCCTGGTGGCTGGGGGGTGGGGGTGCTGGGAGACATGGGTGGGGGCCTGGTGGTGGGTGCCCCTTGTGGCTGGGGGGTGGGGGTGGTGTGAGACATGGGTGGGGGCCTGGTGGAGGCTGCCCCTGCACTGCTGGGGGGTGGGGGTGGTGGGAGACATGGGTAGGGGTCTGGTGGAGGCTGCCCCTGGTGACTGGGGGGGTGGGGGTGGTGGGAGACATGGGTGGGGGCCTGGTGGAGGCTGCCCCTGGTGGCTGGGGGGTGGGGGTGCTGGGAGACATGGGTGGGGGCCTGGTGGAGGCTGCCCCTGGTGGCTGGGGGGGTGGGGGTGGTGTGAGACATGGGTGGGGGCCTGGTGGAGGCTGCCCCTGGTGGCTGGGGGGGTGGGGGTGGTGTGAGACATGGGTGGGGGCCTGGTGGAGGCTGCCCCTGCACTGCTGGGGGGTGGGGGTGGTGGGAGACATGGGTGGGGGCCTGGTGGAGGCTGCCCCTGGTGACTGGGGGGTGGGGGTGGTGGGAGACATGGGTGGGGGCCTGGTGGAGGCTGCCCCTGGTGACTGGGGGGGTGGGGGTGCTGGGAGACATGGGTAGGGGCCTGGTGGAGGCTGCCCCTGGTGGCTGGGGGGTGGGGGTGCTGGGAGACATGGGTGGGGGCCTGGTGGTGGGTGCCCCTGGTGGCTGGGGGGTGGGGGTGGTGTGAGACATGGGTGGGGGCCTGGTGGAGGCTGCCCCTGCACTGCTGGGGGGTGGGGGTGGTGGGAGACATGGGTGGGGGTCTGGTGGAGGCTGCCCCTGGTGACTGGGGGGGTGCGGGTGGTGGAAGACATGGGTGGGGGCCTGGTGGAGGCTGCCCCTGGTGACTGGGGGGTGGGGGTGGTGGGAGACATGGGTGGGGGCCTGGTGGAGGCTGCCCCTGGTGGCTGGGGGATGGGGGTGTTGGGAGACATGGGTGGGGGCCTGGTGGTGGGTGCCCCTGCACTGCTGGGGGGTGGGGGTGGTGGGAGACATGGGTGGGGGCCTGGTGGAGGCTGCCCCTGGTAACTGGGGGGGTGGGGGTGGTGGGAGACATGGGTGGGGGCCTGGTGGTGGGTGCCCCTGCACTGCTGGGGGGTGGGGGTGGTGGGAGACATGGGTGGGGGCCTGGTGGAGGCTGCCCCTGGTGACTGGGGGGGTGGGGGTGGTGGGAGACATGGGTGGGGGCCTGGTGGAGGCTGCCCCTGGTGACTGGGGGGTGGGGGTGCTGGGAGACATGGGTGGGGGCCTGGTGGAGGCTGCCCCTGGTGGCTGGGGGGTGGGGGTGCTGGGAGACATGGGTGGGGGCCTGGTGGTGGGTGCCCCTGGTGGCTGGGGGGTGGGGGTGGTGTGAGACATGGGTGGGGGCCTGGTGGAGGCTGCCCCTGCACTGCTGGGGGGTGGGGGTGGTGGGAGACATGGGTGGGGGCCTGGTGGAGGCTGCCCCTGGTGACTGGGGGGGGGTGGAGGTGGTGGGAGACATGGGTGGGGGCCTGGTGGAGGCTGCCCCTGGTGACTGCGGGGGTGGGCGTGGTGGGAGACATGGGTGGGGGCCTGGTGGAGGCTGCCCCTGGTGGCTGGGCGGTGGGGGTGCTGGGAGACATGGGTGGGGGCCTGGTGGTGGGTGCCCCTGCACTGCTTGGGGGTGGGCGTGGTGGGAGACATGGGTGGGGGCCTGGTGGAGGCTGCCCCTGGTGACTGGGTGAGTGGGGGTGCTGGGAGACATGGGTGGGGGCCTGGTGGAGGCTGCCCCTGGTGGCTGGGGGGTGGGGTGCTGGAAGACATGGGTGGGGGCCTGGTGGTTGCTGCCCCTGCACTGCTGGGGGGTGGGGGTGGTGGGGAACATGCGTTGGACATGGGTGGGGGCCTGCTGGCAGGTGCCCCACAGTGCTGGGGGGTGGGGGTGGTGGGGAACATGAGTTGGACATGGGTGGGGGCCTGGTGGAGGCTGCCCCTGGTGGCTGGGGGGTGGGGGTGGTGGGAGACATGGGTGGGGGCCTGGTGGAGGCTGCCCCTGCACTGCTGGGGGGTGGGGGTGGTGGGAGACATGGGTGGGGGCCTGGTGGAGGCTGCCCCTGGTGGCTGGGGTGTGGGGGTGCTGGGAGACATGGGTGGGTGCCTGGTGGTGGGTGCCCCTGCACTGCTGGGGGCTGGGGGTGGTGGGGAACATGAGTTGGACATGGGTGGGGGCCTGGTGGTGGGTGTCCCTGGTGCCTGGGGGTGCAGGGGGACATGCGTTGGTGGGCAGTAGTGCAAGTTGACATGCGGGTTGGCTGGTGGGCATGGCCATGGTGGATGGGGTGCCTGCAGGACATGTGCTGGGTAGGCCCCTGTGGTGTGAGCCACCTGCAGGGGCCGTGGAGGGTGTAGAGGGAACACCTGGGCGGACCCACACGTGCAATTCACGTGTGCTGCTCCCGGCGCACCCCTGTAATACACGTACCCTGATGAGATCACGTGTGGAACTTCCCGCGCACCCCTGGAATACACGTAACCCGCTCAATCGCGTGTGTAACTTCCCGCGCACCCCCGAAATACACATACCCCGCTCAATCGCATGTGTAATTTCCCGCGCGCCCCCGAAATACACGTACCCCGCTCAATCGCGTGTGTGACTTCCCGCGCACCCCTGTTATACATGTACCCCGCTCAATCGTGTGTGTGACTTCCCGCGCACCCCTGAAATACACGTACCCCGCTCAATCGCGTGTGTAACTTCCCCCGTGCCCCCGAAATACACGTACCCCGCTCAATCGCGTGTGTGACTTCCCGCGCGCCCCCGAAATACACGTACCCCTCTCAATCGCGTGTGTAACTTCCCGCGCGCCCCCGAAATACACGTACCCCGCTCAATCGCATGTGTAACTTCCCGCGCACCCCCGAAATACACGTACCCCGCTCAATCGCGTGTGTAACTTCCCGCGCGCCCCCGAAATACACGTACCCCGCTCAATCGCGTGTGTAACTTCCCGCGCGCCCCCGAAATACACGTACCCCGCTCAATCGCGTGTGTAACTTCCCGCGTGCCCCCGAAATACACGTACGCCGCTCCCACAGGCCCAATTGCTGTATGTTGCCACTTTTGTGATGCGCTGGGACTCTACCGCCTGCCTTCGTGTGGCGGACGTGTTTCAGCTTGTGCGTGTCTTTGGCTGTGCGTGGCTTTGCCCTATTCGATTCCATGAATACGTGTGGTTCGAGTGCGTGTGGGCGTTCCGTCTGCTTCCCTGCAGTACATCCCCAGTTACGCCCTTATTTTCGCGCTTGTTCCCCATTCCGCGCGTTACGCCCCCTGTCCCGCCCACTTTCTGGTGTATGCGCCGAGGTTGTGCGCTTTCACTGTGCGCGTCGCGCACGCCTTTCGGGATGTTGCAGTGACTTGTGCGCCTTGCACGGGTTTGGCGCACATCCCGAGGTGTACACGCGCAGGGACTTCCATGAATCGCACGCGTGCACGTGCGCCTGTTTTTTTCCGCTTGCGCCTGCTTGCGCCTGCTTGCGCGAAGATTTTCGGCGCACGTTTGTTCCATGAATCGGCCCCTTAATGTGACCAAAAAATAAACAATAAATACACAAAATACGGCTGGGGAGCAGCGGCTTAAACAGAGGCAGGACGCCAGGATGCACGACCCGCACACAACGCGTATATATATTACATGGACGCGGTAGCGTCCATGTAGTTATGGTTAAGTTGGTGTTTCCATAGGACGAGCATTTTTTGGGTGGCTTATAACTTCGCTCCTTCTGGACGAATCCTCACCAAACTTTGCAAAAAAAATATATGGCCCACTCTGAATTTTATTGCAAAGTGTGGAGAGGTTTGGTCCAGGGGGGGGCAAAGTTATAAGGGGGTCCCAAAACTTGTGTTTTTTCCAATAGACATAATGGGAAAAAACTTTGCAGACACCTACAGCCCAAACCGCTGGATGGATTTACACCAAATTTGCGGTAGGAGTGGGGGCTTGCTTCCGATAGCGTGCTTTTGAAAATTTGGTGTAAATCCGTCCAGTAGTTTTCTTTTTAAATGACCAAAATGTAAGGCAAAAAAATGTGTGATATTTCCGTTCGCTTTGCGGACGGACTTCCCGGTTTGCTCCGCGGACAGTGCCCTGATTGGCCGGGCGGCTTGCGTGATGTCCGCGGACATGCGACGTGTTCGCTGATTGGACGGCGTGGGGCGTGGAGCGGTCAGATTTTTTGTGGCGCCTGCCATCTTGCATTCTCCGACGAGCGCGGCAGCGCGGTGAAACTTGGATTAAAAACTGTATTTAGTGGAGTGTGTTGGTGTGTAAGAGTGTTTGGGGAGGGTGGGGGAGTATGAGATAGGTTCAATGTTCTGTTTTTTATGTGCTAGACGCTTTTGTTGTGCTCGACTTTTCTGTGGACAACACGGCTGTTCTGAAATGTTCGTAAATAAACAGAATGGATTCAGTGTCAAGTTGAAAGTGTTCTAAGAAGACTTGTGTGGTCCTGGAATCTTCGCAGGGGGTGTCCTGAAGACGCTGTCTGTATTGTTCTTTGTCAAGCTGAAAGTGTTCTAAGAACACTCGCGGTGTCCTGAAATGTTCGTACATAAAGAAAATGGGGGTGTTCTGAGGACGTTGTCCGTATTGTTAGCTGGCAAGTTGAATGTGTTCTAAGAAGACTCACGGTGTCCTGAAATGTTCGAAAATAAACAAAATGGGGGTGTTCTGAGGAAGTTCTCCGTATTCTGTGCCTGCTTAGCTGTATCCAATGAGGGAATGGCACAGAGAGTGAAGTGGAAATGGTAGAAGGGCTGTCTAAGAGATACGTGGTCCGCGGACAGGACGTGCTACATCCGGGGTTTTCCAGCAATTCCAGCATGGATAGAAGACTGTAGGGATCAGCCAATCAGATGTTGAGGTTGTGGATTTGTGTTCAAAGAGACTGTGTGTAGTGAAGATGGCAGAAGTGGAGAAAGTCAGGGTTTTGCGGCTTGGAGATATGTTTGTGCATGGTTTACAACAGTATGCTCAATGCATGCATGTTGCAAAGAATTTTGATGTTAAAGGAGTGGAGGTGGTGTGGAGCACTGTGCCTGATTGCAATGTACAGGGAATTGTGCAAGTTTGTGAAGATATGGGCAGGATGAACAGTCCCCATGTGGTAGTTTTGCACTCCAGTGCTTTCCATTTGGGTTATGTCAGTGCCCTTACTTTGTTGAAAGATTTGGAACACTTGGTTCAAGCAGTAATGAACATCCTTCCAAATGCCAAAGTAATTTATTCTGGATTAGTACCTAGGGCAATATAGGACAATAGTTCAGTTTTTTGTTCTCAGCAAAACAATGCTAGGTGTGTAATCAACCGAGGCATGTGTGCCTTCATGCTTAGAGCTGGTATGTTCTTCTGTAATAATGAGAATATTGATTCCAGTAATGCTGTTTATTTGAAAGAAGATGGCATTTCCTTATCTTTTATGGGAAATGCCATTCTGTTTTGGAATGTAAGGGTTGCTTTGGAGAAGGTTATGTGAAGATTTTAGAAGTAAAGTAAGAAAAATAAAAAATAAAAATACAAAATAACAGGTGTCTGTCAAGCATCTGCAAAAAACCCCCCAAAAAACATCTCTTTTCAGAGCCAACCTCAAAGGGTAAATGGGGCACACTATTTAAATTTACATTCACCACGCTCAGATTTTCAATATGTCCGCGGACATGGCGGTAGTCCGCAGACATCGAAATCATTAGCTGGGGGTTCAGTATGTTCTATGTTACATGTATATAAAGTCAGGGATATTATGGTTAAGTTGCGCTACTAAAAACCTATCAAATTCAGTAAAAAAACTTTGTTAAAGGGACGTTATGGTTCAAAGTAAAACCAAAAAACCCTTGAAATTCGTCAGTTATGGTAAGATAAGCAACCATAACTCACGCCACCGTGCACTGCTAACACTAACACCCAGGACATCAAAGATGACATCACAAATGTCATTGATGACATCACTGATGACATCACATGGCTGGCTCTCCCTTTTTTTCCTTTACTGACATATCTAAGCCACATAGTTTTTTTCAGTAACAGTCAGGAAGTAAACATTGAAAAGGTACTATATTTGTAGACTTAGGGTCAAGTCATATCATATGAAACATATATATAGCGGAAGACACAGGCTTGAAAGAGAGCAATCCTTTCTGTGCATGAAGATAATCATTAGAGTTATCAGCACTTTCTCATAGTTTTATTTTTATTACTATACCTTCCCTGTATATGCTCATATTTGTATACATTGTACTCACACTCCTTTCCTTAGGGTTCACTGACATCATTTGATACACATACATACAGTAAGTAGCAGCTTTGAAACAGAGCAATCATTTCTCTGCATAAAGATAATCAGTTAGGTTATGAACTCTTTCTGCTACTACTTCTGCTTTTTTGCTTACTACTCTGTCCCTGTATATACTCATATTTATATGTGTTGTTGTCTCTTTGTGTTTTGTCTGTAATAATGTAATTATGTATTAAGTGGGTTTTATTAGCTACTTATTAAATGTTTCACAGTGCGCAAAACTCTAATAAGAAAGCAGTTTTCGATTCATTATTCTACATGGCAAGATTATGAATATTGCACCTTCATCATGTATACTGCACACACTGCCTACGTTTCTGCATGAGTTGCTTAGTATACTGGATAGAACTTCATAATAGAATGCTATTTATATCAATGCATTGCTTAATGCACTAATTAGCTCATGATATTTATTCAAATGATCCTTGACACTTTTTGGGTCAACATCATAAGAATCCCTCCTACAGAGTTGTCATGAAAAGTAAATGCACATGTGATGTCATCAGTGATGTCATCAATGACATTTGTGATGTCATCTTTGATGTCCTGGGTGTTAGTGTTAGCAGTGCACGGTGGTGCGAGTTATGGTTTCTTATCTTACCATAACTGCCGAATTTCAGGGGTTTTTCGGTTTTACTTTGAACCATAACGTCCCTTTAACAAAGTTTTTTTACTGAATTTGATAGGTTTTGAGTATCGCAACTTAACCATAACGTCACTTTTAACAAAGTTTTTTCATTGAATATATATATATGTATATATATTCATATATATATTCAGTGAAAAAAACTTTGTTAAAGGTATGTTACGGTTAAGCTGTGCTACTAAAAACCTATGAAATTCAGTTAAAAAATGTAGTTAAAAGGATATTATGGTTACAAGTAAAATCAAAAAACTCCTGAAATCGCCAGTTATGGCAGGCTAAGCAACCATAACTCGCGCCCCCAGCATGCACTGCTAAGATGAAGAAGATGGGGTTGCACATCATCCAGGTGCCGATGCTCAGAAGGGACGTACTGTGCACCAGTCTGTGATAGGCCAATATTTCTAAGACACATGGATGCAGAGGGTGTCATGAATGTGGGACTCAGGGCACTGGGTGTGAGGGTACATGGACACTATGCACTGTAAACCAATAAAGCACACATACACAATAAGGAATGTCCAGTCATGTGATTTTTTTGGTACACAACGGGTGTATTTAACAGGAAATAAGTAACAAGTGCTCAGACCCTCCACCTCACACACACCCCCATTCCCCCTCCCCCACAACTCCCCCACATACCCCCCTCCTCCCCCACCACCCATAACTCCCCCACACATGGCGTGCAATGTTATGCCACTCGAGTCACATAAGTCTGCACATGCAGGCTGACCCTGCTACTAATGTCATGTGTCTGGGTGGCATGTTGGGGTACCGCATGGTATGCACAGACATGTGCAGGGGGCTCGTCTGTGTGGAGCTTGACGATGACCCCATGGGTGCATGCTCTACTGTCGGGGCAGGACTTTGAGCCTCCAAGGCATCAGCAATCCTGGCAAGGACCTGCCTCACTGCCGACAGCTCCTCATAAATCTTTAAGGTACTCGACTCTATGGCTCCTTTCATGGCTGCAGTGTTTTCTCTGGCCTCCTTTCTCGTCACATCACCATCAGAGACATATTGTTTTACCAGCCCAGTCAGCTCCTGCTGCAATACCTCCATTTGTGCCATCCTGAACTCCCTGTCCCAGACCCCTGTGGAGGTGGATGGTACATCTGGCAAGGGGCCCAATTCAGGTGGGTCCTGTGTGGGGCTCCAGGCCTCTGGTTATGCCTCTCCTCCAGACTGGACGTGCGTGGTGCCATCGGGTGTGCTAATTGGTGTGTACTGGGGTGTTTGGGTGGGGCTGGGTGTGCCACCAACTTCCATGGAGTGGTTGTCCTCCTCAGGGACACATACCTCACCTTGGGATTGTTCATCGTTGCCACTCCGTGGCGCTGCGGCAGCTGCCTCCCCTACCAAGCTGTTAGCTGCAGACTTGTCCCATCTACCATTGGCTTGACTGCAGTGGATTCCACAGGTGTTGGCACTGTTGGTGTAGTGGCTGTCCTGTGACGCCCCTGTTCCCTGCCATCCTGTGTTGCCTTTGCCCTTGGTGGCTGATGTGCCTTGCCTGTGCCCTTGGACGTGGAAGGCCTGTTAGTGTCTTCCCTGGACCTGGCCCTCTTTGATGGAGTGGTGGCCTGTGCTGCAGAGTCCTCTGCATCGCTGTCGGTATCATGGCCTGTGGGGGCCCAAAAGAGAGACGGCATCAGTGATGGTTGTAAATGCATCATGCATACAATGGTATTAGTGCAGTTGCACACATTTGATGACTTGCTGTCTTACAGTTGTGGCATACAGGTTGCTTGACATATGGTGGGGTTATTCAGGCATACGTTAGGTTCACACATGTGTGAGGTGGTATATGCTGTGTGACATGCCTTTGTGTTGTGGACTGTGTGCAGTGTGACACATGCCGTTACCCTGTTTGTGGTGTGTGTCTCAGGTATGGCATTGTCATGCTGCATGCATGTGAATGTGACAGTGCTGCGGACAGCATCTAGGCAGGGATGTCTCCATCCGTGTGTGATAGCCCATGCATTGCCTCACGGCACGGTCACATTGGTGGACCATCATCATACTTTGCATTAGTGTTTGCTTTAGACATTCACCTCCATCTGCCGATGACGACGCTGCACGTTCCGTATCTCCCACTCCTTCGTTGGACTCCATTCCAATGGTGCTGGGCAGGTTTCTTCCCAGCGGGTGAGTTTAACAGATTAGTTGGACCCACCGCCAGTAGCCAGACCCTGGCTACGATTAGCAGACAAGATATTGCGCACTCGGAGGCGCAGGTCGTCCTAGCGTTTTTTAGCCTCCTTTACTGCGCGGGGGTGGTGCCAACTGCACTGACTTTCTGGGCCACTAGCTCCCATACCTCTTTCTTCTTAAGCTATGTAGCTCTCTTGAGGTCTTAGGCAAAGACTACGTCTGCATTCTCTGCCAGAGTGTCGGCCAGCATGTTGAGTTCATCCTCGGAAAAACCGCTACTTCCGCCGCCGGGATGCCCCTTTCTTTATGGCATTTGGCATAGTGCTGGTGGTGTAGATGTTGATTTGACTGGTGGTGTGAGGCTCCAGGTCCTGTATCTTGTGGATGGCAATGGGATGTGTTTTTCAAGATGGCCGCCGTGCCATTTCCTGTTCCAACGCAATGATGTTACTTCTGGTTCCAGTATTAGCGGGCCCGTTAATGCCAGGCCCGGCAATACCGGAGCCATTATTTAGGAGTGGACATAGGCAGAAGAGGTGTTAGCGCTTTCCATGATGCCACTAAGGGATGTTTTTGGGTCTTTTGCAGCATTCCAGTAATGTCGATACCGGCATACCGCTACGCGCATGCACACATACTTGTAATCAGCTGCTGTTAGCAGCGTTATTGCTACCCAGACCCGGTATTGCCTCCATGCTGGTAAAAACTGAATTTTACCACAAATCACGTAATGACCCCCTGTGTCACTTGACCACATACTCGCATGCATGCTGATGTGTTCGCAAACTCATCTGCACTTTGCGAACAGATCTGTGCTTTGCAGAACAGTTCAGAACTGCATTTTCTTCTGATCTAGGAACTTTGAAGCTCAAAACGTACCCTTTCACAGCTCCTACACCTATTCTTACTCATTATCCATGAACAATCTAGCACACAACACATACTTGGAAGACTATTAGGAAAACTGCTATTTATATTAAACATTTTATCAGCTATTGCCATCCCTCCTTCCCAAGGGCCACCACCACCACCAGCTGGAGGACCTACAAAAGAAAAGAAGCACAATACTTCAAATTGAAAATCAAGAACACCAGGAAGATGAGGTAGAAGAAGTGCCTACCTCTAACATCCAAAGAAAATCATTAGTGTGGCAGTTATTTCCCACTGTTGGAAATGTACCAAAGGTTAAAGCTACAGAAGTGAAATGCACTGTACTCAGTCACGTAAAACCTGGGCAGTACTCCCACCTCCATGCAGCGTCACACCAAATCCAACCATTCCTTTTCCCCGGAGATATCAACCTTGGATTTGATGACAAATTAGATGGAAAAGTCACTGCTCTTACCTCTGCCCTTTATGACGTGCATTGGGCACAAATTGTCAACGCCCCGCCGCACACTAAAGGTAGAATACTTGACTGGATTCTTACGACTAATGTAACTATAAACCTAGATTGCATCACTGAAGTTACTTGGTCTGATCACTTCCTAATATGTTTTGACCTCCTCACCACAAAGACACAGGCTACTCAACCACTAGTCATTGCCCTATGTCACAACCACTAGCTCCATGGGAAGGCTCCAACTCCAATCCCTGCGCGTATGCACACATATTAAAAAACCCCATCGGGTCACATAGGCTCCATGGGCACTGTTTGGGGGTTCATCCCAGTTCAGGTGTAAGTACTTGGAAACATAGTTGGGTGCAGGCATGGCACAGCTGGAGCCACATCCATTTTCCAATGGGTAAGGTTGAGGAGTAATCACTTCCTGTCTTCCCAAACATGTAGGAGGAATGCACACGCAGCATTGGATGCTGCAGACCAGCAAGGCAGCCAAGGAAAAGCGTATTCAGTGCAGAAGCATACACTGTAACATTGGCATAGCATAAACAATAATTGAACATTGGAAAAAGCAGCGTGCAGAGCGCAAAAGCACGCATTGAGACTGTGGCAAGAACTAGGTGGGAGTACTGCCACGTTGCCAGAAGCAGACCACGCTGCAGCAGGTCTGGGCGGTAGTCAAGCCTACAACTAGTGAGGTAACTGGTCTTCTACACGCGACCCTGCTTGAAAAAGAGGCAGGATGGAGAGCGCCCTTATTCTATAAAGAAGGTGAGCGTAGTCCCAAGGGTTTTGGGTCAGAGGGAGGGTGTTGAGGATCTTGTTACACTTCTCCCTAACCTTAGTGTTCCTACCACAGGGGGGGTTCCCGTGCAGCATTCACAGTCCTACAAGGCCCTGTCCAGATCTTTGAGAGAGAGGTTCCAGGTGCTCCTGCAGAGCTATGGTGAGCATAACAATCTCTATCAGAAACACCCGTAAACTCACCGCAGAAAATCTCATCCCAATACTTGCAGACACACTCAAGGCACACTCACCTGCAAACACTAACCCTGACAGTATATCTACTCTTTATCACACATGCCTGAAATCCACCCTTGACACAGTGGCCCCACTCACCTCCAAAATATCTCACAAACCCAACTGAGGTAACTTCTGGTTTGATTAAGAACTCATACTCTTATGCCGCAACAAAAGATCATTGGAACACCTTCACAAAAATAACCCTTCCACCAATTCAATGAATGCGCTTGTCACAGCCAATAAAATCTACAAATTGAAAGTGGTAGCTGACAAAGCAAACTCCCTCAACACCTGCATTACAAATGCGTCTTCAAATACTAAAGCACTATTCTCTATACTTAGGGAATTAGAAAAACCCATCACCACAGCAGCCCTGAACCGCACAGACACAGCTTGGTGTACTACCATTCAAAATGCACTGGCTCACAAAATCTTCACCTTACAAGAGAAAATAACGAACAAGAGAAAGCTTCTAGCTGGCAAAAGTATGCCTTCACACTTACCTAGCACTAATGCAGATACCACCGCGACCCAATTCATATTCAGTAAAGTATCCCAAGATCAGGTCTTGGCAACTATTTCTACCCTGCCTGGTTGGTTAAACTATGTGCACCAGCCTTAATGCCCATTATCACCAACTTTATCAATGCCTCTTTCACCACCAACTCAGTCCCACCAAGCATCAAATTGCCTTGGGTAGCCCCACTACTCGGGAAACCCTCCCTCGATCCTACCGCCCCTACCACTATCGCCCCATCACTACTGTTCTATTCTTACTGAAGATAATTGACCAAGTAGCCTACACTTATATCCAACACTGCCTGGAAAGCAACCACCTGCTAGCAGCCAGACAATCTGGTTTTCGTCCCAATCATAGTACAGAAACAGCCCTACGAGATTAAAAAAATTCAGATGAATAGCATCCGAGACTCCGGCAACATAGGCATGTTACTCTTACTCAACCTTTCTACTGTGTTCAACCTGGTAGACCACGATAAACTGTGCCTTACATTCGCTGAAAACTTACATTTTTCCCCAAAAGCCACCCTATGGATCAAATTATTCCTCTCAGAATGCACTTCCATAGTCTTTATTTGCGATGAGGCTGCTGATCCCATTACAGTACCGCTAGGTGTCCCACAAGGCTCTTGTCTCTCACCTACACTCTACAACACTTACACTAAACTACTATTTGCAGCACTTGATGTCATGGGTGTCATCTGCAACAACTTTGCAGATGACACCCAGATACTGATTCCTATCACTGGGGACCACAAACAAGACAATGCCACCATTAACATGATATACACTATCATGCAGAACTGGATGGCCAGCCATAGCCTATGGTTAAATGATGAGAATACAGAGGTCATCATTGTAGGCTCTCCCGCCAGCCTAAAATCCCTAGATGATAGCTACTCCACCATAAATACCGATGGTACATACATCCCAGTCTTCCAACAAGTAAAAACATTAGGCATCTACCTAGATACTAATCTCGCCAGGACCAAGCACATTAACGCCCTGTCCTCCACCACAGCCTATACTACAAAACGTATCTCACTCAGCCGACAATTCCTCACACCTCAGAACTGCCTTACATTTGCAGAAGCCCTCATCCTCTCAAAAACTAGATTACTGCAACATCCTGTTACTGGGCACCACGACAGCAAACCTAGCCAAATTGCAACTACTCCAGAATAAAGCATTACATGCCGCCCTTGTCCTAAAATTGAATGATCACATCTGCCACATTAGAAGGGAAGTCCACTGGCTTCCTGTCAAAGCAAGAATCCACTTTAAGACCCTGATCACTGCCCACAAATGTATCCTTAATGATGACCCTCCTATTTGAACAACAGTGTAACCCAAAAGGTTTCAGCTAGGTCCCTAAGATCCTGTAACAGTACTTACCTGAATGTTCCTCACTACAAGAGCAAAAGGGTGGTAGGCACTAACTTCCCAGTAGCAGCACCAACGCTCTGGAACATTCTACCAGCACAAATTAGAAATGAGCAATCACACCTGAGATTCAAGTCAATTATCAAAACCTGGTTCTTTGACAAATTTGATTAAGGCCTTAACTGCCACCATCAATGTTCCTAACATGTTGTAACTGATTGTTATATTTAACCATAATCCTAATCCTTGTAACTGAATGTACGGATGTAACCAAAATCCTAAATCTGCAACAAGTGAAGCTCTCACGCAACTATCACCGTGATACCCGTGGGTTTGGGCGTGTAACAATGAAATAAATAAAATACATGAAATAAACCATTGCAATGCTCTCAGAAATGCTTTTCCTTTCTTATGAAGTAGTAGTAGGCTGTCTTTCTCTGCTTCATATTACTCAACCAATGCATTAACCGCACAGCCTACTTCTGTGGTACACAAAATCCCACCAGCTACCTGCCAAGTGATAAAAGAGCCTGTTGATCCATATCTTTTGAAAACAACCCCAATAGGCAAATTAGAGTAGACATTTGTCCTTGCCGAAGGCCAGGCCCTCTGCCCACGGCAGAAAAGTTATATCACTATTGTTTGTACTTACATTTCGACAATTTCAAAAAAGTTAAATGCAGGACAGATTTCCAAAAGCATTCTTTCAGGTCCATGCTGATGCTCCTTGCACAACTTTGCTGCAATCCCATCCATCACTCCAGGCTGCAGCAGCAAGCAGATTTTCTTTTCTCATTTAAACCTACAGCTTCGGTCATGCTGAATGCTGCAGCTTTGCTGCAATCCCGTCTAGCACTCCGGGCTGCAGTCAGAAGCTGATATTTTTTCTTCACATTTAAACCTAGAGCTACGGCCATACCACATGCCCCAATAAGTAAATCAAGGTAGGCATTCCTCCTTGCTGAGCGCCGGGCCCATTGTCCATGCACCAAACTTATATAACTATTTTTTGTGCCACTGCCCACGGCTGAACATTTACATCACTATTTTGTGTACTTGCATTTCCACACGTTCAAAAAATAAAAACACAGGACAGATTTGCAAAAGCATCCTTTTAGGTCTTTGCTTACGCTCCTCGCGCAAGTTTGCTGCAATTCCATCCAGCACTCTGGACTGCAGCCACAATCAGAATTTGTTTTCCCATTTCAACCTAGAGCTTCAGCCATGCCACATGCCCCAATAAGTAACTCAGAGTAGACACTGATCCTTGCCGAGGGCCAGGCCCATTGTCCATGCACCAAACTAATATCACTATTTTTTGTGCTTACATTTGGACACTTTGCAACAAATAAAACACAAAACAGATTTGAAAAACCATGCCTTCAAGTCCTTGCTGATGATCCTCATGCAGGTTTGTTGTCATTCAGTACAACACTCAGGCTGTAGCTGCAAGCCAAATATATCTTCCTATTCAAACCTAGTGTTCGGCCATGATGCATGCCCCAATAATCAAATCAGAGTACACAATTATCAAGTAATTGCAGGGTGGTAGAATGGGTAGATCACTGCACTTCATCTAGTACTTTAAACAGATTACCCTGCTGCTGATGATGGGGTTCTTTTGTGAAGGTGCCCTTCCTTCTTCAAGTATTAGGTTTTCGAATAGGAGAGGGAGCCTTGTTCACCTCAGCACTGGGTTATTCAATAAGTAATTGTTGTTGTTATGAAATTCAATAAGTAACTGTTGTCGTAATGAAGAACTAGGCCAACACATAATTCGACTCTCTAGAGTCTTTCTTAAGGCGTACTGATTGTGGGACTGTCATTGCTGCAAGGTTGTTGAAATGAGTCCAGCATCCAATCCCAATATCTTGTCCCACTATGGTTGCAAATAACGGTGGGTAATGATTTCAAGGGGTGGCCTGGTGACCATGTGGGCACCTGGTTCATCATGCTTGATAATTATCTGCTGGTTAGCATTGTCTCTTTGTCTATGCAGCAATAGTCACAGTGATCTGTTGATGAGATCCTGTGCAGCACTTCGGGCTGTAGCCACGGACAGAAGTTATTTTCTCATTCAAACCTATCCCCATTTTCAAACACTTCACAACATAGCCAGTCCCTGGTGGCCATGCCCACTTTAACCCCTTTTCCAGTCTCTCGTGGTCATGCCCAGTAGCCAGATTATCTGAGTCATGGCCATTGGTCATGACTCAGACAATCTGGCCACTGCCCATGGCCACATGCCATGACTCAGACAATCTGGCCACTACCTATGGCTACTGGCTATAACTCAATCACCAATGGCATATCCCTATTTTTTGTACCTACATCTTGACACTTTTCAAATAATAAGACACAGACACATTTGCAAAACCATGCTTGAAAGTCCTTGCCAATGCTCCTGGTACACTTTTCTGCAAATCCATCCATGTTTTATTTTTTGAAAAGTGTCAAAATGTAGGTATGATGTGATATGATATGATAGTTTATTTATAAATCGCCTATACACATTGTGTTTCAAAGCGCTTCAAGGCAGGGGAGGGAACAAGGGAAAATATAATGACATTCTTACAGGCCATGAATAGTAAGGGTGTGAAATTAATTATCATACTCAGCTCGACGACATTTCAGATAGTGCAAGATGTAAGACTTAGATAAGGAAGGGAGGGGGAGAGTGGGAAGGAAATGGAAACAGACAGGCGACTACCATACTAGGCCTAACGACATTTCTGGTAGAGCCGGAGAAAAACAAAAGGCGAGGGAGAGGGATGCAGAAAGGTAGGGAAGGAAAAACACAAGCGTCTATCATGCTAGGCCTGGCGACGTTTCAGCTAGTGCTGGCGGCGGGTGGGGAGGAAAAAACCAGTAAGGAGAGCGTGGAGGAGACAGACGAGGTTGCTAACATACTAGGGCCAGGGACAATTCTGATAGACTAAGTGCATAGAAGAAAGTAAGGGGAGGAGAAGGGAAAGGAGGAAAGAACAGAGAGTTAGCAGTCAAAAGAGTGGAGAAGCAAGAGCGGAGAGTGAATACAATTGCAGATGTCAGTAGTAACACATAATTATGCAAGCCAGGATACAAGATGAAAATGGGAACAGCATGATTCAGGGTCACCAGTACAAAATGCAAAGGAAGTTGAGCATGAGAGTTGAGAAAGGGTGACACACTGTGAATGAATGAAGTCCATAAAGTCAAATCCAGCATTGGCCACAAGACGGTGATGGTGAAACCAGAATGTATCAGGACAGACTCCTGCAGAAGTAGGCTTGAGGGGGTTGAGGGAGGAACAGTGTAGAAGAATCAAGCAAAACTGGCAACACCTGTGTGCGAGAATGGTGCGGGCACAAGGGAACATCACGGGGGGGGGGCCGAGGGGGTGGGGATGGCCTGTGGGGACAGAGGGAGTAACACATGTTGGTGCATACTTACCTGCTGTCTGAGCAGGGGGTCGGGTCCTGGGTCATGCTGGTCCGAACAGGTCCAAACTGGAATTGTCCTTTGCTTCGAACGCCCGGTTGAGAGACGCCCTTGATCTAATAGTTAACAGCAGGAAGGAAGAGGCAGGGCTAAGAAGGTGGGTGGTGCTTAGACCAGGTGACCTAGATCCACTTGCATAAAATAGTCAAATAACTTGGCTACCAGGTGAAAAAATCCATTCAGACTTTGCAGAAACATTCAAGATGGGTTCTATAATCTTTCTAAAATCTTGTGTGCACATTCGTCAAATGGCAACACAGTTACAACCCATCTAAAAATGTTAAACCCCTCCCATCTTATTTTGACCCCTTCTTCACAAAACCCCACCAAATCTTGCAAAAACATTCAAATCTGGGTCTTAATCGTTTTGCAAAACTGTTGTTCCCTCGTGTCAAAACAGCACCAAACTTTGTAGAACCATTCAAGGCCATGTCGAGAATAATATTACAATATTTCATACAGTTCCATTGAGTGGCACCAAAGTTATACGGTATCCAAAAACTTCTTTTCACCAACCCTGTAATGCAAATATATGTATGGATGCTCCTGAACATCTGAGATGTTCCCAAAAATCACAGGGCTCTCCCTGAACTGTTTGCAGACATCTGAGATGAAAAAACACCCCTTAATTTGCTTTTTATGGCTACATCCCATCGCATACTCATCACCCCTCATTTCATTAGTTTGACAAGTGCAATGTGTTTTTTAATATGTTTTTACCGCAATGTTTGCAACAACGGGCACTGTAAATGAATCCAACATGGCGGTGCGTTTCCCAAAAATATGGCGCACTTCATGCTTTTCACCATCCAATCAGCAGGCCAAACCCAGATGTCACACTTTGTAAAAATCTACTTTTTGGCCATTTAAAAAAAAACTACCGGACGGATTTACACCAAATTTACAAAACCATGCTTTCGTGATCGAGCTGTCACTCCTGGTGCACATTTTGTGACAATCCATCCAGTGGTTTGGGCACACATTTTGGGACCCCTCCTACAACTTTGCCTCTCCCGTATGAAATCTCACCAAACTTTGCAGAATCAATTTGACCGGGCCATATGCTTTTTTTGCAAAGTTTCATTAGGATTCGTCCGGGGGGGCTGAAGTTATCAACCACCCAAAAAGTGTTCCTCCTATGGGTTGAGGTACTTAACCACAACTACACGCCCGCTACCGCAGGCCATGTCATATTACAATGCCTGCAGAAGCAGTCCTGTAGTTATGGTTCAGTTGCTCAGCCCATCGCAAGAGCAATTTTTGGGCGGCTTATAACTTCGCTCCCATGGACGAATTCTCACCAAACTTTGAAAAAAGTATATAGACCACTCGGAATGATTCTGCAAAGTTTGGTGGGGTTTTGTCAAGTGGGAGCAAAGTTATAAGACATCTGACAATTTGTGGAAATGTTCATAGTTGCAATGGGAAAAAAAATGTTGCCTCACGTCTACTGGCCAAACCGCTGTACGGATTTTCAACAAATTTGCACCAGGAGAGGTGGCTTGGTCCCCGAAAGTGTACTTTTGTATATTTGATGTTAATCTATCCAGTAGGTTTTTTCAAAAATGGGCAAATAGCAGGTAAAAAGAATAGTGATATCTGGATTCGGTCCACGGACTCACTTCCATATTCATTTCACAGACACCCCCCTGTTCACAGACTTCACATGCACCCGCTGATTGAATGTTCAAAAGCGTGAGGTGCATCATATTTTTTGAAACGGTAGCCATGTTGGATTCGCACACAGCCGCTGGTGACCACAGATAGCGCAGTGGGGAGAAAGTCTGGAAAACACATTTGGGGTTATTTGGTGGTTGAATGAGGTGCTGGAGGGGTTGGGGTGGAACAAAGATGATATGGAGCTGTTTTTCTAGGTGAAAAAAGTGGGTGCTTGTGCCACCCAGTCCACGGACACCAGGGTAGCCTGTGGACAGCACTGAAAATGAACACTTTGGAAAACATATTCGGGGTTATATGATGGCTGAAAGAGGCCATGTGAAGGATAGAGGAGTGAAATTAAGATAATATGCGGCTGTTTTTCTAGGTGAAAAAGGGGTGTCCACAGTCACCTCTTACTGTTCATGGACAAATATATGGATGGTAGGGCGTTTTGGGTGAGTTTTGTTATTTGAAGGTGTGCTCTATGTACTTGTTATATGGTTGAAATCTATTGTGGTGCTTGTGTTTACTGGTAATACATAGTATAGTAACATGTGTATAGTAATTATAGGTAATATGGGGGGAGTATACAGTATTTGTAATATGGTGGAATTATATCATTAAAGTGTTTATAGTATTTATGATTGTATTACAATTGAGGATAGTGTTCCTTGATGTCACGTCCACCTTTCATACGATGAAATATTGCATCCTTATTAAACTGTTACATGATGACTTTAGCATTATGGACTGGGCACTGGACTGGCCCATCTGTTTTCCTGACTAAATGCCCTTCCCAGCTGCAACTGGGCTGCTTGTATTCCACAACCTCACTGTGTACTTGCAGAGTACCCCAGGGTTTTATCCTATCATTGTGGTAATTACATATCTATTATATCTATTTCCTCCTTCTGGCTTACTCGCTGTGTTTCTTCTTTTCTCATTTCCAGTGTATATTAATGGCACACAGTTTTCCTTAAACCTCCCTGAAATAATGTGTTTTCTTTGTTTTTTATCCCTGATTGTCTGACCTCCATTGAGGCATTGTGTATGGCTAACAATTGATGTTTCAATCGTGTATATAGTATTTATGATTGTACTACAATTGAGGTTAGTGTTCCTTGATTTCTCATCCACCTTCCATACGATGAACTATTGCATCCTTATTAAATAGTTACATGATACCTTTAGCATCATGGACCAGGCCCTGCACTGGCTGATCTGTTTTTCTCACTAACTGCCCTTGCCAGCTGCAACTGGGCTGTGTGTACTCCACCACCTCACTGTGTAGATGCAGACTACAACAGCGTTTTATCCTATCATTGTGGCAATCACATATCTATTTCCTGCCCCTGGTTCACCTGATGTCTTTCTTCTTTTCACATTTGCAGTGTTATGTTAAACACACACCTTTCCTTAAACTTCCCTGAACTAAATGTGTGTCTCTGCAATGCCCTTGCCTCACACTTTATCTAAAAAAAAACCAGGACATCCAATACACCCTTTCCTCCCCTGCCCCTCCTATTCCCTCTATGTCTGTGCTTGCAGACCCCCACTTAAACACCCCCCTACCGTCCGTCTCTTCGTTTCCTATTTTCAGCCCTGACAAGGTCGCTAGACACGTCCGATCTATGAAGGCCTTGTCAAAAAAGGTTCATCCCGGCTCCTCTGAAACCATCAACGACCACCTTGAAATCCTTGCCCTGGCCCTTGCTGATTTTTGCAACCACTCCTTTGCCTCATGATCCTACCCCTCCCCTCTGAAGCACTCCCTTGTGCATCCTCTTCTCAAGAAACACACAGCTGATCCTTCCTGTCCGGCTAACTACCGCCCAATTTCCATTACCCCCTTTCTTGGCAAACTCCTGGAAAAGCTGGCCATCTCTCAGTTTAACCTTCACTCAGATTCCGTTGGCTGTCTTCATGACCACCAGTCTGGCTTCAGAGCAGCCAGAAGCACGGAAGCTGCTCTCCTGAACATCTGTGAAGATCTGCTCTCCAACCTGGATTCTAACATTCCCTCTGTCCTCATCCTTCTTGATCTCTCTTCTGCCTTTGACACAGTCAACCACACCATCCTGCTAGACCGTCTCCGTGATAACCTGGGTATCACTGATCAGGTTCTGGCCTTGCTGACCTCTTTCCTCTCTGATCGTTCCTCCCAGGTCCAACTGGGGTCCTTCCTATCATCTATCTTTCTCTCCACCTGTGGGCTTTCCCAGGGGTCAAACCTCTCACCCTGGTGCTTCAAACAATACCTGGCAACTCTTGCCCAATGCATTGCCATTTTCTGCTCAAATTTCCAGTGCTACGCTGATGACACTCAAATTATTTTCTGGCTGCCCTCGGCCACCTCCTCGCCCTCTCTCATATCTGACTGCCTAACTGCCATTCAAGAATGGTGTGCCGCAAATGACCTTTGTCTGAATGATATGATATGATATGTCATTTATAACAAGTGTTTCAAGGCGTGACGAGGCAAGGGAGGGAACAAAGGGAGGACAGACAACGATTCTACTAGGCCAAGTGTCATTCAGATCACGCAAGTGCATGGGAAGGGGGGAAAAGAAAAGTGCGCGGGGGAGGGGAAAGGGCAGTACATGGGAACAATAAGAAAATAAATGGCCAGCTGGTGGCAAGTGCAAGGAAGTGCAGACAAAAGTGCTGGTAGGGGGACTGTAGGGATACAGAACAACGGTCTCCAGGTGCAGGGGTTGCCAGGTGCAAGTGGGCAATTGATGGGGCCTGGGCCAGAGATCAGAGAGGGTGGCCAGGTAACCCGAGCAGTTTCAGTCAGGAAATCAGCAGGGGAGAGGAGGAGAGAAAGCAGAGGCAAAGAGGAAGGTTTTGAGGTGCTTCCGGAACTGGAGATGGTTCTCCTCAAGTTTCAGGGAGGCAGGAAGGCTGTTCCAGAGAGAAGCCCCAGCCGAAGAGAGTAATCTGCCACCAACTCGTTGCTTGAAGAAGCGACTGACACTGAGGGAGTTGGAGGTGGATGAGCGAAGAGCTCGAAAAGGAAGATATTTAGGAAGAGAGTGTTGAAGGTATTTCGGCCCCAGACCCCAGAAAGCCTTGTGTACAATGCAGAGGGTTTTGAACTTAATCCTCACAGCCACTGGGAGCCAGTGCAGGGATTTCAGTCCTGGAGAGATACAATCCCTGGACTTGAGGCCAAGGACAAGTCTCGCAGTCCTGTTCTGGATAAGTTTCAGAGGGCGGAGAGTAGAGGCAGGCAGATTTAGATAGAGGCTGTTACAATAGTCCAGACTAGAGAGGACCAGGGCTCTGGAGACAGTGAGCTTCTGGGGGAAGGAGAGGAAAGGAAGAATACCTCTAAGGAGGTGCAGCTGGTAGTGTGACTTCTTAGAGACATCAGAGATGTGAGGGGAGAAGGGGAGAGCAGAGTCGAAGATGACCCTGAGGTTTTTAGCCTTGCAGGTGGGAGTAGGAAGAGGGCCAAGAGAGGCCAGCCAGAGAGCTGCAGGGAAGGATGGAGTGGGTGTGCCGATGAGTAGAATCTCAGTCTTACTGGGATTAAGGCAGAGGTCATTGGTAGCACACCAATCCTGGATGGCAGACAGACAATCAGAGATGAGGGAAGGAGAGGAGGAGGCTGAGGGTAGCCTGAAAATGAGCTGGGTATCGTCTGCATAGCACTGAAAGTTGGGACAGAGAGCGGCGATGCGGTGTGCAAGGAGTGCCAGGTATTGGTTGGACAGCCTGGGAGAGAGGTTAGATCCCTGGGGGACACGACAGGTAGTGAAAAAGATGTTGAAGAGGAAGGGCCCCAGTTGGACCTGGGAGGGTCGATTGGAGAGGAAAGAAGTCAGTCACGCGAGAGCCTGACCAGTGATACCCAGGTTATCACAGAGATGGTTGAGCAGGACAGCATGGTTGACAGTGTCAAAGGCAGAAGAGATGTCAAGCAAGATGAGAACTCACGGGATATTAGAGTCAAGGTTGGTGAGGAGGTCTTCATGGATGTTCAGGAGAGCAGTTTCCGAGATTCTGGCAGCTCTGAAGCCAGACTGATGAAAGACAACCAACAGATTCAGTGTGGAGATTGAGCTGGGAGATGGTCAGTTTCTCCCGGAGCTTGCCCAGGAAGGGAGTGATGGAGATTGGGTGATAGTTTGCCGGGCATGAGGGGTCTGCAGAGGGTTTCTTAAGAAGAGGGTGCACAAGGGTGTGCTTCAGGGAGGAAGGGAAGACTCCAGTGGTGAAGGAGTGGTTGCAGAAATCAGCCAGGGTAGGAGCCGGAGAGTCGATGTGGTCCTTGATAGTTTTGGAGGAACAGGGGTGAACCTGTTTTGACGAGACTTTCATAGATCAGACTTGTCTAGAAACCTTGTCTGCAGAGAAAAGGGGAAAGGCCGAGAAGGAGGGAGGAGGGGTGGCTGAGGAAGGGCCAGAGGAAGAGCAGGGATTAGAGAGGGGGAGGTGAAAGGAGGAGAGTGAGGACAGGATGTCCTGAGCTTTAGAAATGAAATGAGAAGCCAGTGCCGTGCAGAGGGCCTGGGAAGGGACAGGCGAGGTAGAGACTGCGGCAGGATTGGCCAGTTCCTTGCAGATTTTAAAGAGTTCAGCCGAGTTGTTAGATGCCGCAAAGACACAGGCTTGGATATGGGCTCTCTTCTTTGTGAGGACGGAGAGCCGGTATTGCATTTGCAGCAGGCGGGAGCCCAGTTTGTCAGAGGATGAACTTGAATCATGCCATTTCCTCTCGGCCACTCTACACCTGCATTTTACGGTGACGAGGTCTGAGTGAAACCAGGAGTTACACTTGGCTTTGGGCTTTAGGCGGATTCTCATGACAGGGGCAAGGATATCAAGAGTATCAGATATAGAAGAGTGGAGCGTGGAGAGGGCTGTGTCAGGGTGAGAGTCAGCCAGAGAGGGAGCAGGGGGTGAGAAGGTGGCGGCAAAATCCTCAACTGACACGCATTTCATGGGTCAGATGACCGAGAAGGTGGGTGGCAGTGATGGAGGATTTGAGTGGTTGAGAATGCCAGCAAAACTGAGATCCTCCTCATTGGCACACCATCTCCATCCTTTTCCCTCACTCTCTGGCCGGCCTCCCTTGGCCCTCCTCCTACCCCTACCTTCGAGGCTAAGAACCTCTGGGTCATCTTTGACTCCACACTTTCCTTCTGTGCCCATATCTCTGAGGTCTCTAAAAAGTCAAACTTCCTACTGCACTTCCTCAGAGGTACTCTGTCTTCCCTCAGAAGCTCACTGTCTGCCAAGCTCTGGTTCTGTCTAGGTTGGACTATTGTAACAGCCTCTTTCTAAATTTAGCTGCCTCTACTCTCCGCCCTCTGCAACTTATCCAGAACAGGACTGCGAGATTTGTCCTTGGCCTCAAGCCCTCGGATCCTATCTCTCCAGCTCTGAAATCACTCCATTGGCTCCCAGTGGATGCAAGGATTAAATTCAAAACCCTCGGCATTGTACACAAGGCTTTCTGGGGCCTGGGTCCAAAATACCTTCAGCTATCCCTCTGCAAATACCTCCCCTCTCAAGCTCTTTGCTCCTCTTCCTCTAACTCCCTCCGGGTCAATCGTTTTTCAAAGAAACATGCTAGGGGTAGATCTCTATCCTTGGGTGGGGCCTCCCTCTGGAACCGCCTCCCTGCCACTCCAAAACTTGACAACCATCTCCGGTTCCGGAAGCACCTCAAGACCTTCCTCTTTGCTTCTGCCTTCGCTCCCCCTCTCCCCTACTCATCTGCTCTCTCTTGGCATTGTGAACCTGGCCACCCTCTGTCCCCTGGGTCCAGGTACCTGCTCACCCTGCCACCCTCCTGCAATGCCACCCGGCCACCCCTTGCAATGGGGACTGTATCTGTACCTATAGAGCCCCCCCCCATGTTTTCTTCTTTTTCTGCACGTATCAGACTTACCTAGTCTTCTGCCTTAAACACTGCCCTTGCCACTTGCTGGCTGCACTACCACTGTTTATTGCCTCAATGTTCAATTAATTTGTATTTATTATTATTTTTTCTGCTCCGCATTTTCCACTCTCCCCCTTCATGCAGTGTTTCCTTTTTTCTCTTTCCCATGCACTTGCACGTTCTCAATGTCCCTAGGCCTGGTAAGATCATTGTTGTGTTGTGTTCTGTTCTCCCCTGTTCCCCTCCCTTGCCTAGTCGCGCTCTGAAACACGTGTGTATGAGCACGATACAAATAAAATATCATATCATATCCTCATTTTTTATTTCTGATAGTCTGATTGCCATTGAGGCATTGTGTGGCTAACAATATCTGTCTCAATGACAGTAAGACAGGGATCTTTATTATTATGCACCTGTACCCTGTTATTCTCCTACCATGTGGCTGCTGTCTTTAGGCTGTCTACTCTTACCATTCTGTGAGCCCAAGAAACCTGAAGGTTATCTTTAAATCTGTTTTCTCTTTTAATTCATACATTGTGGAGCTTGTAAAGAAAGCCCATGGTTTCAGTTTGACCTCCTTACAGGCATCATACCATTCCTTACCTTCCCCAAGAAGCTCAACGTCTGTAGATCCCTGTTACTGTGTAGGCTGGACTACTGCAACAGCCTCTTCCTTAACCTTCCCATTGTTTGTTTTTACCCCCTTTGGCTAATCTAGAATAGGGCTGCAAGTTTTATCCTTGGCCTGCAGTGCTGCAATCCGAAAATATGTACATTGGGTTCTGCTAATTGCAACAACTATGATATATCCAAATTTGTTTCCTTAAATACTGCACTGCTACAGCACTCATTGCTGTAACTCCAATACTCTGCTTGTTAAATGCTTGTTGAAACAGAGAGCGGTAGGAATGTCTCTTTCTTCGGCTGGTGCTTCCCTTTGGAACAGCCTTCCTGCTCCTTTTATACTTGAGCTGGACTTCATTAAGTTCAAAAAACCTCTTAAAACTCTGCCTTTGTGTTCCTGTTTTACTTAATCCCTTCCTTGCAAACTCATACCACTCACACTGACACTGGTGGCTTGGCCCTTCACAGACCTCACAGGCTGTGGGCCCTATATCTAGTCGATACCAGTACACCCCTCCACCCCACAGCACTGCCCTCGCAGGTGTCCTGCATGGCGGCTTTGTACCACACCCTTGGAACTCCTTTGCCCCAGCAGGTAGTTAGTGGCCTCCCACTTCTAGGCTTCTATGAGCTCTTGGTAATCCCTACTCCTCTTTTCAATCAAGCACTTCTGTTGCTGCACAATGCATTTTGCATTTATAGCAGCATTGTGCACCATTTTCTTGGATAAGCAAGGGAAATGCATATGGAAATGACTTGTACAACATTTTTAGGTGACAGTTGGTGTGTGGAAGTTTAATATGCTGGCTTATATTGGTTATATTTAGATTTGTTTGAAAATAATTGTTGGATATATGTGTGACTGTTTCAAAGCAGGCAATGAGGGATGAGGGAGTGGTACAAACATAACAGTAACACGTTTAAAAGGGCTGTCTTGTGAGATGGTGTTGTAGGAAAGGATGCTATGGTACAAGGCATTACTTTCAATGGAGGCAGTCAGTAAAAATAAATGCAAATAGAGACAGTGAATTATTTAATGCAAGTAGAGGCAGCAAATTAAAATATAATGCATCGGGTTCATGGGGGGCAGTGAAATAAACTTTCAATGGAGTCAGTAAAATGAATGCAAAGACAGCAAATTTAAAAACATTCAGCGCATGTTAAAATGTTCCATGTTATAAATTAATTTGCCATCTGTGTAGTTTGCATTGAATAAATGAATCCAGATTAATCAATGAACCATATCCTACTAAATAACATTGACCGCTATTTACTTAGTGTTCCCTTTAACATTGAATTGCAAGGTGACTCAGATGGAAAATTCTGTTTTCCATTCAGTGGAAATTTGAATGTGCAAGAACATGCGTTCACTGTTCATTTTAAAAACGCCATTGTGTGTTGCAGTAAGCAAAGTTGATACAAGTAGGTTCCGAAGGGATGGGGCTTGGACATAGAAATGCCATAATTCTAGAAGCTTACTGGGGTGACAGGAGACGTCAGGAAAAGGGGCAGGAGGTAGTTTGAGTGACAGGGCTGATCCATGAATGTAGGAGTCAGAGAAGACGGGGGTCAGTCTTCATTTGGCAGAGAGAGGAGATGAAGTGCAGCCGACAGCTGTGTTGTGCATGGAGGGCACGGCTAAACTGGACTGAGAGAGAGCAAGATACCAGACGGCAGACTCAAGGGTCAAAGCAAGGTTGCTGGCTTTCACTGGGCTGCCAAATGCTGCGATATTTGCAACATTCCACCCGCAGATAAGATGGTCCAGAGAGGGGTTACTTCAGCATAGAAATTACACATATTCTAAGTAAGTATGGTAGAATTTTGAGGAGCGTATAGGAGATGATGTGTTCCATTCCCGTCAGATAGACAGTTAGGGCTAAATGATTTTTTTTTAACAAAGACTTTGCGGTTTCTCTCTTGCATGTTTAATGGGGAGTCACTGAAAGCCGATGTAGGGAAAAGTTTAGATGTTTTGTGCTGTGCCTCATATATTTTCTCTTAGATAACTGCATCAACTTTCAGGTTTTGGTAAGAACAAAACAAATGTTTTCATTGTGAACCAAAATGATATGTGTTTATTGTGAATAGTGTTAACATGGGCATTGCAAAACTTATTTTTATATTATAACAAAATGATATGTGTTTATTGTGAATAGTGTTAACATGGACATTGCAAAACTTATTTTTATATTATAACAAAATGATATGTGTTTATTGTGAATAGTGTTAACATGGGCATTGCAAAACTTATTTTTATATTATAACAAAATGATATGTGTTTATTGTGAATAGTGTTAACATGGGCATTGCAAAACTTATTTTTATATTATAACACGTATATAAAAATTGCAAAAAAATAGTTATTGGGATTGTTTTAATGTGTCTATGTGAGTTATTTAAAAGAGGGGTAAAATAGGGAGATGCCATAGTGCATGCACAAAAGCGGTAAAATATTTACCTCATGTTGTAAAGTGAAAAGTAATGGTTGGAGAACCAGATAGCAAGCTAGAATTGTATGATGCATGTGTGTGTTCAGCTGTGCATGCTGACAGCTGAGCAGATCCGACAAAGACTGTAGGCCGATTTCGTAAATAAGTTATCGGCAAAACAGCTGCTGCTGTTATGTGCCTACAAGTGTAAGGTCCAATAATTTGTACTGACATTCAACCCTAAAAAGAATACAAATACAAGGGGGGAAGACTTGTCTCATCATATAGGGCACTACCATAAATATGCTCACCACTATTATATCCCAATATTAAAGTACCGCCATTTTACCACAAGACTAAATACCACCCAAATTATATAGTAGCCCTTAGACAAAACCCCTAACAGTGTGCATGTGCAATCCAGGTCTAGACAGGGACTGCAGAGACCGCGGATAGTCATAAAGGGCCATGGATTATGGTCCTAATTGTATGCTAGAGAAAAGTATTTGGGACAGAACATGGTTTCTGTGTTTTGTTCTTTTTCTCTAGTATACTATTGTCCATAATTTCCATTAGCACAGTAAAACATGCTTATGGTAATGTTGGAGAATCTTATTACTGGAACATGTAAAGTAGATGATGTCTAAACTCTTTTATTTTTTTACTTCTATTTTTTAAATGTGAAAGGTGGTTGCTAAAATAACCTTTTTTTGGTGTTTCTTATTTGATTTGAGGTTTTAATTTTTGGAGGTGAGGCCAGGAAGTAAGGTGGGAACGGAACTAAGGTACATGGGGCCTCATTACAACCCTGGCGTTGGACCATGGTGCTATTAGCACCATGGTCCATGCCGGATTCCGCCATGGTGGATGGCGGATTTACCACCCCATTCCAAGGTTGGCGGGGCGGTAAATCCCCATTCACCATGGCCCCTTCCCCATTCCCATTTTTGGCCCATAGGGCTCAATGGGGATGGAGAAGGCGCTAATTACGGCACCGTAAATTACGGTGCCGTAATTAGCACCAAGGTCGCTTAGCGCCTTGGACTTTAACGCCTGCAAAAAGCAGGCGTTAAAGTGTGAATCTGGCGTTAAGGGTTTAACGGCGCTGCACCCTTTTATGGCGCCGCTAACCCCTTAACGCCAGGGTTGTAATGAGGCCCATGGTCAGCAAACACAGCCATGGAGGGGCAGGTGAACAGGGGAAGGTGTTGGGTGTTCATTAAATCTAAGGTAGGTGGCAATGTTTCTCATGCACCTTGATTGAAGCCTGATATATGCAGCACTGAAGTTCTACTAATACTGCTCTTTTAGCTAGAGGCACATTGAATCACATAACATATTATGCCCTTGAAAAATGGATGTCGCAGGGAAGAAGGGAAGAGTTCAATGTGGTCTATTCCTGTTTGCTGTTCACTTTTCCTTTCCTTCTTGTGAAGAAATAATTACTGTCTGCAAATTATGCTTTGCAGATGCCATTGATATATGCTTTCTTCTGGAATCTGCTCAGTTACTAGCAGGTGCAATACCAAGGGGGAATCTTTAAAATCCATTCCTTGTACATCTGCTTCAAAATATGCATACTCAAACGGAAATAACCTGATGATATGACGGAGGTACGCATGGCAGAAGTTTCATCTCTGGTCCATGCTACTCCACTACCTTGTCACTGCAGAAACATAGGCCAAAGTGGGCAATGGTTGTGTAACAGGTATTACACATTGCTTTATTATTTTTATATTTATATTTATATTATATTATATTTCACCCTATTTCATGGGTATAAACAAAATGCAACTGCTTCATTGGTTCTGGTGCTAAATTAACTGTTGCGTGGTGGACACTTGCACTCTGATGTACATGTTATTTTACTTATCTAAATTTGCATTCAGCCATTATGACATTTCATCCTGGAACGCTATACTGAGGGTTCTGGAATGGTAAGGTTGCGTTTGAGGAATGAGGAATGAGAGAGGACGATTGCTGGAATGGAGATAGGCGGGCTCTGTAGAGAAACTTGAGTTAGTGTATGAGAAGAAAATAACTACTGAACAACAGTGTTCACTCTTCACTGGATGAAGATGGGCTCACAGAATGCCCCATCAGAACTAGAGCTGCTGCCTCGAACAGAGCAGTGCCAGCCATATGTTGCCCAACAACATAAATGGGTAGAGCGCACATTAAATAAAAGAAGGAGATGATAAATTAAAGTGAAGACTATGGAGAGTGCCTGCTTCATGCAAATGTATGTATTTTATTTATTCATCATGTATTTATTTCATGAAAATGATAGGGAAAACAATGCATTTTTGGCAGAAACATGCTGATAAAACGTTTTGACATTGATTTGCAGAGTGGAGGAAAAGTGTCATATAAAATGGGTCAGAGGCTGTGGAAAAAAGACCAAAAGACCAGATGATACTGGGGAGGTGTAAACATGAACCAGACACAAGGACAGTAGGACAGTAGAGCATTGTATCGGAACAGCACAGCGCAGGAAGTAGTATGGTGGGGCAAGTCCATGTATAGTTTTAAAGATGATGTGCAGGTGTTTATACTTTGTCCTCTGTCTCATGGATAATCATCCTAACTGACGATCAGCTGGGGAGGTGGAGGTGAAGCAGGGAAGGTTGACGAGTGTAAAGACTGCAAATTTGAGGACTTTATTGAGCTGTGAAAAAGCATAGATGGAGAGGCCATGCAGTAGAATGGCACAGCAGTCATATCGAGAGATTACTGGAGAGGAGATCACATACTGAGCAGTGTTGAAGGGAAAAATATGTCTTATTTTTGATGTTGAGGAGATTAAGTCTAGCCCCAGTGTCAGATTTGTGGGTGAAGAGCGAGAAGTTGTGAGATGGGTCAAAGATGACACCAAGCTTGCGAGCAGAGTAGGAAAGGTAGTCAGGAGAGAACAGTAGAAGAGGGAAAAAGGAGCAGATAAAGGGCCCAATTCATGGAAATGTGGCCGAAATCCAGCAAAGGCCCACACGCCAGGAAGGACACTGCGCAAGCCTACATGCAGAAAGAAAAATGCGCTCTGTGCCTATTCATGGAATTGACAGTTGCAAAGTAACCGTATTCACAAGTCGCACCCAGAACAACCCGACACGCCCACACGCAAAGCATGAACAGCCAGAACAGCTACCTTTGCACAAAATGATTGGCATAAAGATATGATATGGACAAATGACAACAAGGAAATTTATATTGATTCACTGCCAGAAGCCATGAGACCTAAAAATATATGGTCCAGATATAAACAATACCTCACAGATCAAGTCGAAAGTGATGAACTGTAGAGATGTGTAATGGTTACTGTACTCCCTCTCCGTACAAATTGCATAATTTACATACTTATGTAGCTCGTTGTACCTATGTGATACAATAACGTTTATAGAAAAAAACTTAAAAAATAAATAAATAAAACAGTGCATGCAGTCCTCCATAAGCAGACCTGTTGCTCGGTGGACTCTGCGCAGGGTAACTGTATCCTGCACCTTGACAACATGCGTATAAAAAAATCAGACCTCAGAAATAACTCAGAAAATCTGTGTGCAAACCCCCATAAAACGTTGCAGCACCCTGCTACACTGTTTACGCACACCTCTAAGTTACATCGGAACCCTGAAATCCAACATGCAACCCCACCTGCACACTGAAAATCCTACGTGCAAGTGTATTTACGCCTGCCTTTGAGTGATGGATCATATAAAAGACTTACTTGGCCATTTCCCAGCTGAGACATTGCACAATCAAATCCATGAATACATCTCGTGCCACGCAACAGTGGGTGTGCAAGGGACTGCCTGTGAAGAGGGAAAGGGACACCGGAGCATAGTGGAGGCGGCCTGTATAAAGAAATAGCAGAAAGTGGAAAAGCCATAACCTGGGAGAGAAAGAAGCCAGGTTAACTTGGGAGAGCCATATTCCGATATGCTGATGCAAAGTTAATGCAAATGGTAGAAAAAAATACTTTTTGAATACCAATCCGAATGAAAGTAAGCATTTTGAATACTGATCTGAATGAAAGCAGATTTGATATGTTTCCACAAAACTCCTTTGTGTAAACACATATCAAAGCATGGTTTACTTTGAGAGAAGATGCATTGGCAATAGCCATAAGAGGATGTGAGATGAAACGTGCAATAACTGAATTGAAAGTGCAACATTTGAATAGTGGCAAACAAGTAATGATATAGTGAAAGAACAGAGAAATATCAAGGCTGAGTCCCACAAAGGAAATACACCAATCACGGGCTAAAAAGGTTCACAGATCTTTTATTACTGTACAGTTTACAAAGAAACAGATAGCTATCTGGCTCCCAACACCCTTCAATATGTACCAGCCTGACAGAGAGAGGCAAGAGAGTGCTGGACATTGAAACATTCGTGCTTTTATACAATTCCGTGTAATATTGTCCAGCCTCTCTACATTTTAATAATTCATGGTCTAGAGTTTGTGCCGAGTTCACATCCAGATTATACAATATTATGCAAAGGATTACACAGGTTTGCATTTCCATGAAGGCACAATGGTGATGTATGTTCTCAGATCCCGCTGTAAGCCTTGTTCTACATTTCTACACAATGCAGTTCAACCTAAGTATACGCTTGAGGTTTGTTCTTCATTTTCCCAACGTTTATACAAGGATGAGTCTTATGTCCGCAGACAATACTTAGATTACAGTTCATATGCAGCGCAAGGTCTCATTGCCTAGTCTAAACAGTTGGCTCTCAGACAGCCTGAACATTAACAGAACTCAAAGGTCGGGAGAGTTGATTGCAAGCTGAAAACATAGTCCACCATTTTAGAACGAAGAACACACGAGTAGAAATCAAAATAGCAGACGAATCTTAAAATGGCGCGAAGTTAACCCAAAAATTGGAACTTTGTAGCACGGTTTTCCATGTAAAGTGATTGGTCTTAGGCCAATATAAATATAAGGAGGCACTATATAATTACCGTTTAACAATAGCATCAAGAGGATGTGACATGAGCCTTAACCAAATCCCACTGTAAAGCTGAAACAGTTGCAAGGTGCAGGTAAAGCGAGTTTTTCAGTTGAGTGACTTGTAATAGGTGGACTGTGTGATCCAACAACTTTGCCTAGACCGAGGAAACCCACCTACGGAAAAGCCACTTGACATATCTGCAACAGAGCTTGTGGGTGAATTTAAAGGAAACCCAGTGTGAACTGGATTTGAAGAATTGAACTTTGTGAAATTGTAGAAAGGCTTGATGCCTTGGGGAAGGGAAACCCCTTTGTGTTTTGTGAACTATCTTGAAGCCTTGGGAAAGGGAACCCCCTTGGTGCTATGTGGACTTCCTTGAAGTCTTGGGGAAGGAAGCCGCTTGGTGATTTGTGAACTATCTTGAATTGTGGGGAGAGGACATCCTTTCCACTAACGAGCTGGAAGAAGCTTGGAACTGTTATTCGAACACTTAAGATTTTGAGGCTGACATCCCTACACATTGTATGCAAATAGATTTGAGGGCAAGTATAGGAGTAGGACATAGACAGATGTTTACTGTGTATATCCCATTTCAAAAAGAATTGGAAGGTACCCTTTTATTTTGTTAATGCGGGGCCTGACTCTTAGGGGTTGGATCAATTGAACAAACAAGAAAAATGAGTCAAGGCTACTCCTCCCTTAAACACACAGGTAGTGCTATTGTCCCACAGGGGGCTAAGGTATGTTTAGATCAGCCATGTGTGATCAAGCTGACAAATTGGAGTACTGTTAAAACAAATTTTATTCTAAATTAATAACGTATCCACATTAAAACCAATATAAGACAATTACCAAAACAAAAAACTGAAATTGTCATTCACAATACAAGAATGTATAACAATTCTAACTCTAAGTGAGTGAGGTTAGTAACTAGAGGTGATTATATGTGCTGCAGTGACAGCACATTTCATCTGTCGACACATTTGCGTGTTTCCAGTTCAGGGGTAACTCAGAAAGATTCTGGTTTGCAAAGATTATAATAACCTCAAAACATTATTCAGGACAATGGTGCTACAAGCAATGTAATGTTGTTATGGAAAGCATTTGGGGATAGATGGTTCCTCAAATCTACATGAAAACAGAAAAAAATGTGTCGGAATGATATATATAACAAAATAGATCAACAAAGAGCTGCAATATTGCTCTGTTATAACTGTGGGTTGCTACCTACCCACTTTTTCTTCTCTGTATCTTGGGCTGAATTTAAGAAGGACTGTTGTCTGAACAGTTGCGTGTCTTAATTTAGCTTTGATGGCGGCTACAGAGAGGCAGAAAGAGGGCTTAATGTACCTCATTTTTCACAAGACTAATCTGTTATTGTCTTGGTAATAACCCAGTTAGCTGTTATTATTGAATTTCCTGTTAATAGGCTCTTGGCAGGCGTTGTTCTGAAGAGGCAGTAGTGACTCTGGACCAGCAGAACTGGATCAGCTTGTGGCTGAAGATTGTTCTACAAAACAAAGTTGTTCACAAGGTTTAGGAGCAAAAGGTTCTTGGCTTGTAGTATATACTTTGTTGTGTCTCAAAAGTAATAGTTTCACAAGTAATAGTTTAGCATTTGTTGGCCGTCTAGTGATATACAAGAATCAACAACTAAACAGAGGACGGTGAGGTGTTTTTCTCTTGTAGGGAAAAATAATCTGAATGTCTGGTATAGACCACGCAGAATGATGTCTCAGGCATTGGTTGCTAGGCAACCTGATATTGTGGCTTGATTGTGGCGGGGGAGCTCGATGTGTGCAATCTTACAAATAAAAGACATTGGGCCTCATTACAGGTCGGGCGGTCCGGAATTGACAGTGGCGGTAAACCCGCTGCCACTGTTAACTCCGAACCGCCTGATCCCGACTCCTGCAGGCGGGAGGTGATGTTCCCACCAGGTCTAACCTGGTGGGTTTAACACCGCCCGCCTGCAGGCGGACGTGGAAAGACCAGCACCATCACGAGATGGTGCCGGTGTTTCCACTTCCCCATTCCCGTTGAGTCCTATGGGACTCAACGGGAATGGGGATTTACCGAATTCCGCCTCTGGAATTCCCTGGAAACCAGGGTCGTAATGCCCTGGTATTTCCGGGAGTCATGGAGGCGGAATGGTAATACGAATCCGGCGGTAACCAGGTGGTTTTACCGCCTCAGTTACCGCCGGACTCGTAATGAGGCCCATTGAGTCAGAAGGTCTATGCCATATAGAACCAGATAGCAATATCTAAGACTATGAAAAACAACGTTATTCAGGAGATTGAAAACGGGGAACCAGCTTACTTAGTCGGCCGCTCCGGCGTACAGTCCAGGTAGTGGCTGAAGCATGCGCATGCATCTGGGCAGGCTAGCGGTCTGTTTGTCTTCAACTAGCTTTATCGACAATGCGGGTTGCTCAGCCCTTGCTAGGTAACACCTCTTGTTGCATCGCTATATTCCGGGAAGCAGAACTGATTGTATTCAATATGTGTGTTATTTTCGGAGAAGTAATCGCCAAAGCTTCCTTTTTTACTGATCAAGGAAGCCCATACAGCTGACAGTTTGGAGGCTGTCGGCATCACTATATCTGTCAAACTAGAAGGCCATCGACTGGATAGTTTGATGACCGCGGGGATGAACTGCACGTTTTAGCAAAAAGAGGAGCAAGTGCAGGACTGCCTGCTGTTTCAAAAAATTAAGGCAAAACCAATGGGGTCCATACTGCTATGAATTCAATTAAAAAATGCTTGTGTAAGCTATTTAATAGGTGTACCAAAAATGTATCACTGAACCATTCAAATTAGGCTATTGTAGACTCAAAAAGCAATCAAGGTAGTCTGTAGCTAAAACCAGTAAACATGTTTATTTTGCAATAAAGCAACATAGACAAAGACATTTTTGCATGAATAACTGAAAAAATAAATAACTGATCTAGCCAAAAACAAAGACAGAAATAGTAATCTTATTTCAAGAATTGCAAGAAATCAAACAGAAATGATACACACTAAGTGGTGGCCTAAAACTGAGCCAGCACACTCGCATATGGCTTATATTCAGCCAATACGCAGATTTCTAAATTGACAAAATTGAATTATTCAATATTCTTCATTTAAATGACAGGTCTGCGTACGTTTATGTGTCCAAAATAGATTAATGATAAGAAAACAACAAATTAAATAGACATCTTGAACACGTTTTGGCAAAGAAGCCACCTGTCTGGCAAGTAATTCCAATACATGATTAAAGTTGCCTTACTCAGGGCGAAATAACACACAACAGCTGGACCCTGTGGGGAAGCAGGATTGAACAAAAAGAAAAAATAAATAATGTGCAAGAGATAATCTCTTAGTGAGAAACTACACAGAATTGCTTAGAGGTACCGTTAAAAGCCAAAGGTCACAAAAGTTACCTATGCGAGAGACTGTGGATAAGTAGAGATAACCATGCGCAGTGCTGGCCGAGGACCGGTGCAAGGCATCTGGATAATTGGGCCCGGGGTGACCAATAGCAGTGCTACATCATCAAGAGAGGGGAATGCTTTAGAGAATACTCTCTCTAAAGGAAACATATAAAATTGAAAGTAAAATAGTCTGAAGTTTATTTTTAAACAAATATTTCAAAAATCAGTTGTTGTGGAGTTCCAGAACTACCTGTCATTCAAGGTTGCCAGAAAAATTGAAGTTTCCAGGAAATTCTATAGTATGCTGATATGGTGTTATTCAGCACGTTGCGGAATGAATCCTGAGTTCAAGGGTTAGCATCAGAAGTTAAACCTGCAGGGAATTTAATATGTGTAAATATACTTGTGACTGAATGTTAGGAGAGGACTTGAATCCACGTTGCACCAGAATTATTTTTTTTAACACCAGTGAAAAATAACAAGCGCCTACCTGGAGAGCAATATTGGGGTCAGCTGGTAGTCTGAAATAATGCTTGGAGCAGAGAGCAGAATGACTCGTGCCTTTCCGAACACGAGGAAAAGAACACAATGATGGCTGTCTCTTGCTGTGCAGAAAAAGAGACAAAAAGAAAAGAAGAAGGCACAAAAAATGTGATTAGAACGGCTGTGCCTGAAAGCAAATAAAACAGTATGATTAAATACAGCTCGGATTTGAATCGAAGCTGAGAAAGAAAACGAAATGGGCACAAACAGGGGAACAGTGAAACTCCTTACTGCTGTTGTGGCTGCTGGTTCGTGAGTTGCTGGATTAGTCTGACTTGTCAGAGAGCTCGAAGGCATATGCAGACGAGTTACCGATGCACAGCCTGAAGGTTTGCTCAGTGAAGGAGGGCGGTGGCTGCAAAACCTTCTCCTATTGGGCTCCGTCAATAGGGAATCAGGATAGGCTTACGGCCAACGTGCCTCGTAATATAGTGAAAAAGGTTGGATATTGGTTGCCCAAACAACCATTCTAATCACATTTTCTGTGCCTTAGGACATAGAGTTACCCACCAAATGGCTATTGGTATTAGCTTTTTGTGTGTGTGGTTACAGGAATAATTCACACACTGCCTATTGTCCCAATGAGTGCATGTGCTGAGTGGATAAGTATCTTGGTATATGTTTAGTTAAAGAACATGTTCAATTCAATGTATACATTTAGGCCTTTCTTTACAGAATCAAGGTGGACAATCCATTTTTGTTCTAGTGGTCCCAGTCTCCTCCTCAGAATGGGTTTCTGACTGTTTGGAGGATGAACCAGAACATATCTGAATGTTTGTGGTGTTTCGCCTTGAAATGCGCCACCATCCGTTTATCTGTCATTTGATTTTTGAGGCATGATATGTGTTTGCAGATCCGCTGGCGTATTTCTCTTTTGCAATTGCCTACTTAAATAAGTGCAAAAGGGCATTTTATCAAATATATTGACCATTTGGTGTGGCAGTTAGCGAAGGACTTATACTTCCATGTACTACCATAAGGATCAATTTCTTTTAGATTTTGTGTAAGGGCGCAGGCAGAACATTTACCACATTTATATATCTGTACATCCTGACATTGAATATTCTTAGTTTTCTTTACGTAGGGAAATCCCACCTTAGCATAGGGCAAGTTAGTCCTTTTTTCCAACCCTACTTTTGATGTAATAAAAGTATAAATAGCAAACTTCAGTTCTGTGGTCTGTGTCTACTTCATGTTGCCTTCACAAGACACAAGAGTGATTGTAAATGTTGAGACTATATCATGGCACCCATACTCCATGTTGTGCCAAGAAAGAAAATCATTGGTGCAACTATATGTGCTCATATTGCATTTTTCTGTGGATCTGCCTCACTGCCCTGCGCTCACATTAGAAACGGGACACATTATTGGTAAGGAAGCACATGTACACACTGTAATCAAACAGAATCAAAAGAAACATGTAACAAACACAAGACTAATTGGCACAGGCCCATCGACTGTAAACATGTGTGCCCCCCCTTCAAGTTTCTTTTTACCTATGCTGGTATAGCCAAAAATGTTTATGCATCATTGGACAAGACCAATTTGAAAATCTCCCACCATTGACCCAGAAGGAATCCCTGGGGCTTAATAAATATGGTAAACATATTAAAATGATAGATACACATTATAATAAAGGTGAGGGTTATATTGAAATAATACTGTTTTGTCAAGAGGGAACAGGCAGGAGGTCAATCTGTCAAACAGTACATTCAAGATCTATGAGGCTTTGTTGCATTCTCTGAATTTGGGCCCAATTTACAAGAAAATGACATTGACCAATTATGCTTGAGTGTAGAGAAAGCATGCTGAGAGGCGTGTCATGGGCAAAAGGTAATCCATCCTTAGAGGATGTATTATATGCAGCCAAGGAAGTGTAATACACAAATCAGTGAGTCAGAGAGCAAGCCAAGAAAGATCCTGCCAAGAGTCAAGTGCAGTCCCTCCAAACTGTGTCAGAAATGCAAATAGTCCAGACAAAGAACACTAGACCTACTGATAGAAGAAGATGACCACAAGGTGAGGTGGGGGTATCAACAGATGCACAAAGAAATGTTATATATATGACAAAAGGAAGTGTAATTGCTGTGACAGCCCACACTACCTATCCAACAGTGAAGTGTGTCCCGCCATCAGAGTGACAATAAATGTATGACTCATGTATAAGTCTTATCACTCATTTAGAGCCCTGTGGATCCCTTCCTGTGCCAACAATGAGGTAAGAACCAGGCCAGTTTACAGAGGGAATGTATATGTATTTAATGTATAGGTTCAATGGGGCTATGCATGCCAGCTTCTTTGTGGCACAAAACAAAGATTATTTTCTGTATACAACAGGCAAATATGATTTAAGAAGATTTTGATTGCAAACAAAAACAGGTTTGATTTTAAAACAAGTTACACATTATACAATGCCAGGCTAGAGATATGGGGTGTTTTCTCTCTGCAAAGCACTTCTCTCTCCAACACCAAAAACCCAAGCCTCAGTGATATGCAGCACCCCTCTAGTTAAAGGCCAGGTCTAGGGCATGGAGATAGTTTGGGAATTTTGTTGAGGGCCAAAAGCACCCCTTTGTATAAATACAATGTTTATGGAGGGGTGACTTTTGGGAACTTTATTTTGTGACAAACACACTTTTTTGTTTAAGTACAGTGTTTGGGAAATAGAACAAACACTGTTTGGTTTTAAAGGCAGGGTTTGGGAACGGTGACAATTATGCATTTTGTTTTAAAGGCAAGGTTGGGGAACGGTGACATTCATATATGTTGTATTAAAGGCAAGGACACCCTAAACACTGTAAGTGGCTATAACCCTATTCCCGCTAAGAGAGAGGGTGAAAGTTGTTTTGAATTCTTCCAAGCTCTGCCCTCCGTCAATCTATTTGGAAGTTAATCAAATTAATATATAGTCAAATATGCTAAGGGAGGGTAAACACAACTTTCCCTCACCCACTAATAGAAGGGAACCCACTAATGAAGGGCAATGGGTTAATTCAATAGATCCCCAAGTTGACATTTTGTTGGACTATCTACTTACTTTTGGAAATCTTTGGGCTTGGCATTCATGGAAACTGATCACAGCTTAGCTTTTGGGGAAAAACAAGATTCTGGCCAGCAGTTCAGTCAATGGGATCCCATAGCAATCATCCCTCTCTGGCTCCAGGTAAGTATCAAAACCTCTGTTTTCTGGTCTCCCTTTGCAATGGGATTCCCCAGCCCTCTTCCAATTTTTCCCCCCATGAGGTTTCTCAGCGGATCTCCTTTGGTGATTTTGAGGAAGCTGTCCATGGAAAATTAAGGTTAGGAAGTGCTAACTTAAGATGTCGCAACCAGGATTGGACACATACATTTCTCTAAACCCCCCACGTCCAGCCCCTCTCTAAGGATTGGTTCAGGAGTCTAGAACACAAATATTGCAACTGACCTTTGAAATTTACATTTTCACAAGTCCAGTTTTACCCTCCAAACGCCGCACATGACAAAACTTTACATTTTACAAATAACTGCCAGGATATATAGATATATAGATATTAATAGATATTAATATTCCCGTGCTCATGACAGATCAGTAGAATCTATTTTTATAACAGCACCTTATTGCACAGGCACCCTTCAAACAAAAAGTATAATAGTTATGAATATATTTTATTTCCAGATACCTAATTTAACGAGCCATCAGCTCACCAACTTTCAAGTTTCCAACATTCTCGGGGCAGCTATAAACACCTTTTAGATAGCCATAGATTTTCCAAAAGTTGAATATCAGATGAGGAAATTCTCATAAGTCATTAGATGGTCTCCAACATCTGGATGCCTTGCCTGCACCTTCCATTATGTCCTGTAATCTTAAATTGGCAACTATTTTGTTCTAATTCTCTGTATTTCCAAGCATTTTAACCCATCCAGGGCTGAGTCTGTGTTGATCTGGCCCTGTCATAAATACTCGGTGTCCATCAGATTCACAGAGATCTCCCATTTAGATAAGGATCCAGGCAGGCACTTGAGAATCTGCCCAACAATAAGAAACATGGGCCCTCATTCCCAAGTCAGCGCTAACCCACCGGTGCCACTGGCAGGTTGCCGCCGACACGCAAACACTGAATCTGCCGCCTGACTTCCCGGTGCCAATGGAACATTATGAGTCCTGGTGGCACGGGAAGTCAGACGGCGGGTTTGATAACTCCCCATTCCCGTGGAGTCCCATAGGGCTCCATTGGAGTGGGGAGACGGACGCACCTGCACCATTGGTAGCGGTGCCAGTGCTTCCGTGAAAGGTCTGCCTGCAGGGGCTGTTGCACCCAACAGGTCTGACCCTGCTGGGCTCAACGGCCCCTGCAGGCAGACTTGTAGTGTTGCGGTACAGAAACAAGGGTGCCATTAAGCTCGCCAGCACCCTTGTTTCCGGACTGCCACACTTGGAATGAGGCCCATGGTCTGTCTCAGGTTGAAATGAGATTCACATGTGACCTATGAAAACAAAATAGCCTTTTCAATTGTTGCCATATTTAACTTTTTTGATCAGTTTACATCTTTCTGTTATGGGCAAATGCATTTTTGAATCAGGGTATATTCTTTGTGTTGCACTTCCAGTATTTGTCTTACTGTTGCCACACTGAAAGTGAAGGGCTGCTGTCAATCTGATCACTTCTAAAAGCTTTTTATTTTTGTTTAATTTACGGAATGTTTGTTATGAAAAATGCTGTGCTTTGTCTCTCAGCCAACACACTGATGTGCATTTTCCATGTGATAGTGTTCCTTGTGTCAATGACAGAACAAACTGTATTAATATTTGCTCTGCACATTTAGCAGTATTGAAGTTTTAAAGGCAGGCTTTTCATTCACCAGTGGACCTAGTCTGGCCATTCAGTTATATTTTTTAGGGTTGTGATTAAACCCCACAACGTCCATGACCATACATGGCTTTGCGTGGGAATGAATTTGATTTGATATTGTTGGTTCCCTAATAAAAACTACTTTCCACTCATATTATATGGTTTTCGAAAGTCTTCTGACCAGATGGGTGCAAGTAGTTTTTGTTTGAATCATTTGTAACAAGGTGGATATCCAGTTTCTTTAATAGGTCTTTGGAGGGAGCGGACAACCAAGGTTCAGTTAGTGACCCAGGAAATCGAATCCTTCAAACATAATTGGATTGAACACTGAACCAGTGTCTTATACCACTGTGAAACCAATGGTATGGCTCAGAGGAACAAATACGTGATACAAGTTAGTCTACAAGTGGCACCCAAGATGGGAAATGAATGGAGACAAGCAGTCTTGGACACCAGAATGGCCAGTGGTCGATGTGTACGAAAAGAAGTAGTGGAACTGTGTTCCATGCTAGCCTGCACCCAGTCCCCACAAACCCCATCACCATGCCCCCTCCCACACACAATACAAACCCCCAAACACTTGCACCTGCTGTTTAAGGGAACGTTCAGCGCAGTGCACCAAATGTGCAAGCTGCAACGTCTTCCTACACTTCTATTTTAAAATGAAACCATTCCGGAACGGTAAAAGTGTAGGAAGTGTAAGACGTCATTTAAAGAAGTAGATGAGCAGCGCTCCCGACCGCTCCCGCTCACTTCGACCGCTGAGAATAGTTTATATATTTACTCCCCACTCAAATGCCGGGTTCTCTCCCTTTGCGATGCTCAGTGACAGAAAATCCTAGACCAGTGTTGCCCTCTGCCTACATTTTGATGATGGAAAGAAGAGGCTCATTGATAGATGAATAAGTAAGAAAGCGCTCCAAGATAAGTGCAACGCAGTCACCGTGAGAGAATACAAAATAGGAAACTCGGTATGTAAAAAGCCCTTTTTTATGCTTTAAGATGTAATTAACAAAACAAAGGGGGCTATTATAAGGTTGCCGGAAAGCCGACAGTCGTACCGGTGGCTTACTAGCAGCCGCAGCTTACCATTTCCACTGCCCGATAGCCTGTTATTACTGGGATATCACGGGTGGCGGAGTAATGGAGTGCACTGAATCGCTGGGACCGCTGCTAATGGTGCCAAGAATTCAGTGAAGCATGGGCAGGTCAGGCTTGCTGGTAGTTCACTGCCCCTACCGGTAGACCCAGAGTATGCCGGTCCGGAAAAGGTCCCGGTACATGTTGTTACCGGCAACTTTATTGCCGGACCTGCATACTTGCAATGAACCCCAATGTCCAGATGCATTATAACCCTTTTGCTACACAGCAGGCAGTTGTTGACGTACAATGGGATCCTATTTAGATGATAACCCTACGCTACTTATACTACATACAGAATAGATTCACTGGAATGAACCCCTTGGTTAATTTCCTCTTATGTTCCATGAGTTAAGCACTAAATAAGATTAGTCTTTGTGAATTAAGCTAAAATAAAAAAAAAGGTGGCTAAATCGTGGCGGACATAGGGCTTAACTAAAAACAGAATATTCTCAAAAGTGTTTACTGTATGTTGAGAAAAATAACATGTGTGTACTGTATTGATCATTGGTTGTGAGTTGGTTGAGGTGGTCACCAGCTTTGGAACTGTGGGCATCTGAACGCCTATTAACTTGAAATGACCTCTTCACAGTGGGTCTATACGTTTTTGTTTTTTTGTCCGGAGTCTCTCATTTACGACGTCAATATATTTGGAGTTCATGTTAAGGTGTTGAATACGAACATAAAATGCCCTTTACTATGTGCTCGCCACCATTACTAAATGCCTGGCTGTCTGTGCACATGGGGGAATAAGAAACATGACAGACATCTTAAAGGAATATTTTCTTAGGAATAAAAGGGCTCCGCTAAATTGATACCTTAATTGGGCTATCAGATATGTTTGGTTTCAAGCTTCTGTGAGCACAGCCCCTTCCTAAGGTCGCTGTCATATTTATTGAGAATGGTGTTTCTGTGAGATGAGAAATCGCAAAGTGTGCCATCCAATGCACAGATCGCATTAGCGTAGCCCACTTGTGTGATAGAAAGAAACCCAAAGTGGCCCTTCTCAATCAGAGCCTTAATGCAGCTGGGGAGAAGCCTCAACGAGCCGCGAAGACTAGACAACACTGACAGCAGGGCTTTGCAATCTTTAAAGAGCTAAAAAAAAAAACCATAGAGCCACGAATACAATAGCAAATCCTATGGCCGCTGTGGATTCCATTAGCAACTCATATTGCGGCCTAGAATGCCTCTGCATACGCCTCACCGTACCCTTTATGTATTTATGTATTTGTTTATTTATTTACTTATTTATTTACATTTATAAAGCACACAGCAGGCCTTTGGCATATGAAGCACACTGACAGATCTCTCATACCTCTTTCAAGCACTGCGATCAAACATGCACCCCGGCTGACTGACATTTTCTAAATACTCATCACTTAAATAAGGTACGTGTGTGTGCCTTTTTATCCTAAAGACAATACACGCTATGGCGGATCCTGAAGACAGTACACGCTATGGCGAACTAGATAACGGAATCCACTGACAGCATACAACGGCGTCATGTTTTTGTCTAGTTTGTATGCTGCACAGCTATTCGCGTAGAGCAGCTTCTTGTACACCACCTGCAAATAATTACCTCGCTGTGTGTTTTGGAAACATATCATTTGCATATCCAACTTCAATTACCACGCATTAAATTGTTTTAAAGGCGCCTGAACAAAAACAAGACAAATGTAATGCGCCACAACGTGAGCCGCACTAAACACATGCAAGCCATTGTTTCTGTGCATAATGGCTGTTACGCTGCATGAAAAAACAACACTTTACCTCTCAAGAAGAATACCTCTACTGGTAGACATACAGCACAAACACAGCCAAGGCACTGTTATAAAGTAGTATGTGGTACGTGTCAGGTACCTGTTTGCAATACATGTTTGTAAAACCATCTAGGGTGGCCAACTTTAAAAAATGGTTACGCATTACACTTTTGGACGTGGCAGCGCATCAGAAGCGGCCTGCAGTGCGGGTGCTTTCCAATCAGAATAAATTGTGCCACCCCCATCACCTTATTTGGTAACATTAGCAGCAGGCGGCATTTGAACACATACACATAACAAAAAAAAAATAATACAACTGTAGGACCATTACAGATGCAGAAAGCTCATCTATCAGAACTCTGCCAAGCCCTTTGGGGCAAAATGCATGCAAGCCTCCTTAACGGCAAATGCGTTGACACGAACGGAAGTGACTTCACTAAAAGGGAATCGCAAGGAGTATCATCAGTGTTTGATACTTAGAGACCATTTAAGAAATTACATTACAAGAAGTTGCCATAAGTAAGCCGAGTGGTGAATAACGTTATGGTGTGAAACACATGAATGGAACTATTATTATATATGAAACAACTATTAGGTCATTAGGCTTTCTTTTTTTATTAATAACATGATATATTAACATAAACAATGAACTGAATCACTTGCAGAGTCTCCAGATAAGACACAGCAATATTAAATTGCCTAGGATAATACACTTTGGTTAAATGGTGAAACCGAGATGTGTAATTTTTAAACAACTGAACACATACCTTCCCAGGCTTAGCTTATATGAGTATTTGTTAAGGTTTTGATTTGGGTTTCATATACCTAAATAATACTTTCTGTATAGCAATACCCTGAAAAGAACCCACATTACATGATAAACTTTCCTGTCATAACAAACTAACTTTACACCATATAATTTGTCATAGAAACATATCCAGCAATAATAGTATAGCTTTAGTTTTATTCTCCCCATCCTGCATTAAATGCACAATAGCATCTTGCAAATGTATGTGAGGTTAAACAAATCCCCCTTGGGTCTTTTAAACCATAACGTCTATTTCATAAAGCGTGCAGCATTATGCACCCTTATTACTTCTTATCATCCCAATTACCATTTGTTAAGGGACACATGCCCCTGCTAATAGTTCCCCTCTCTACCATCAGTGCCTAATTGTTCCCATGGTTATGCTCTGTTGAATCAGAGCAACGTGCCAGGTCCATGAAAGAACCATTCTTCTGCCCCCATGTCGAACCGTTGAATGAAAGTGTGAACGCTGCAAAGGCTCAGTTGACAGGTTGGGTACCACGTCCTGCAGACCCCCTCTCAGGTTGCCAGAAGCAAAAGCAGAACCGTTGTCATCCCTCGGAGGGAATCTGCATAACGCAGGACCTGAGCTGTCATTGCGGGACAGACCAGCAAAAACCGGGATGGTTGGCCACCCTAAATCCATCCACGGTGGTATTGGTATATGACAGGGCTTCTGTGGGCTTGTGCTACTCTATATCAAAAACACCTGTCACACCAGGCCTATTGCTCCCACTTTGAGGTCACATCTGCAGAACGATCAGATTACTTACATAATCTTCATTGCTCTTAGTTATCCTCTTCCATCGACCCAGCACTTATGTGTGTAGTGACGTTATCCACCTTGCTCACAGGAACCATTCTTCAACTTCTACTATTGTTTTTGTGTATGTCCTGCCACTTCCCTGTGAGTGCAATCCTCCCTCCCAGAAAGCCACTATTAATAACCACTACTTGTACCCTTTCCATACGTGCCCGGTTGGAAAAGAGGGGACATAACTACTGTGATGAGGAAGAACATGAATAGGAGTCATGTAGATTACTAGTAACTCATCTGAGCATAACATCCATGTTCCTCTTCCACATCCTAGCACTTACATGTGAGAGATGCCACGTTTAGAATGGACGGGCCAATAGAAAACGCACTGACATGTGGATGCCAGGCTCACAACAACCAACACCATGTATTTAGCTGATGTCAAACAGAGTTGTCTGAACTCAGTACCCCAACACCAAATACACTAGAGTTTTCAGTGTGCAAATTAAACCTATTGTGTCTAATAAAGGTGTTTGCATTTGACAAAGTAGGTTCCCTGAAATATACAGATGGGTATCCCCTTTCCATTTGCCCAAGAGGCAGACATTGCCCTTGTTGGCCTTCCATGAAACTTAGGTGGTGAAGGAGTCAGGAGTAAGCCATGGAAATTGTGCCTCACTATGGTTTCCTTTGATTCTCCCTCTTCCGGACAGACGGGGAAGCCACAAAGTCCAGAATCAAGAGTAACAAGGATCTGCAAGGCCAAATGGGATATATCATAATGACCTCCTCTGCTGAATCCCAGATCTTCATAACTACTTTTGGGGGAAAGAATCCCTGACAAGGGAACCTGGTTCAGAACTTCAGGGTTTTGGCATTCTTCGGTGAGGCAAAAAGATACAATCTGGGAGCCCAGAACCGCTTGCATAAATTGAGGAGCATCTCAGGGAAGAGTGTCCCACCAGAAAAAGGGAATCCCCTGCTCAAAGGGTCTGCCTCCAGATTGACATTGCCTCTGATATATCCTGCTTGATAGGTAACAGGCTACGTTTCGCTCATGACCCCGATTCCAGAGCCATATTTTCCAGGCGTCTAGCGTAGCCCCCACTGTGTTGGTATATGCTAGGGCCATAGTATTGGCAATGTGCAGAGTCACTGTCCTTTCCTGAAGATTTGGGAGAACATCAGAGCATGAGGGGTTGCTGCCAGCTCTCTCCAGTTGGAGGAGTGATTTGCTTCATGTTCCAATTAATTCTCTTGGTGCCTTTGTCACTCCACCACAGCACCTCAAACAACTTTAATGACATCCATAGGGACGATGGTCGGAAATGGATTCTTCAGCAGTAATCTTGTGAAAGAATTGGGGCTTTGGAAACACCAGCTCAGTTTGGCTGTCAGAGACTACGACACAGTGATGAAAGCCGCAGCGTTCTGGACGTCTACCCTACAGTTCTTTTGTAAATGGTACAGACGTGGTCTCGTGTTTAGTCAAGCAAAAGCATCACGAATACACAGGCATCAGAACCCTGCATAGAAGAGCACATGGTGCTTTCTGCAAGTTGGTTGTTCTGCTTTCTAATACAAGCACTTTCCCCTTCGAACATGTAGAGGATGTACTCCTATAAACTGAAGGCACTGAAGTGGTAACAGCTGTGACATTCCCTAGTTTATCAGAAAGCCCACTGACTCTAGAGTCCTGCCTGCCATGTTGAAACCCTCCAGAGACAATTGTCTAGAGAGGACAAGGCATGGATACCCTGCTCGTGAATCCAACCGATTTCTGGCCCCAAGACTTTGGTAAAATCCTCAGACCTAACTTCAAGCCCAATGGAAGAGCCCTGAACTTGAAATAGCGTTTTTCTATGGCGTAATGTAGGAATTGTTTATGGCTGATGAAAGCGAAGACCCTTAAGGGCTGATTCACAAAAGCATTTTACAATGGTGCAATCCCATAGGAAAACGCTCTGTGAATCAGACATCTTCCATGTCCTTCCAAGTCAGTCTAAATTCGAAAACAAATTAAAACCGCAACAGAACATTTTCATTTATGTAAAGAGGGCTCTCGTCTGAGAGCCCTCTTTACTTTTCGGGTTCTCTCTGCCACTGCAGACGCCAGGGGTTGCAGAGGCAGAGCCAGGAGTAGCACAGGAATTGTCAGGGGTTGCAATTGTGACCCCTGGATGCCCCCAATTGACGTTCCTGGTTACAAGACCCATCTTCTGAGCTGTTGTTAGCAGGGCAGCAACACCCTTGTTTAGATCGATGAGAAAACGTAAGAGGCAAAGGCATACTTAAAGCATTTTTCTGACACCTAGAGCCATTTGCACAGTGGACCTATTAACGGAGAAGCCACATGAGAGCTCTGTTTAGGTCTGGAAATAGACTTCGCTTTAGTACATAATTCATAGCAAATCTCCTTACTAGTGCAGCCAATATCCACCGTACCTGTCGCCGCCAGTGCGGCAGCATTTGTTTAGGTTTTGCATTAGGAGTCAGGGAAGTTTTTTTTCAAAGGCCGCTTCTTCCTATGTCGTCGTGTGTGCTTGCCTTTTTTTTTACCTCGTCACAAAATGGAAAGAGTCCTTCATGACTATTGCTGCAAGATGGAGGCAGAGACGTTTTTATGGGAGGGCAAAAGGGGCACATGCCCCGGGCCCCCACCTTGGAGGGGGCCCCACAAAGCTGCATAATCGGAAGAAGTAAGATTTCATTGTTCACCAGTCCTAAAAAGCACACGTCAGGATATTTTATGGGATGCTGCCAAGGGTCTAAACCCATTGCCTTTCTGGTTTGACAAGTACTGCCTTGATCAATTCATCATGTATTGCTTTCTGTGTTTACTGTGGTATACATAGTTTGTGTGTGCCTTATGGCACAACCCTGTAGCATTCTTTCCTTCCTGTGGGAATTATGTTGATCATGTGCAATATGCAACAGTGAAATGCATATTGATAAATTGAGTGCCACAATGGTTCAGAAGGTAGCTCAGTGTGTGAAGCACCCATTGCAGAGATATGTGTTCATATGCAAAATTAGAATATCACATTCCAGCAAGGCTGGCTGAGCCTTTCCTATGCCTGAAGTTTATAAACCTGACTGCATATGTACTTGGTTTTGCAGAACAACATCTGCTATTATCCCGAATGTACCTGCACCAGATAGGGGTTGCTATAAAAACTAACATATCATCCGAATAATGAAGGTTTAGAAATTGGTTTGTTCCGATGGGGTGTTGTAAAACCTAGGCAATCGCCTCCAATGATGGCATAAACTGTTAGTCTAAGAGGTGAATAAGTAACCAAATTCAAGACTATGGAACGAAAGCATTCATGCTTGTATCCTGGATTTGCCAGCAGACGATACAGTGATCCTGGTCAAATCATCTAATACATCTTACATTACTGTGCTGTCTTCTGTGAGGTGTGCCTTCTTGCATGCTGCTGTTATCATTTAGCTCATTACTTGATCTTTCTTATTATGTAGGCCATTTGGGTAGAAGGGTTGGTAGACAGAAGAGAGCGGACCAGATGTTGCAGGCCTCGGCAAGCATATTTTAAGGTCGGCTTGTTTGACACAAAAAACGGTTTGCTTTTTGGTAAATGTCGAAGGTTTTATAAATGAAATTGTCACAAGCCATTGTGTGACAAGCCATTGTTTTGGAAATATTTAAAGCTTTAAAATACAAAAGACAAACCCAAATAAAATGTGTTAAATCACATCGATAGGTATGCTTGTTCTGATATACTGCCCTTGATGATGGAGAGAATGAAGCTAGAATCATTCCAATTTTGCATAACACCCTTCTATAATATTTTGCTTAAAAATGGTCATGTTTGGTAATGTGATTTGTGTACTTTCCAAGTCCGTTTTTATAAAATGAGATTGTTTTAGTTCATGGTAAGAACTGGAAAAGAAAGTGTTCAAATGCAGAAATTGCAGAGTTGGCACAAATCCCAGCTTCACCCCTTCACCCCTTAACCAATGTGTGATCATGGTAATCTCATTTAATCTTGTATTGCCTAACCTCTCAATATTGCCCCTTGCTAAACCTTTCAGAATGGTCAGCCCTTTAGAGTGATTTCCTTCTCATGGTATGATCTTCATAAAAGACGTAGGGCCTCATTACGAGTTCGAACGGTAGCCGTGCCTGCATTACAGGCACGACTACCGCCAAACTCTGTCGGGGGGAATTTCTCCCGGGGTCGGCTGGGCCGCCCGCAGACCTCCGGGCAGGGAGGCCCCAACTCCTCCCGTATATCCCAAAAAAAGAGATAGAGTATGAGACACACGCAAGAAGCAAGGTGGTTCTGCTGTTTATTAAACAAAACGGCAGGGATGGGTCGAGGATCGTACGCGTCCATCCTGACACTCTCTCCTCGTCGTGGGGCTCGCAGGCCCTTTTTACCTTAGTATGACGCGCTACTTGCGTCACCTGAGAAAGTTACCAAAAAACCTATCGCCACTCTGGATTGGTTCCCCGAGTGGTAGGGTTAGTATAGCATACTTATAGAGAACGTTGTTAGTGGTTAAGGGTCAGTCAGGTGGTATACTTGGGTTGTCCCTTCAATTTGATACATAAAAATTGTTACATGAAGACCCCTGAGGATTAGTCAATGTTAATGGCGTCAGTGATAAGAGCCCCATGTTCTGATTGGTCCACCCGCGAGCCCCCCAGTCTGAGACCATCGCTGTTCCCAGCTCGCGGTGCACCTGTCATTTGCAACAATGTTTCACTATGGGTATGTGCAGACAATGTGAGGATTTATTCATGTGCTGGAAGGCCGACTACTCCCACCGCCGCAGATGTCCATTGAGTCGCTTAATTGTATCTGCCTGTGTCTTGAGACGGGGAATCCAGGCGCCTTCCTTCCTCCTGGGCTTGGCACCCTATCAGGTTCGGCTTGGTCATGTGAGGTGGGACCGTGGTTGAGGCAGAATTCTGCACAATTAATATTGCATTTTCCACTGTGTGCCTGGCTTAATTTGCAGGTGTGACCTTGGCATCGGCTTGCGGTATGCGAGTTTGCAACATCGTGCCCTTGACTGTCTGCTTTTGCTGGGCTCATTCTGCAGGGTCAGCAACCGAACTCTTGCTCGTTCAATGTTCATGGAAGCTTTTGCTTGCGGCCTACTTGGGCCTGGTGCATAGGTGGAGCCAGTTGATACACAGGTTCTTTAGGTTATGGTACCATATTGCTTCATCCCCAGTATCGTGTCTTCGTTATATTTCTCATTATGGAGCGTGAGCAAGCTTTTTAGATGAGTTCATTATGCGTCTTGCGTTTCTGCATTTTGAAAAGCCTATGTGAAAAATAATAAAGATGCACGTCCGTGGGTGTGTCCGTCGCCTACGTCATAGCACTGAGTATGTTCTTTGTGTGGATTGGTGTGGGAGTGTCCAGTGTACATGTTTGCACGGGTGTGCTCACCGTTGGCTAGGTCGTCATGGCATCTCTAACTATGTGTTGATTTAGTGCTGGATGGTTCAGTCGAGTCCATCCATTGTAAGAGGATTCAATTCAGCACTACAGCTAAGTTAACGCCTAGTCTAGAATACTGAATGAAAACCCTTATTGATATATCTTTATGTCCAGTTCATGCATTCTGGATGACTACCCCTATATAACACCCCTCTCTTGGAATCCCCCTGACCCCACTGAGCCAAGAAGTAGTTCTGTTTTGCAAGTTAAAAGGTTTATTTGATAATTTAAACAATAGATATATATATATGTCACACCTTATAATAAATTAATAATTGAATATCACACTTAATCTGATATGATAAAGATTAACAACGGAGAATCTGGCACTAGCACACTTCTTTATAATCAATGATGAGTGGTTATAGGATGGATAAGATAGCAACAATACTTTTATGGTTTCCAATGGATGCAAGGTGGAATGAAATGCAGTATAGAAAATACTCAATATGATTTCAACAAAACAATGTAATCACTTTTCTCTGGCAATCCCCTCCCCCCCTTGATGCAAGGCAAGGAAATGGAAGGAAAACACACAGTTCTCAGAAATGCAATCAATGTAAATCAGTTCACCCCAGCAAGCTTACACTACAGAAAACAGATAGGAGTTTTGAAAACACAGGCAAAATGCTTTGATATGTGCTAGCAATGGATGAGAAATATGCTGGAAATGCTTTTAATTCCCTTTCAGAGGTTCAGGGTGAGTGGTATCTAGTTAATAATAGTCCAGGCTCACACTAGCAATGATGCAGGGATAGTTAGCAGGTTAAACGAATTTCTGGCAAATGGAAGGCAAGCAGCAGCAGTTTTTACATGTGAAGAAATTTGCAAATCGCGGTAAAATTCGCGAATGCGTGTTCCGCGATTGCGGTAAAACTATAAGGGGTAGGAATGCGGTTCTAGGTTCGTAGGAAAGCCACGATTCTCTAGCACAAACGGTTGCGGAGATATGAACGATTTTGTGAAGGTCGTTTTTCAGATTTGAAATTTTAAAAGCTCAAAATGACACGTGCAGCTTGCAACTAGAAAATGACAAGTGACAGCTTTGCAAATGGCAGGTGACAGTTAGGAGACAGTTCTACTTAGATTAAAATAGGATTGAATTATATTATTTTAACTAAGAGATTGGTTCTGCACAGTTTTCTAGGTACTCACACTATATTCTTGAGTGAAATGGGCCTCGCCATGGATCTGGTCAGGGTTTTAGACTCGCCTCTGGTCTCTGCACTTCACAGTGATCTGGGTCAGCTCTCTCTGGTTCTCTGGTCTGGGTCTCTAGTTCTGGATAGATTGAAGTCTCTAGTTTGGCTCTCTGGAGGTTTGATGGAGGTAAAGTATGGATTTTTCCGGCAGAGCTTCCAGCGGCAGATGGATTTGAAAAGTCCCTATCTGTCCTGTCTGTCTGCTTCTATGTGTTTAGAATGTGGGTGTGTTCTAGCATCACTGACCCTACCTCTCTCTCAGCTTCTAATTGGTCAAACTTCCATTTATCATTTGATTGGGGAATGAACTGTGAGTCAGAGGGATGTCATTTTATGGCTTGCAGATAGGACACTCTTCTGTCAGATTGCACACATTCTATATTTGATAATAAAAGACATATTTCACAGTTACACAGTTGCTTGAAATTACATATACATGGTGTGGCTGAATTTAGCCATGTCTCTGTCCAAATCTGCTGTTTCTAAGAGCTTGCATTCAGAAATGGCACATAATTGACTTTTTAACTGATTTTTCAATTTCTGACATTGACCCAACTTTACATACATGTGCGTAGGGAGTATGGACATTAACTGATGAAGTTTCAGATTTTTAACATGCATACATTTAGAGTAATATCCACTTTTCCGCTAAAACCCCCCTGAACACGCCACCGGGTCGAAAAACCTCTTAAAATGTGGGCAGAAAAATCACAAGAATTATGGTATCATTTATAAAATTTTCACATGTCCGCTCTATGAATGATCCATCTTTTTAAAGTTATGTTCTGGCTCCAAAGGGGTGTGGTTTCCTCTCAGCACAAGGTAGAAATACTGGTTTTTCCAGTTCTGCCAAGCCAGCTTGCTCTCACAGGCAGTGCCCCTCCCCTTTCCTCAGGAGGAAGCCACTTTTTACGACCATTTATGACTCCTGCCAATAAAACCTTTGCATGAGTCAAGACAGGCTTTGTTCAGAGCTCCTGTAGAGCACAGGTAATTCAATTATCAGATAGATGGCATATCCTTAGTGTGAGCAGCAAAAGGGCAGCTAGGCCTGGGAACACAGCTGTGACTCAAGTTTCACTCCTGATGGGGGTAGTTGCCAGGCAGAATTGGAATCTCTTTAAGCCAGTTTCAGATAAAATGTCACTTTTTGTTCCCCAGTTTCTGCATTCAAATAAAACTAAACATTTTCACATATGCAGCTAGAATGCTGATTCTAAGTGCAAAACTATGACATTTCAACAGTTACAAAGGCATGTGACACCAAACATAGGTCACTCATTTAATCTAAACATTTTCGATTTTAGTGTCTTTAAATCCAGTGCAACTTAAACTGCTGCAATCCACAGCTCAGCCAGTCTTGTTATAAACCTTCAAGTCACTTCAGAATATAACTTTACATTGGATCCACCTCTCAGTAAGTCTTTCTTTGGCTTGCTTTGGGTTCATTTATTCAGTTTTCTACAAAATCTGGTGGTTTTAAAACGCCGGCTTTTGGATAGTGGTGAGTACTGGTACTGCACCCCTTTTTGGGATTTAAGAAAATGAATTCCCAACAGTTATGGGTTTGCTTTTGGCAATCAGCATTGCCATTCCCAATGGTTTCAGACTACTGTGTGGGTAGTCCAATGGTGGTTTTAGGCAGTGTCCTTCTGTGCCCATAACATTGGCAAAAATGAGTGGCAGCCTATTCTTCATGCATTTTCCTGTGCATTTTCTGGGAAGCTCTGGCCATCATGAGGTTTTCCATGTCAGTACTGCACAGTTTTGAGGTAGGGCTCGGATGCATGGGTAAATACATCCCACACCATGCCGCAGGTGTCGGCATGTGCAGGGCAGGCTGGTGGGCAGGCGGGTGGGCACGCGAGTGGGCACATCCGTATGTTCCTGTACCAGGGTATTTGGTCGTCTGGTAGATGGGCAAACTCCTCTCGTGGCGGGTGTCTGGGCCGTGATCCTCTAGGCCAGGGTTGAGAGGGGATTGGTGGGAGCCTTTTGTTCACTTTTCCCACTTCAATATATATATATTTTTTTTTGGTTTTTGTTTTCAAAAAGCCTTTCATCCTTCTTAGGTCGATACATGAGTACCAACACAGGTTGGGTGATATTGTATGCATATCTGTTCTATAAAAAAGATCTTAAGCGTAAGTGCTATACAATAATATATTATCGTTTGGCCTTGGACGTCTGCTTGGATTCACAGTAATTTAGTGTACTTAGGTACAGTGCTATTTGGTGCCACTTCCTGTTTTGTCAAGGGGTGAAAGGTCGTGTTTCATCACTTCTTGGGATGTCAATTTAGGATGGGGTCAAATGACATCACTTTCGGTGATGTCCTCATAGGTCAAGGGTCGTGAGGCGAGGGGTGGGCCACTTTTTTGAGGCGAGGGGTGGGCCACTTAATTTTGGGTGACCGGGCCTATTTCTTGTCCCAGTCTGACCATGTTTCCTCCCCACCTCCGAGCAAGTCAAATTAACAGTAGAATCCATATCATTAATGAGCTCGTAGATTCCGAAGCTGGATTGGAAGCAAAGTGCTCAAGTTCTTGTGTTGCAAACCGATTGGTCCGCATAGGGAACTCGGGTACAGGCTCTTCCACCAGCAGCAGAGCTGACTCAGTTCCCCCCAATGAATCACGTGCAAGACTCGGACATAGATTTAGTAAAGAATTATTGTTGTTGATTCCAGGTGAAATCGCTGAGTGGCTGTCAGGAGGAGGGTGTGCCTCAGCGACCATTTCCAGCTCAGGGACAGCAGCTGTCACTGTAGAATTAGCCAAAAAAAGCCTGTAATTTTAGATTGTTCATGGGGCACATTCACAATTCATGGAATATTTGCACGGTTCAAAGTGACTTTGCATGGCTGAAAAGTGACTTTGCTCTGCCGACACAAACCCTGATTCATGGAACTGTGCAAAGTGTATTTTTTCTATGCAAAGTCTTTTTGCAGTGCAAAATGAACTTTGCACTGACTTTGCCCTGGAAAAATACACTTTGCACAATTCCAAAATACAAGTTTAGAACACATTTGTATATGATACGAAGATTACTTGTAACTATATTCTAAGCATCCTATTGCCTGCTGCCTAGATAAAACCTAAGTCAGTACAAATGGCCCTCTTCTAATAGGTTAGTACATTTCCCTAGTCTCATTGGTAAGTACATCACCCCACTCCCATTGGTTAGTACATAAACATGTTATATTTTGATGTGGATCCCCCAGAAGGTGACCTAACCATGCGCAGCCAGTAAGATGCATGCAAATTGCCATTGCCATCAGTCAACTAAATGCAAGGTCATTCTCCTCTGTGGCATCAGATAGCTTGGCATCCCCTCTCACTCCTTCCAACTGCAGCTCTGCCAGGTTAAAGCCAACTAGTGTTGTTATTACACTTGTGTCTGCCTCTGCCAAGGCCAAAACCATGATTTCATAGTGTGCCCAGCTAACGCAGAAGAATCCCCTGAGAAAGTGCACCAGAGGCTCAACTCTTAGAATGATCGCTGATATTTGTGCTGTCTGGTCATTCGTCCACATATTCAGCAGCTCGAAGGCTCTCTGGGATGTGGGAGAAAGAAAAGTTAATTCAGAATGCCAGAAACACTAAACTAAAATGGCTGAACGTTGAGAGGCTTATTTCTTGATGCAATGATTAATATGTGTGCTGCTAGCTCAATCTGTCGCCTACTTGGCAGTCAATAGTCTCTCTAGAGTGATGCTGAAACAAGGCCTAATTCAATAAAATGGAAAGACCCTTTTGTTAATAGCAATCACAGAGGCAATACTTTCTCTTAAGTTGAGGACATTGCACCCACCTATTTACATTTCTCCAGTTTGGAATATAGAAAGTAGGCATCTCTCAGATCCGAAGAAGCTACATAATCCCCCTGCTGGATAGGGGGAATGATTCACTGATGACACTACATCTTGCAGTGGCTCGTAATAAAGAAGCAGTACAGACTGCTGATGATCAAAATGAGCCAGACTTTTCCCACTGGCTTGGGCACCATGGAGACTATGGAGCAGAAACCCATGCCCACTTAGTTCATGGGAGCCCTCTAAATGGCTTTTTTTCTGAAGAAGATCTTGAATTACTTGCAACATTGCCTCCTTTCTCTTTTACCCTCTAGAAACGTGTGTAGTTCTGATCATTGATGGGGTTAGAATAGAGCTAATTTGAACTGATAAACACAAAGGATCACATTGTGTACCCAGACACCCATAGAGTACTTGGTCACACTCTTTTGTAACCAACTGGACAACCGTCCAATGGGCCTAGTGTCAGGATCTCTGAGTATCCTGGGGAGTCAATGTATTTCTGTTCTTTTACTGCCATTTCTGGCTTTCTCCCATGCCACAATGTCTTGCTGAAGAAAAGACGCCCTTGATTTGTATGGCCTCTTACTGGGGTAGAAAGGTACGGTCTTGATCTCAGATTTCTTCTACAGCATCTGTGCATGCTTGTCATCCTTGAATAGCCTGCGAACCAACTGAACCAGCCTTCAAATGGATGGCGTCAGCATCTCTGAGTCCTCTAGGGACACAATGGGCCGGGTCCCGGTTCCTGGAATGGGGAAATACCGGCCATTCCGACCTTGGAAGACCCGGTATTTCCCCATTCCAGGAACCCGGACCCGGTACATCCCCTTTCCCATTTGAGCCCACATAGGGCTCAATTGGAATGGGGAGGATACTAACAACGGGCCCATTAGTGACAAGCTCATTGTTAGCATCCTGGTCTACTTGCGGGTCCCACTAAGGACACCTGGTTTTACTAGGCGTCCTTAGCGGGTCCCGTGAGCAGACCTGGTAATGAGGCGGTAGAGGGTTATCAGCGCTGGCAGCTCTACCGGCACCCTTAACCCTCTACTGCCTTCCTCGTAATGAGGCCCAATGCCTTTCTGTTTTTAGGTTGCTATTTCTATCTTTCTCCCATGTCACAACCTCTTGTTGAAGAAAAAGACTGGTTCAATGTATATGGCATCTTAATTGTTTAGAAAGGTTTGGTCTTGGTCTCACATTTCGTCTGCAGCTTCTTTGCATGCTTTTGGGCCTTGAATATTCTGTGAACCTTGCTCTACAAGATATCAACGAAAAGCGTCTGGACTTCCAAAGGGATCCTCATGGCAATAGCTTTTTGATGGAAGTCTGTGTGCCAATCCTTAATGTGCAAAAGTTGTCGCCCTGAAACATAGGATTCCATGAACCTCAGATATGTCCTTACCATATTGCATGTGAGAACTCACACACTTTCCTGATGCTCCGTTGCACTGGATTGGGTTCAGTCCCATCATGTAAGACCCTGGACCGTTTCATAAGCCCCCTAGAACTGTCTCTGCCTTGTACAATTAGCAAGTCGCTGACTGAAGGGTCAGGAGTGCTTCTCCAGGAACATTCTTCAGGGTCCCATCAACCTTCTTAGCTTTAGTGTCCATGATGGCTTCTTCTGTGGCAAAGGACAGCCTTCCCACCAGGCTGGGCAGAATTGTAAGCAAAATGGGTGGATGGTTTTGAATTATTCTGAACCACTGGCATTGCTCTGGGCAACCTTCCACACCACCTCTGTTTACCCCGTCTGTGCTATTGCAAAAGGGGTCCAGCCAAAGCAACGTGCCAGTTTAACACACCTGATTCATTTGAGTGGATTGCTGAAGTGTTTAGAACCATAATACCACACCCTATCTTTGCTAGGCAACTGCTTTTAATTGACTGATTAACCCACCTGCCATACGCCCTGTAGAGTCAGAACAATGGCAGGGGATGACCATGGGGCACCTTGCTTATATCTCTATTTCTAATAAAGTATGCACTGGAGTGCTGCACAGCCCAGTGGGGTAAGAAACGTTCGGGGATCTATGTGTAGGCCTGCAAGGAAAAAAAGAGCATGGCACACATTGCCAGCGGGGTCGGTTGTCTCTCTGATCTTTTATTTAAGTGCCACCGGGCTATTTACCCGCACAGATATTGCTTTTTGACATTTTACCCTGGATGGATTTGATGATGAGCAGAAGCAATGATGGATTTGAAAGCTGGAGTTTTCAGCCAGTGGGCGTTTTGCTAACCATTGGTCGCAATGAACAGTTTTGAGTTATGAAAATGCAAGGAAAGGCTGCTTTCGAAGATCTACATCACTGCCTGTGTCACTCAAAGCGAAATTTGCAGTATTTGTTATCCAACCTTTTTATATTGACACATATAATAATATATGTTACTTATTGACATGGACATTCTGGTGTGTTAGTAAACAGATGATTTGATATCCTGACAATTTTGTTTAATATGCCAGCTCTATGGACCTAAGTTTCACCCGTGGGGCTTTTTCAAGACAAATTGAATAGGTTACATTGTTTGCTAGTTGTAAGCATGAAAAGAAATATAAAAAATTGCTCCAATTAAACTGATCAGATAGCAGCCTTTGAGGTTAAAGAGAGGAAAAACAAGCACGTTTGGGAAATTGGTAATCATACATGTAAATATATGATAACCAAACTAATCCAAATTAACAAAGTGGAAAACGAAAAGAAAAACAATAAATGATAGAGACAACATCAAAACATATATGAACAAACTCAAATATAAACACAGTACTAAAATATTAAATTAAACTACACATATAAGATTGAAAACGTCAACAGGTATTAGCACATTAAATTATTATTGAGAGTAGACCTAGTTGCTATTGTATCCTTGCCCATCAACTAAGTGACCAATATTCTTAGCAATGATAAATGGTGAAACTGATTGGCACTATCAACTTGGGCATAGTGAGCTAACATTTAGTCGAGCGTAGTTTCTTAAAATACCTGGTACTTAGTTTACAGTCTCAAAAAAGTTTCAGATTTCTTCAGGATTATTCGTAGCATCGTCTCCTATTTAATCACCTATTGATAATATATAATACAGTCACTTTCATGTGCTGTTACATGTTATGCCAGTCAATGTGATAAATGTTAGAAATTCTGCACCTTGTCGGATGAAAACAATGTACATTTTTCTTATGGTTGCTTTCTCAAAGTATATGTAATCCACATGTGTCTTAGTTTGTTACCGGCTCCATATTGGTTTTCTCTAAAAAGATTAAGGGCCTGATTCATGGAATTATTTGCACAGAAAATAGGGGACAAGCACGTGAAATCGCGTTCAAGCGCAGGTTTGTCAATTCATGGAACACAATGCGTGGGGCTTACCAGGGACTTGCGAGGAATCCGTGCGGGTCCAAAACACCACTGCGACACTAGGAACATCTTGCGCAAGATTCTAGGGGTGTTTGATACTGTGCAGTCACCTAATAAGGGCGGAACACGTGGAATGGGCAACAACAAGCGGAAATGTGGGCGTTACAAGGGAAGTCCCACAGTCAAATCCTCACAATGCCCAAACACGCGCTAAAAACCCATATTCATGGAATAGAAGAGGGCTTGCCGGCACATGCAAAAAGATGTGCAAATCCTGAAACACGTACGCCATGCGATAGCTGGCATAAGCATCACTGTGCACTAAAACCAATGCATAAAAAGCCAGCGTTACCAACAAACGCACATATACAGCTACGATGAATGTACGATTTCTCGCAGCAGTGATTGTGGGACACCGCAGGAGGAGGAGGAAGGCCAGGGCTATGATTTTTCTACCCAGGACCAGCCTTTTTGGATTGCCTGATGACCAGATCTATGCCAGGTATAGGCTTCCACCTCATATCATAATAGACTTGGTCAAAGAGTGGGATGATGACCTTACATCACCCACCCTGTGCTCCCAAGCATTGAGCCCCTTGGAAAAGGTGCTCAATGTACTGCATTTTCTGGCCACTGAGTCATTTCAGCGGACAACTGCCACAGTTGGGGGCATTTCACAGCCCATGCAGTCACGCTGCCTACACCAGGTGTTGGCAATAATGACTGCCCTCCCCTCAGTCCGCAGGCACATCTACATGCCCAGAACACCTGCAGAAAGACAGGCCATGGTCCTGGATTTTTATGGGGTGGCACACTTCCCTATAGTGCTTGGTGCCATTGATTGCACCCATGTGGCTCTATGTCCACCTAGGGCGCCAGGGCACATATATCGCAATCACAAGCAGTGGCATTCCATCAATGTGCAGGTTGTATGTGATGCCAAGGGTATCATCACTTCTGTATATGCAAACTATCCCGGGTCCAACCATGATAGTTTCATATTCAGAATGTCACGCCTAAACTGGGCCCTGGAAGCTGGGAGGCATGGCAAAACATGGCTGATTGATCAGTATAAATGCCCGTGCACATGCATGCATGTCACACACAGACAAAAGGGCACCAATGACAAACATTCTTACAACTACAGGGGACAGTGCCTACCCTCTGAGCACCTACATGATGATGCCAATATGGAACCCTGCCACTCCACCCCAGGTAAGATACAACACAGCCCATATTGCAACTCGGGCCATAGTGGAGTGCACATTCATATTGCTCAAGTCACGGTTCCACTCCTTTGACCACTCTGGTGGTGAGTTGCTGTATGCACCACCACTAGTGTGCAGGATCATTGTGGCAGCATGTTTCCTGCACAATGTTGTAACACAGCATGGCATACCTGTGGACATGGTGGTGCCACCACATCCGCAACCACATGCACACCGCTTATGCATGGCAGGTCAAAGGGCACGTGGTGAGGCTGCTCGTACCAGCTTGTGGCTACATTTTTCACCTAAAATCCAACCCCTGTGGAGTGCACACAGCCCTGGCACATTCTACATGCCATTCAATGATGACAAATGGTCAATCATCTGGGCCCACCAAACTACCCTGACAATGTGTCCTTGGAAGTGCAACAGTGTGTGCATCCCTTAGAAATACAAATATTTTCATTATGTGTTTACAAAATAAACACATATAAGAGGGACTATGGCACTACCACCATGCACTAGACATCCAATCGCCTGTGTGTCACATAAACTGTCCTATATGCCATGTAAAATCATCACCAGACTGTGCTATGGTATGTAATGTCAAAGGAGACAGACAAATGGCCAATATGTGTATCAATGTGCTCAATGATGTATTGAACAAGTACGAAAATAACACCTGCTCATAGAGATCCATAACATAATGTACAGGAATAGTAATTGCATACTAAATTATACTACACTATCAACAGTGTATGTAACAGTGAATCTGTCAGACAGTGATTCATCACATCTTCACAAGTGCATAAATGTGCCATCATGCAGGTGGCGAGGACCGGATGGAACAGACAGACACCGTGCCTACATGGTGCAATCAGAAGGAGCAAGTGCACAGATGTTCAGAGGGGTGTCGTATTCGGAGGGGGTTGTAGGTCAACTGGTCGAATTTAAATGGTCGACAGGACAAATGGTCGACACCAAAAGGTCGACAGGTCAAATGGTTGAATTTCTTTTTTTGTTTTTTTCACATTTTCTTTTTTGGGGGGGTCCCCCCCGACGCCCTTTTTTTTATACAAATCCCATTTTTTCCCTAAACGAAAACCTAAAAAAATATATATAACTAAAAAAAAAAATTCTACCATTTGTCCTGTCGACCAAATTGTGTCGACCATTTGTCTGTCAACCATTTGTCTGTCGACCATTTGACTAGACACCTTCAGAGGGTGGTAACAAGTTTAGGGGTGTTTCAAGTGCAACCAGTCAGTGGATGCCTGGGTAGGTGCAGAGAGATGCAACTCTCGTAGATCATTCCCCAAGTGCAGTGATGATGACACTAGTCCACATCACGGAGGCAACTGCCCCAAAAATTGCTGGGGTTGACAGGGGCGTGTGAGACCTTGAGACACATCAAGTGGACAGTCATCACGCAGCAAGGGCAAAAGGAATGGAGAGATGAGAGCAGAGGGATTGCTTAGCAGGGAAGAGGGAGAAAGCAGGAAGAGTAGAAAACGAAACGCATGGGTTGTACGTGGAAATCAAGGAAATCAGTCCTCAAGCCGAGGGCGGCACAATGGGTATTCCAGAGGTTGGCCCCTGCTGACGATAAAGATCCCCTGCAAAAAAACTCTCTCAATAACTGCCTCACCTGAAGAAGGTCAGACTAACATGATGAAATGGTTCTGGAGGGATAGAATTGATGAATGAACATTAGCAGATAGGGAGTAAGTACACACTAATAGTTGACCAATAAATTAAAACCGGAAAATCAAAGAAACATTCCCAATCCCACAAACACTGACAGGAATCCGATATGTCACTCATTAGACTTGATAAAAGGTGAATGAGGCACACCTCAGCTCAAACATCTACCCCTGCCACAGTCCACAAACTGTTGACCATGCTAGACACTCACAAACAGCCATGAAAGCTGAATACACAGTCATAAAGCACAGTTACCATAATCAGTAAACAGTGGCCACAGCAATCCATAAGATCAACAATCCCATTACCATAATTGGAACCACCCCTGGGTGAGTAATCCAACCCACAAACAATTGTGACAGAGCAAAGGTCAGTAAATCCAGAGTGAACACCCACAGTGCCCCACTCGCATGCAAACTCCACCGAAGTCTCAGGAAATGCCATGCACAGACCTGTCCGTGGAAGTCACTTGCCTTGCATATGATGCACACCATCGGTAGACACTTTACCTAAATTGAATGAAATGCAGAGAAACAGCACAAAGTACATGCACATACATGATCAAAATAGTCAACAGAAAGAAAATATGCATACAGCACAGAGTGCAGGAGCAACACAGGTTGACACAGGGTGAATGGCCATTGACATAGATTTGCACAGGAGTACAGTGTACCTCACCAGAGAGATGGTAAGAGAGAGTGACACAGAGAGTGAATCAAGGAGTATGTGGCCTGGTTTCCCGAAGTACAAAGACATGCTGCACAGCACAGTTGGTGCACCAATTGACCTATCCACATAGGTAGCTTACACTGTGACATGACATCTAATCAAATTACCACAACGCCATGTGAGCATGCGATGGATATAGAAGACCACCAACAAATGCAGCAAAGATGCACAACAATGAAGCATGACCAACATGCAAGACAGTGCAGACGCTTACCAAATTACTGTGCCTGCATGATGTAATACCACATGACCTTCATCAGTAACTGTGTTTCCTAATTCGTCAAAGGAAGGACAGTGTCTAGTGGAGGGCATGAGGAGTGTGGATTTCGAATGACGCAGGATGTCTCACCCGTGGCAGCAGTCATAGTCACCTCAGGGATTACTGGAAGAACATGGTAGAACAACTGAAAACACCCATTGTGCAGTATCATTGACACAGCACACATGGACCATGGAACACCAAAGCTATAATTTCCTGCACATGCCTTCCTATGCACCCCCTGCAAACTTGCTAGATTACTTAACTAGGCATGCCTGCACATACACCACCGCACATGTATAGTCCATGAGGATTTATTGGCACACCTCAAGGGCAATCAATACAAAAATGTACAAAGGCCACAACCAGTAAAGGGTCAAACTAATCATGAAATGGCAATATCTGGCCAGAGGGTTTGAAAAAAATAATGTCCGTCCTGGACAGGGAGGGGGGGGAGTGTTGAGAGAGCACACCCAGGAGGGTGGAGGGGCAGGTTGCACGTCAACACCCACATGAGTGGATATTGAAAAAAACAATTCCCGACATGGGTTCATTGACTACACAGTTAGCATGGATTGTGAGGACTGTTGCTGCTGTCGCCACCTTCCTGTGTAGTATCCGAAGGTGGTAGTGGTAAGGGAGATTGACCACGTATAGCCCTCGCCTGGTCCTCCATGGCAGCGGCCAGGGCAGAACTTACATGAATGCATCTGGAACATGAAGCCTCGGAGGTCCACATGCAACACCTCACATGATGCACAGAGTTCCTCCGTGATGGTATGAACCAACAGTTGAATCTGCTGTTCGTACTGTGTACTGCTGGCTCCTGTAGTCGTTCCAGTGTAGCTCTGAGGGCCAGAAAATCTTGCCTCAGTGCTTCCCTGTGGGCCCGACCCTCTGCAAGCAGGGATGCCTGCAGAGACCTCAATACGGACCGTCGGCTCCTGTTGCTGGCCTCCATGTGCAGTCTGTGTTAGCGACATGTGGACCGCAATGCCTGCAGCTGGTGCTCTACCTGTGTTGCTGGGGGGATCATGGAATTCACCACCCTATCCATGCCCTGAGCCAACATCTGATAGGAAGCACCCTGTTGTGCAACAGTATACATGGACTGCTCCCACACTGTATCCCCAGCCGCCAAACGTCCACCGCTTGTGCGGGCCCCACATCTGCCTGATCCAAGGGAGCATGGCCCTTGATGTGATGCCACTGTCTGTGGCTGCAGGACTGCATCGCTCCCTTGGTCAGCTGTCCCAGGACCAGGAACCAATACTGTGGAGTGTGACCCTGCAGCTGTAAACACCAAAGACGGACGTGACAACACTGACTGGCCCTTTGAGGGGACGTGACCCCCTACAGACGCACGGGCTACAACAGCTTCAACACTTGATGCACTCACCTGCAACAGCATTGGGGAATTGACATCCGGTTCACCACCAGAGCTACTGGTTTCATTGGAATCGGACTCATACTGAGTAATGCTCCAGATGGACTGTAGCACGAGTGGATTTTCATGGGCTGCCACAAAACGTCCGCCAATGGTGCTTTGTGGCTTCTTAGGATCCCCTTCCTCCTCAACCTCCTCCCCTGCATCCAGTGGCTCATCACCCGCACATGGAAATGAAAAGACATGAAGAATCATGTAAATAGCATTGCCTACATACATAGGTATCACAATGGTGTCCTGCAAAACATTGACCTGCATGTTACCATGGCATAATTGGTATACACAAACTATGTAGCAAAAGTAAATGCATCATGGTGTATGCAGACTAGCCACTACATCCCATGTCCCTCACCATGTAAGCACTGCACACATTGCCAACACACATGTATCAGTGTATGCAAATCCTGTCTCATGGATAATCAACCACACATTAAAATATGGTAATTCTGGCTAAAAAAAAGTGGATGAGCAACATGTTATTAGGGGACATGAGAACATGTACTCACATGATCACAGGCAAGTCCACTACAATTACATGTAACTCCACTGTGCCACAGGCACAGACAGGGCTTGCAATGTGGAAATGACCCAAGAGTGGTGTCCCAGGTGTGTGATCTGGATAGAGTGATGACATATGCTGGGAGATAGGAAGTGATACACAAGAGGGACAGGGCCATTCACCAATGGTGGGTTGTTGAGTGTGACAGGTCAACATGAATTACTCCAGCCAAATATTTGACAATGGTGTCAGTGCCTTCGCTGCAGCTGGGATTAGCACTGTGTAGTAAAATGATATGTTACTGATGGCACAATGTCTTGCCCGCTGCCAGTGTGCTTGGAAGGTATGGATAGCATGAACCCACCAATGGATATGTGTGGATGGACTTTACACTACATGCACTGCATGATGTCTAGCACTTGCTTCACACACAAGCACTTGACTGGCATAGTTGAGTCACTAGCATCACTAATGTGAATACCCAGATGGCACATTGTGTTGGCATGCCAACCAAGTCTATTAGTAAGTGATGGCTCTTGATGACTACTGTCCCAAAGGCATGTACAACCGATAAGCAGCCCATTGGTTATATGCACTCTGCATGACACTAAGCACGTGGCAGCACACCATGATATGGTTCACCCATGGCAGTCAGACAAATGCAGCCTGAAGTGCTACACAAGCATAACAATACATTCAATCTACATACACATATTCAGGATGCACACGATTCATCACTCACAGGACATTTCCTCGTAATTTGGCAGGCCTCCCACGCCTCGCACCTGCTCCACATGAATCAACTCACTCATGGCTTCTTCATGTGGTGTGAGCTCCTCCTCCTGTGTTGAGCCACATCCAGTATCCAGGGCAGAGGCAACGTTGGCACCAAGCTTGTGTTGGTTCTACGGTGGAGGTCATTACACTGCTTCACGTCCTCATGAGCGGTGGCCTCTAATTGCCCAAGGTGTTGAGGCGATCCGTGTGTCACTGCCAGTGGACCATACGCTGAGCAGGCGTATGCATGCTACCTGGCTGTGTGAGCATGTCACTGTGTCACACGTAGTCAATGAGGATCTGCATTTCTTCATCATTGAAGCTCCTTTTCCTTGATGTGGTGGTCTCCTGTGCCGTTTATTGGGATTGAGCATGTTCAGCTTCTCCACGCTTTGCCTTCTTAGATGGTTTTGCAGACCCTGTGTGGCTGGGACCACACAGGGCAGTAGGGGCTGCACCACTAGTGGCCTGGGCCATGCTATCACCCACTGATGCTGGGACAGTAGTTGCCCCTGCAGGTCCCTGCACCTGGGTGCTGGGGCCAGGTTCTTTAAGTGAACGTCCCTTCCTCTATGAGGCACAGGCAGCAACTTCCCCTCCATCTCTGTGTACCTGGGCTGTGACCACTGCAGCCATCGCTGCAGATCCCTGAGTCTGGGTGTTGGGGACCGCAGATGCCTCTGCAGCTTCATGACTCTGGGAGCTGTGGAGAGCAGATGACCCTGAAGCTCCCAGACCCTGGATGTTCGGGACATGGGTTTTGGGTGGATGTCCCTTCCCCTTGGAAGCACAGGCAGCAACTGCCCCTGCATCTCCGTGTACATGGGCTGTGACCACTACAACCATGGCTGAAGATCCCTGAGCCTGGGTGTTGGGGACTGCAGCTGCCCATGCAGCGTCATGACCCTGGGTGCTGGGGAGAGCAGATGACCCTGAAGCTCCCGGACCCTGGGTGTTGGGCACATGAGTTTTGTGTGGACGTCCCTTCCCCTTGGAGGCACATACAGCAACTGCCCCTGCGTCTCTGTGTACCTGGGCTGTGACCACTACAGCCATGGCTGCAGATCCCTGACCCTGGGTGCTGGGGACAGCAGGATCACATGCAGCTCCCTGTCCCTGGGTTCCTGGTACTGCAGCATCACCTCCAGCTCCCTGACCCAGCTTGGTGTGTGGGGGCAGCTCTCCCTGCTCGTCCCCGACCCTGGACACCTCGACCACCTCTGTCACCTATCTCTCTTGTGGCTTTCCCACTGATGACACAGATGCAAATCTACACTGGGAGGCACAGCAAGCAATCGTCCTGGGCAATTGGAGTGAGGGGCAGAGTATGTGATGTAAACCCTACTAGTATGGTCCAGCAAGGCTCAATTTGACCCCTGATGAAAAGAAGAACGAGACATGTAATGCACAGGCACCCCAAATATCAAAGATGCGCGTACACGACCCCTTGGTAGCTCATGCAAAAAGTTAAAGCATTACGCGGTACGCTGTGGCACCCAGCAACACTAAAAATGCGTATGCAAAGCCCAGGTAAGCTAATTTGATGTTGAGAATGGGGCCATCTTTCCCACCCACACATGCCTCGGGGTTGCCATATCTCAACCAACATATTCGGAGGTAAGTGGCAACCCTGTGGTATCGAGGCAGAGGGCTGTCAACTTCACAACAAGGGAAGTTGATATCCTGGTGGAGGATGTCCTGGGGCATTATGATGCCCTCTTCAATGCCCCAATGCAAGTTGGCAAGGAAGCAGGGAAGATGATCTGGGACCAGATTGTGGATACCATCATCATGGAGGGGGTGGAATCCCGTGACTACCACCACGTGCACAAGTGCTGGGAGGACCTCAAATAAAGGACCCACAACAAGGCCCTGTGCTTTCTCCAGGTTGGTGCCAACCTAGGGGGAATCAGGTGCCACTTGAACAACACTGACATGCGGGTCCTGGAGAAATTCTACCTGGTGCTGCACACCCAGGTGAGAGATATGCAGCACCGTCTGGAGTCATCAGGTGAGTGTCCATGAGTTGCTGTGCTCCACAGTGTGTGTGCATGTTAATGTATGGTGGGAGTGTGCACCATAGGCTTACAGCAAGTATGCCTCTTGTATGGATGTATGTGAGCATGTTCCAGACAGTGTTCTACGTGTGTTCAGTGAACCCAGTGTGATTTAAATGGTGTCACATGTACATTGTGTGTTGTACTGCAGCATTTCACAATGTGCACATGGTTTGTTACATGTGTCTCAGATGTGCCCTTTTGAAGGATCTGACAGATGATGTGGTGTTGGCTACCTCATGTGCATATATGGTGTTCATGTGTTTGTGTCTAAGATGTGACTGTGTGACTGCCCATCACTCCTTGATGGATTTAACAGGTCCATTTTAATGTGTGACCTTGTTATGGTGTGTGATAGCTGTTGAGGGTAGTCTGATGTTATACCTCATTGCACTGCTTGAGGACTGTCCGGTGATGTGTGTGCATGATGCATGTGTGTGTAGCATGCACACTTTATGAGTTGTGGCAGAGCCATGTCCCAGGTTGTGATTGTCTGTTGTGAAGGACAGACATGTATGTGTATATATGTAAATTTCATGTACCTGTGTGTTATGGAGGGTGTTGATGGTTGTACCCTGTATCAGTGTAGGTTATGCGAATACTTTTTGTACCAAACACACATTGGTGCAGTACCCTGATGTTTGTGTTATATGTCTCCTCATCTGCAGTTGCGTTGGAAGAAGGTGGCAGAGAAAGTGCTGTGGAGCAAGGCAGCAGGGATGCCTCCACCAGGCAGAGACGCACAGCCCAGTCACGCCTCCTGCACATATCATCATCGGGGAGTGAGGAGGGTCTCAACCATTGCCCACAGCTGCTGAGGGGGAGGTCCAAGAGGGCGAAAGTGGACGTGGACTCCTCCGCCGCCGGGGGGACAGGTGAGCAGACACAGGGGCAATCCACTGCGGAAGACGCAGGGGAGCCATCCAGGTTGGCAGGGGAGGAGGGGGAGGGGGAGCAGGGGTTCCGTATTATCCCTCTCTGTGGGGCCCAGCGGGGTGGTGAGGTGGGTGTGACTGCTGCAGTCCAGGACCAGTGGCATGAGGCTGTGCAGGTTACCGTGGAGATACCTGTGCAAAGTCAGTTGTGAAGGTGTCAGTTGTTTCCACCCAGACGGACACTCCAAGGCCTGCGGATTTTGCCATTCGGGACAGAGTGCTACCCCTACTAGTCAGTATTGGGAAGCCTACCAGCGTCATTCATGATGATGTGCATGCTTGTGTGTGGGAGTGAGGGGTCGTTTGGGCCTCCACCATACATTCAGTACAGCTTGGACCATGTGCCCTTCCAATGGTGGGGGACTCCTCCATCGCCCTTATGTTAATATCAGCCTTATGCTGGTGGGGCTGTTGCACGAGACACGTGGCATCCATTTTGTGCACCCTTGACTCCATCTGTTTAACTAGGCCTCACTGCGATAATACGAAAAAGCTTCTCTCCCCTTAGCAGCGCCACGCACAGCGCGCACAGGGTCCCCACCCTTTCTCACTGTGTCTGAAAGTTTTGCAGCTCCATTCTCATGCTCAAGCCGGAGGCGATTGCAACAAAAACAAATGTAACATCTCGCTCTTGCTCTGAGATCATTGTCCCATGTGTGAACCGGCCTGAGCCAGGCCTTGTAGCTCCTCCATCTCCACAAACCTGCCCATGCCCCCTCACCCTCGCTGTTGGAAAATTACTGCCAGTCTAATCCTGTGTCCCTGCAAGGTATTCTCTTGATGTACCAGATATGTGACCCTGCCATGAAGCCCACCCCAGCATGCCTTTAGCTAAAATCAGACCTCTGTCACAGTATATTGCCTCCTGCAACTAACAAACGTCAATTCCTCCCCACCCCCCAGCCTCTTTGATAAATCCAGACCCACCCGCAATCAATGTTATCATACTGGTCAAGACCCTTAACCTGGTACCCCATATAAGTCCCAATAAGTAATGGTGTGATTACACGAATACAATTTATAGGTTTATGATGATCTGCTCAAAGGAGTTGTAATGACTATTATTTAGTGCATGTTTCACTGTATTGTATTATGTTAGCTTAGTTAGTGGTGACCCTGCCTCACAGCGACCTGACCCTCACCCCCGCTTGGACACAGGTGGATGGACCTTGTGACCCTCGCCCTCCCGCCAACTCAGCAGCCAACCACAGAGGAGCTGCACCTATATGCGCCTATACAACACAAGCTTGTGTCCAACCACGATGAACTCTGTAACATTCATTAATGACATCACTTATGATGCTTTCTGCCCTTATAATCAATTGTAAGTGTATTGTTTGCCAGAGCGCTCTTGGGCAGCAGAGTTCTCTGGATGCCAATTCTTTATAAAGACTAACTCACGCAACCTGTTCTCTTAGTCTCATTCCCCGTTGGGGTGTGTCTATTTATTTGTATTGCACATGCTAAAACGGGGATGGGCCTTTATTTGGTGACCCCGACATGAATTGCCCCCAGCAAAAACAAACCATTGCGTCCGCTGTCGACCAGCCGGCGCGCACAACGAGAGGGTCCAAGGGTTCCCGATTTCCGAATACCCAAATAAAAACTGCTCGCCGAGGCGGGCCACGGCTTGGTTGGGGTGTGGACTAGATTGAGGATAGACATTGAACGGTGGCTCTCGGACCACCCGACTGAACATGTGAGTACCGGTTGCGAAAGTTTCCGAGGGAGAAAAAAGAGGGGTTGGGAGAAGGGGAACAGATAAAGGAGTGGGCAAGATAAAAGTTATGGCAAAATCAGGGTCTGTGTGAATGTTACTGGGGCTTTTTCTTACCTATCCTTTATATGGCCATTAGGTTTTTGTGGAGAAAAAAGAGGTAAAGTGGTACAAGGGATTCTAGCCCAAAGGAAGTAGAAGGCGGTGCCACATAGCATTGTCTCGTCCAGTGCAGGTAAATAAGGGAAGAAAAAGAGAAAATAGTAGGAGTCTCATATATTTAGTAGGCTCGGAGTAGTAATTTAGAATATTCCTTTTCCGTGTGAGCAGAACTCTTGGTGAGGTAGATTGAGGGGGATTAGAGGTGGGGAGTGAATGAGAAAGCAAGGTTGAGGGGTATGAACTGAAAAAATTAAGAAGGGGAGCAAAGCAAAGGTAGTCCATGTTATATGTTTATGGGCCTCATTACACGTTAGGCAGTAAGGGTTTACCGGTACCGGTAAGGGCACCGGTACCGATAACCCCTACCGCCTTACTATCAGTTCCCTTTGCGGGACCCGACCTTAACGGCTGGTTTTACCAGCCATTAAAGCATTAAAGTAGGGTGCTGCAAGGGACCTCGGTGCTAATTACGGTACGGCAATTTGCGGTACCGTAATTAGCTCCTTCCCCATTCCCATTAGGCCCTATGGGGGAAAAAATGGGAATGGGGAAGTGCCTTGGTGAATGGGGAATTACCGCCCCCGCTCACCTTGGGGTAGGGCGGTAATTCCGCCATCCACCAAGGCGGACACGGTAAAATACTGGCGGCAACCTGGTGCTAATAGCGCCATGGTTATCGCCTACCGTGTAATGAGGCCCTATGTGTTTTATGTTCACGTGCAACAGTGTTACATGTGTTACGTTAAGTAAGTACCTATGTGTTTGTGAATCGAAAAGAATTAAGGTTAGCCAGGAAAAAATTGGTAATGAAATGTGTGAATAATACGATAAACATGTTGAATAGTGGCAAATAATGAATACTTTTTGAAACACCTTGTGGTTCCAGCAAGGTGGTGTAAGTAAAAAGGCTGTTTAAATATTGTTGATGCCAACGGTTAAACAAGGTTGAATAAGAAGTGTTACAAAATAGAGATTGTTGGCTGATTGGTTGTGTCTTTAACTCCAGAAAGTGAAGTGACCAAAAATAAGAGTACACGTACGCTATCATGGGAGGGACAACATCATTAGCACACATTTGTCAGCATCTCCCTTTGTACAGTGAGAAAATACAAAAGTATAATGATCAATGGGTGGTAGAAATAAAAGAAGACAGTGTAACACCTATCTGGCCGTAGGGAGGGTCCTTTGACAAGAGAGTATTGGATCTAGTATTCACACACTTACTCGCGAAATACAGGGGAAAGCAATTGCAGAACAGACGAGAAGTGCTAGATTTGTGGCAAATGTTCAAAGAAGTAGCACCTACTGGTGAGGTAAGTAAAGACGCAATTGTTGAGAAAGAGAAGGTGCCGGAGTGAGGAGATGGGGCTACATAGGGAGAATGCACAACAACCACAACAGAGAATGACCCTACCAAGATATACCCGTTGATGACAAGGCCTGCAGTGGGTTACAGTGAGCCCCTATATGTACCAACATGCACCACACCAACGACCCCAGCAATAGCATCTGCCACTGCACCGCCCCCGTATGAAAGAGGAGGGCTGTATGGCCCAACCAGTGCCCCACCAGTGAATTTGGCATGGTTAACAGGAGATTTAGACAGACAGCTAATGCATATACAACTGGAGATTAAGCGGGTACGAGCCGTGTGCAACAGAGGCCAGATGTAGCCAGGGGGAAGGGAAGTAACACCTTTAATGTTCACATCTTCGCCAAGTGGTGCAGGGGATCCACACCATCCCTGCCACCACCATCAGCTCCAATACCAAAAGGGCAAGAACAAGAGTGGCAATCAGGTGAGTTTCTGTTCCATTTAAATGGCAAACATGTGAAAATAATATGACCAGCAACACTGCATAGCCAGAGAGGGGACATCCAATAAGGATGGGAACAAGAGGAGGAAGTAGAGGAAGTATGGAGTGATTTAGATGAGTATGAAGAGGGAGTGGCAGCGACGGGATCTCCATTGCCATTCCTATTCAACAAAGAGGATGAAAGAGCTGCACCAAGATGGCAGGGGAGATTAAGACAAAGAGTAGGAAACATGCTGGTAAGTAAAACAAGGAAGGGAACGGTAAATAAGAAAGGGGGAAAACAAAGCTGCAAATGCCCCTGATACACAAAGGAGCTGGGAGGCCCAGCTACATACCATGGGCACCGATGGATAAGAATATCCCAGGAGGATAGCTCAGCGTCAGCGTGCGCGTCTTGGAAGCAAGATGACACGAAGCAACAGCAGGTTCGATCCCCGGGTCCGCGCTTAGAAACCTCTGGGTGTTTAAGCGCGTTATAAATACGTACCTAAGACAAAAAAAACACATTTACGCAACTAAGAAAAACAATTCCTGTAACAGCGCCTCAATGCCTGCGGGCTGTGTGAGCGCTTTATAAATGTAAAATAAATAAACAAATAACTTGTTGAAACTTCTCCCTCCACTTTCTGGTGGGGTGGGGAAATGGATACATGCATTCGAAAAGAACACAGAGGGAGTATCATTAGCCATAGGGGATATTAAAATTTTGCTGGTGTCCGCTATTGGTGATCAATCAGATGCAGTGTGGGTGAAGGCGGGGTTCACGGGAGTGACAATTAGCTGTGACCGCCTTGACGGATCGCCATTTAACAACGTTAGAGCACAAGTATGGGATGCGTTGCGGAGAATGTTTCCAGACATTCCAGATTTACATCTAGTGATGCAGTGCACTATGGGAGAGGAGGAGGAGCCTATGCAATTCATCCTCCGGGTGCAAGACCTGTGGAGAAGTGAAACGGGTACAGAGTGGGATCAATCTACCACCTTGTTCTACTTTATAATCAAAAAAGGGCTTCCGAAGGAGGTACAAAAGACCTTGGATAAAATAGCTGGGATAGAAGCCAAGGGTTGGCCCGAGATTCAGATCATAATTGTGCACCATTGTAGAAGGATCAAAGAAACAGAAAAAGGGATAGCACAGCAAAGGTTGGCAGACGAGGCGAAGCTAGTACAAAATAAATTAGCGAAGGTTGCAGCACTGAATGCAGAAACATCAACTGACAGGAACGGCGAAGGAGAAGAGGGAAGGGGAAACGCACCAGCCAGAATGGTGGCAACATGGGCTGCAAGTCGACAGGAGCAGTGGGATGGAGAGGAACAGTACAGAGGGCTGCATTGGCAAGGGAGGCCAACAAGAGGACAAGGTGGGTACAGAGGACCAAGAGGGGGATTTGGTGTAATGGAAATAGAGGATTTGGAGGGCCTGGGATGAGGGGCGGACCACAAGGGTCGTGTTGGAACTGTGGGAGGTGGGGGCATTATTCTAGGGAATGTAGAATGTGACCCATGGGTTATTACCAAGGACAGCCCCCTATGGGAAATGAGCAACAGTATGGCCACCCACACCCAGGAAGTCCCTATGGATTGCCTATGGGAGGGGGTGGACAGAACAGGCAATATTATAATGATCCTCAAATTCAACAGAGGCAGTAACACCAGCAACAACCACAGCAGAGGGGTATGCAACAGCAACAGAAAATGGCAAGACAAAATACTGTAGGAAATGCAAACAATAACATTTTTGCAACATCCGCTAATGGTGCACCTGCACCTTTTTAGAGTGCAGCGGTGGTGGGAGATAGCATCTTCTCAGTTCCAGGAACAGAGACATATGCCGATAGGACAGTCCACAGAAAGCACCTGCGTGTCCAGTCCTATCCACTACCCTAGCTGCAGAAGAGGAACCACTAGTGGGAGCAGAGATAGGTAACAAACAGTTCATCTTCATGGTAGACTCAGGAGCAGAAAAATCATGTCTCATGGAAGACCGGTTCCCGCTCTCGGGAAGAAATTTGGAAATGCAAGGGATCTCTGGGGCTATTTTTAAAGCTCCTTACACAAAATATCTCGATTTAACGGTGGGGGGAAAAACAGTGCGCGCACCTCTACTGTACCACGAAGATGTGCCAATACATTTGCTGGGAAAGAGACCTTTGAGCAAATTAAACATGACAATCTCCTTCACTGAACGGGGGATAGTTTGTTCCACCCCAGGAGTGTGCCCTGTATGGGCGATGCTGATGATCAGCACAATGACAGACGAAGTTGCAGTAAGAGGGGTGACCATTGACATGTCTATGTTCATTTATGGTATCAAGGTGTTAGCACGAGTGGTGCCAGGAATAACAAGAAAAGAGTGGAAGGTACCCTCAGATTTTGTCTTCCGCCCAATTGTGAATACAGACATTGTGCCAGGAACAATTTTGTTTATTGACCTAGAAGGGGTACAGGTCTCGAGCAAAGTATTGCAGTGATAGGACTGGACACACACGGGTACGAGTGGAGAACAGTATTGTGCATAGACCCAGGTATAATGCTGCGCAATTTAACCGATGAAGATTTGTTTACTGACAGTGAGAGTGACAGGGAAATAATAATGGAGATAAGCATACCTTGAGATATCATGATCCAGCATAGGGAAATACACAATCCTCTTATGGCTAGTGTTAACATGCCTCCCACCATATTTGAGAATGACATGGAGAAGGTGCGGCCAGAAATATGGACCACAGGCCCCCATGATGTAGGGCTATTACGCAAAGTTACACCAATCAAAATAAAATTAAAACCAGGAGCCATATTGCCCAGAGTAAAACTGTACCCACTTTCCAGGGAGGCAGAGTAAGGAATACAAGAAACAATAAATGCCCTGTTACAACAAGGGATAATAGTGCCATCTAATTTGTCATGCAATACAGCAATTTTTCCAATTAAAAAAATGAAGGGCGGGGCTTGGAGGATGATACAGGATTTTCGCCCACTTAATGACATCATCCAGAAAGAATTCCCATTAGTTCCTAATCCAGCATCAATATTGTGTAGCATACCTAAAGATGCCACATGTTTCACCGTAGTGGATCTGAAAAATGCCTTCTTCTCAATTCCAATTGACCCAAACTCCCAGTACCTCACAGCATTCATGGTAGGGGGGAGCAGATATGAACATTGCAGATTCCCGCAGGGATATTCTGAAAACCCAAGCATTTTTAATAGGATTTTGCATGAAGATCTCAGAAACATTGATGCAGAAAGCACGATAATACAATACGTAGATGATTTACTTGTCTGCAGCAGGAGCAAAGAACAGTGCAGGGGCGATTCAATAACATTGTTGAATTTGTTAGCAACCAAAGGGTACAAGGTAGACAAAGGCAAATTGCAATATTGCCTGGCTGAGGAGCTCTACCTAGGACAACTAATTTCAAAAGATGGCAAGATGATATTGCCCGACAGAGTGGCCACCATACATCATATGATAATACCAAAAACAGTAAAAGATATGCAAATGTTTCTCGGCATCTGTAATTACTGCCGTGCGTGGATACTTGATTATGTGGCATACACACACCCACTGCTAAAAGCACTGAAAGAAGCACAAAAGAATAATGTCCCAATAAAATGGACAAATGAGATGATGAAACAATATTTCAAATTGCAAGATCTCATTGCACATGCACCAGTTCTCGCGAACCCAGATTACGACAGGGAATTCTACTTGTTTTCACACTGCAATGGTACTCTAATGGTGGCGGTTCTGACACAGAAAACATTGCTAGGTCACAAGCCATTGGCCTATTACAGCGGGACATTGGACTCAGTGATGCAAGTGTACTTTGAATGCGAACAAGCTCTTGCTGCAGCAGCCTTCGTAATTGTGAAAAGTGCCACCATCGTGATGGGGTGTTCAGTGACCCTATAAGGAGAGCACTCACTCTTTGCTATCCTAGAGAGATCAAAAACAACATTAATGACACAAAGGGCAACAGCCTATGAAATAATAATGTCCAGTCCAAATGTCCATGTGGTTAGGTGTAAGACAGTAAACCCAGCCTCATTAATTACTGAACCATGCACTGTAGGAGACATGCAGGAACACGATTGTGCTACATATGAGGGTGAAGAGGATGATATTCCCAAAACGAGTGACAATGCACTACAGGAAGGAGAGATATACTTCATAGATGGATCTGCATCAATAGATAGCGAAACAGGAGAAAAACACGTGGGAGTGGCGGTTGTAAGAATGGAAGAAGAGCGATATGAGATCATTGTACAAAAGCACCTCACTTCTCATTACTCTGTACAAGCAGCAGAATTGATGCACTAATTGAGGCGTTGTGCACTGCTAAAGGATGTGCAGTAATGATATATTCAGATTTGCCATACGCCACAACAACAGTACACTCAGGGTTGTCACAATGGTGAAGGAGAGGGTTCCAGAGGGCAGATGAGCCGCCAGTACAACATGCTGCATTACTAAATGAACTAATAGATGCATTAGCAGAACCATCAGTAGTAGCAGTGGTGAAATGCCAAGCCCATACCAACAACACAGACGCAATCTCATTAGGAAACGCGGCAGCAGACGCATCAGTGAAAGACACCGCTTATTTCAATGTCCCACCAGCAATTGAATGTATCATCAAATCGCCAAGTACAGATGCATTAGAAGAGGGTTACAATCATACACCACTATCCCAAATAATAGAGCTTCAAAGGCACTCACCGGTAGAAGAACAAGAACTATGGGCCAAGAGGGGGTGCAAGCAGTCATAAAAAGATTTAATATGGAGATAGGAATTAACAGGGAAAGTGGTGATGCCAGTGGAGTTGCCATAAATAGCGTTCCAACAGCTACACTTTCCGACACACGTAACTAAGCAACATATAGCAGCAGGCATAAAAGAACATTGGTTTGCTCCTAACCTAAAGGAAGATTTGGCAAAATTTACTGTAGAGTGTACCACCTGCCAAACATACAGTTCAGGGGTGACACTGAGGAAATTGTGAGGAACACTACCGCGTCCTGTTGGCCCATTCAGAGACCTCCATATTGACTACACGGATATGGGGGGGAAGATGTAATGGAGCAAGAAACCTAATTGTGATAGTATGCCCCTTTTCAAGGTGGGTAGAAGCTGGACCATGCCCCCACCCAGATGCAAAATGTGCCACAAAGTTCTTGGTGCGGGAAGTGTTCTCAAGGTGGGGCATATGTGATGTAATAAGATCAGATAATGGCACACACTTTGTGAATGACCTCTTCAAGGAAGTAACGTCATCACTAGGGGTCAAGTACAAACTGTGTTCGATTTATGACCCAATGGCTAACGGGGTGGTGGAAAAAAATCAACGGCCTGCTCAAAAGTAAGTTATCAAAGTTGTGTAACTCGCTCAAAAAGAATTGGGTGTATTTCTTGCCCCTAGCACTCAACTCAGAATGCAGCCAAGTAAAGACCACCACTTGAGCCTGCACAAAATAGTGACGGGCAGGCGCATTCATACGCCACTCTCCCCACTAAGAAAAGCTTCAGATGCGCACAGAGCTGCCACAGTTCTGGTAGAAGAATGCAAAGAATACCTCACCCAGTTAACATGCACAGTACGTAGCATAGCACGACAAGTTGCACCACCCTTTACCGAAAATGCTGTGACAGACACTGCAATGCCAGCCCAAGACAGTCCAAAGGGGCAGTTAATGCCAGGAGAAAATGTGTATCTACGAAGTTTTGTTCGGAGGTGGACTCACCAAGATTTCATGGCCCATATGAAGTTATTTACTGCACACCTACCGCTGTAAAGGTTAAGAGATTGAAATATTGGGTGCATCTGTCGGATGTGAGAAGAGCACGTGATAGTGCAATCCCTCAATGCGAGCAAACTAACAGCAATGAAGTTGCTAGTGGGTAGGAGAGGAACTATGATAAAGCTCAAAATAACGAAAAGGAAGAATTGAAAAACATTAAGTAAGAAATTAGTTATAACTGCCTCTATCTCTCTCTCTTTCTCTCTCTCTTTCTCTCTCTCTATTTTCTCTTTATCAATTCATGAAACGACAATTAACAGCATGTATACAGATCTAATGCTCAGTATTGAAAGAAAATTATGTTACTTACAAACAAATATAATAGTACTTGAATGCACGAGAAATATAGAAAAATAGCATTAAGGTGTGCACACCATAGAAAGTATTATTTGGCAACTAGTAGATATTACTGATAAAATGAAAACATAATGAAATGAATAATGAAATGTAAGCATGTCACTTAACCATTTCATATCGCCCCTCCAGGTAACACAATGGCCGAAAGGAGTGCACTCACAGATAACAGCACAATTTTAGTTAGTTATAGGGTAGTTAACAGAGCTAATAAATATTATAATTTACAGTGTGGCGTGAAATATTCTGCAATATTGTTTTCGGTTATGTTATTTTTCATGGCATGGTACTATACTGTGTTTTTCATTGTGGAGGACATTAACAAGGGGGAGAGCGGGGCAAAACTAATATGAGAAGGATCAATACTCATACGGGCAGGTGTGAAAACAATGTGGAAACATAATTATTATATGTTAATACAAACCTCACTACGTTGCACATTAATCGCACAGCAACAGCCCCCCTACTTCCTCTTGTTGCTATAAGCCAGAGTTATTACAATGAAACCAATCAGTATGATGGTGATTACCTTTGGGAGAATGAATCTAACCTGATAAATATTGATGTACGGACAACCATAGAACCTACCTCGCAAGGAACTATAATGCACTTTTATGCTGCTGCTACCGCAGTGGCCCCAGAACTACAGGCTGAGTACACTGTGAATGAACTCAATGACACAGCATGGGCAGCAGTTTTTTCCCATAAACTATCGAAAAGTAAAAACGATGAATAACCAGGAAGGGGGGAGGAGGAGATGGAAAAGGGGGCGGGAGGGAAAAGATATGATCTCTACCATGGCCTGGGATTAGATGAAATTGAAGACCCCCTTTGCCCAGACCAGTCAAATAAATGGTACTCAGACATGAGTGCCACAGCAAAACAAGTCACGAACAAGAGTTGCTACGTCTGCTCTCTCATACCACATGCATCTGACACACCCAAAATACTTGTACCACAAGATGTACCCTTGTCAGACGCCCAATGTTTAATTCATCTCAAATTATGTAGAATTCGGAGCACCTTCCAGGCACACACAGTTACAATAGAACTGCTGCAGAATGAGAAAACATGAACAAGCAGGCGCCAAGGAATAATCTGCATTAAAGGACCATTCTTCGTCATAAAAGGAACAAGATTCACAGAAAACAAGTGGCTTGACAAAATGATCGAGTGCAAAGCTGAAGCTCTTAACGGACTAACTGAAGAAAATTTTCAATGGATCAAAGAAACGTGTGCTCCGGTCTGGTCCCAGCACATTGCAAAAATCACCTGGCTTACTGCTCTAGAAAAACCTATCAAGACCCAAAAAGAAATATCAAATGAGCTTTGTTTTCACGGAGAAGGGAAGGTACAAATGGGTGCCAAGAAACAATGTAACAAAACAGTCATCATTTCAGATATGAAAAAAGTTACAGCTGCATTAATGGACATGTATTGGATCTGTGGCAAACAAGCCTACCTGCATCTACCGGCATCATGGAGAGGTACATGCGCCCTGGCCACCCTGCATTCAGCTATGATGGTAATCCCAGAAAGCCATATCCAAGGAGGAAAAGGTTTGGCTGGCATATCGGCAGCAGGGCAATCGGCTGGCACTTCGGCAGCGCCCCAACTAGCAATAACAGAACCTCCTTCATACGATCTGTTGTTGGAAAGTGACCTGAAGGACAGACTCTCCCGCAAAAAGCAGTCATCAAACTACATTTCCAAAGAATCATCCGCTCTCCTCGCTAAGATCTCAGCAAAATACAAACTTTTCAATTCTGCAGAGACATTATTTGCTTCCCCCTTAACCCCAGGACGCCAGGCACGAACAAACGCCAAATGTTTACATATCGTCTGCTGAGAGCTGATTGAACTGGCCAACGACACTGAAGAGGGATTCAATGTGATCAAGGTGGAACTTTGTGCCTTGCATCTAGTGAAAATGCAGAACTGGTACGTCCTAGACCTTCTCACAGTGATGGACGGCGGTGTTTGCTGAAAAATCGGGAGCGCATGCTGTACATTCGTACCCTCTGAAGATGCAGTTAACGGGACCCTCTCCCACGTGATCTCTGCAGTACACATTCTGGGGAGAGGCTGTCGAAAGAAGGAGGAATAGAGCCAAGCAATTGGTTTGACAATATGTTCAACTGGATACCGTCCTGGTTCAACACTGTGATAAAAATGTTTGTTCCTGTCATCGTTTTTATTTTACTATTTTTCTGTGTGTGCAAACTAGGTATCTGATGCTGTGCAAAATCTATGTCTAACAATGATGATGGGAACAATGGGCCGACAGACAACAGTGGCACAAATGCAAATGGGAGAACCTAACCCACCAAAGTATCGCATGACAGCTGTATATCGCCGGAATGGGGACAGTGTATCATCTAATAATCTATAATCTAAATCACACCACCATAAAAGAACTAAGGGAGCTGCAATGGTACAGGTAGGTGTGGGTGGACCTGGATGGGAATGGAGGAATATATATGACATGCACCCCAGATGAATATGCAAGAAAAGGCCATAGTTTAAGAAGTGTGTGCAGGGCGTGGATGCCAATAAAAGGAACACCTGCTTGGGATGAAGCGGTTGCGGAAGCAGAGTATTATCGAAATGAGAATAAGAATAATAAGTAGTTTGTTACTTTAGATGTAACAAAAGGTGGGAATGTGTGGGAGTGAGGGGTGGTTTGGGACCCCGCCATACATTCAGTACAGCTTGGACCATGTGCTCTTCCAATGGTGGGGGATGCCTCCATCGCCCTTATGTTAATATCAGCCTTATGGTGGCATTGGTGTGGGTGAGGCTGTTGCGTGAGACACGTGGCATCCATTTTGTGCACCCTCGGCTCCATCTGTTTAACTAGACCGCACTGCGATAATACTAAAAGGCTTCTCTCCCCTTAGCAGCGCCACGCACACCGTGCACAGGGCCCCCACCCTTTCTCACTGTCTCTGAAAGTTTTGCAGCTCCATTCTCACGCTCCAGCCAGAGGCGATTGAAACAAAAACACATGTAACATCTCACTCTTCCCCTGAGATCATTGTCCCGTGTATGAACCAGCCTGAGCCAGGCATTGTAGCTCATCCATCTCCACAAACCTGCCCGTGCCCCCTCACCCTCACTGTTGGAAAATGACTGCCAGCGTAACCCTGTGTCCCTGCAAGGTATTCTCTTGATGTACCAGATATGTGGCCCTGCCATGAAGCTCACCCCAGCATGCCCTTAGCTAAAATCAGACCTCTGTCACAGTATATTGCCTCCTGCAACTAACAAACGTCAACTCCCCCCCAGCCTCTTTGATAAGTCCAGACCCACCTGCAATCGATGTCATCGTACCGGTCAAGACCCTTAATCTGGAGCCCCATATAAGTCCCAATAAGTAATGGTGTGATTACACAAATACAATTGATAGGCCTACAATGATTTGCTCAAAGGAGTTGTAATGACTATTATTTAGTGCATGTTTCACTGTAGTGTATTATGTTAGCTTAGTTAGCGGCTACCATGACTCACAGCAACCTGATCCTCACCCCTGCTTGGACACAGACAGATGGACATCGTGACGCTTGCCCTCCCGCCAACCCAGCTGCCAACCAGAGAGGAGCAGCACCTATATGCGCCTATACAACACCAGTTTGTGTCCAACCACGATGAACTCTGTAACATTCATGCATGACATCACTTATGACGCTTCCTGCCTTTATAATCAATTGTAAGTGTATTGTTTGCCAGAGCGCTCTCGGGCTGCAGAGTTCTCTGGATGCCAATTCTTTATAAAGACTAACTCACACAACCTGTTCTCTTACTCTCATTCCCCGTTGGGGTGTGTCAATTTATTTGTATTGCACATGCTAAGACGGGGATGGACCTTTACATTTGCATTGGTGAGATTGCACATCATCACAATGACGTTTGGTATCTCCTGATCTGGCTAGTAGCATTCCTGGTGTGGAATGTGCTGTGTGGGCAGGTCATTAATGCAAACCCCTCCTCCTCTTGCTCCTTTTTGCTCCAGTCGACCTCTGAGGCACCTTCCGGCCAAGATACCACCAGGGCCCCCTGTGCACCAGTCCCACCCTTGTCGGCCTGTCTGGTGGAGATAACATCCGTGACTGATTTGGGAGTCACCAGTGGATCAGCTGAGGTTGTCACCATGCCAATCCAGGCAACGACAAGAGCTTTGGCAATGGAGGGAGAGCAGGCACCCAGGTGCCCGGCATGGGCAAGACACCCCTGGCCAGTGTCATCAGGCCAGATGGTGTCCATGCAAAGCATGCACCGGGCAATATGGGGCAATATGGCAGCCGCAGGCTCGGAGTAGGAGGCTTATGTACTCAGGGCTTACCATCCCAAGGGGACAGGTATCCAGCATCAGGTAGGTTGCAAATGTGGACCTCAGATCGAGTATGTCTTCCATATTCATGCAGAGAGGCGGCGGGCTCTGGAGGCAAGAGTCACCATGCCAGGGTGGAGATTGCACTGCGTCGGGGAGAGAGGCGGGCTGCCATCCTGGAGGATACTTGCAGGGAGTGGGAGGGGATGGAGAGGTTGATGCTGGAGTCCCTGCAAGCCCTCGAGGAGAGTACAGAGGCCCGCCGAGGGGAAATTAACGCAGTGCTCGATGATGCACTGGCACAGACATTGCATAACATCGCTGACAAGGAGGACTAGCCCACTGCCTGTGTACATAGTTTTGAAGATATAAGTTTCCTTTCATCATTCCTTATTGCTTGGAGCTTGGATAACGGATATTACTCAATTCATTTGTCTGTAGTTGTTTCGGTGTAAGTTTCCTTTTGTTTTTTATTTATTTTCGAGTGGACTCTGGACGGTCTTCCATGTTTTCTTGTACACAGCTTGTGGGAGGGATTGAGGTGTTTTATTAGTAAATGTGATTTTTTTTAAATATATTTTTGATACACATGGACATTGTTATTTTTCTATTTTTACATGCACATCTTTTGTGATTTTGATTTCTGATTTTATTTACAGTATGCATGATTCTAATCTGACTGTTTAATATATTTTCTTTTTTGCTCTCACAGTCATTGTCGGTCACAGTTATTTTTGCAGTGTGCCTGTTTGGTAGTCCATTTATGTTAGTCAGGTGTGTTGTTGCTTACTTGCATCTGTTATATTTGGGCTTTATTTTCAGGGTGAGTGTATACATGGGGTGGATCGGTGGTGGTGTGTGAAGTGGGTGTTTGTGTGTGCACAGGCAAATGGCATTTCCTTACACATGTGCATTATGACTGTATATTTGCCCTCACTGTTTTTGTGAGTGATGTGGGTGGGGTGACTGTGGGAGTGTTGCATGTTCAGGACATTTGCACACGATTTGCTTGATGCTGTATAACAAACAGGTGGTGCATTCCCCTTCGCCAGCATATGCTTTTACGGTTATCATCATCTCTGGTGGTGTTCTGCCTCTTGCACTGGGATATACTATTGGCATTTTGTGGTATTTACAAATTGGCTGCCGATTGCAGCTGTCTCGGTGCGTGGTACACTGTCTGATTGCCATGCCCTTCACACATGGGCAAACTGGTGATGTGTTTATTGGGGATTCTCTTCTAGGAACACCAGCTCAATGAAGCTCATGCTGTGGGACACCTGGCCAGTGTTTGTTCATGTGGCACACATTGAGGGTGGTTCTGATTCTGCCATTGGTGAACAATTTGTCCCTGGGGATTGATGCCATGACATTGTCACATGGCCAGCAGGCCGTCACTTTTACATTCACTTCTTACATGTGTATGTTGGGAGATGGTTGCAGACAGCTATTCTGTTTGCCCTGCTGCCACACTCATGGATGTGGCATGGGTGAGCGCATTAATTAATTTTTTCAGGATGCATGTTCCGGTAGATATATCGTGTTGTATGCAATGTTGCTACATGGCATGCAAGCTGCATGACACAAGATTGATGGGGTGATGATCTGTCAGCATGCCAGGGTTCATCATGCAGGTGATGTCCCATGTGGTGGGGGCTGACTGCAGGTTGGGGTCACGGGTGATGGGGGCTGGGTTCTCCCATATAGAGGGGCTGCCTGCAGGGTGGTGTCATGGTCATCGGGCCACAAACGCAAACATTAAAGGGCCACATACACAGAGGGCCCGGATGGACACAGTCCTGGCGCCTTTGGTGCCAGGCTCATGAATAACAGTAAGGAACAACATTTATTTGGGACAACAATGCTTTAATTATGGACATAGCACCTAATTCTGGGTGCAAAGTGCATTTAACATGGGAACTTCCATTCACTAAAGCATCCCCACTTGTACTCTTGGGTGTGGCTGCTGCTCTTCGGTTGCCTTGCATGTGCTGACTCTCTGAGAGTGGCAGGGTGCGGCAGGCAAGCCAGGACTAGTCGGCGTGCCCACAATCACAGCTATATAAGCTGCTCCAATCCCTGAGACAGCCACTTCGTGTTATTCTGCACTTCCATGCAGCTTAACATTCACCGCCTGGGATTAGATTTACCTTTGGTAATCCTGCTTCCTGCCATCATACTTACCACCTGGAGAATCTGCTCTCACCTGTGCGTGTCTTCGATGATCCTGGCATTCTTCTTCAAATCTTCCAGAACGCTGACATCTTCATCTTTGCACCACAGCTCCTCTTCAATCTTCCAGAATGCTGACTTCTTCATCTTGGCACCGCAGCTCATCTTCAAATCTTCCGGAACGCTGAAATCTTTATCTTGGCAACGCAGCACGATGTGCTCTGTCCGTGACAGCAGCACCTGCAAGTAAAAATGAAAGGCGAGGTTAGAGACATTCAGTTTAAGGTTGCGCTGCCACCGAACCTTGTGCTTTTCCTTAAACCATCACTTGCCTGCTGTCGGGCATTGCGGTTTCCTCCATCTTCCACCCGGCCGCGTTCCATGCCCTCAAAGCTGCTTTTGGGCCGCATTTCCAGCTATTGGGAAGAAAACAGAAGAGAAACATTATTCAGAATTAACAACAATATTGAGAGCAATAATACAAAGACATAAAATGAGAAGAGGCTAAGAGAAAACAGACAGGGGAAGAGACAAGAGACATTGAGAGACACTACCAATCATGAGAAGCATAGTCGCAGCTGGACTGGACGATTACCTACCGGGATCAGTGAAGGAACTAGGCCCCATCGACAAGCGCCCCTGCCAGAAATAGCAGGAGGGAGAGCTTATTATCAACAATTAACAGGTAAGCCTTATGGGCCGGTACATGCCCACAGAAATCACACCTTGGGTAGAAGGGTTTGAGAGGTATAATAGTCACAGATCAGCGCACTCACGTTCTCTCATATTCACACAGGAGCAGTATCACCAATTGCCGCTGCTCACAGCTTATCCGCAGAGTGAGAGACCTGACGGGGGTGATCTTACTCCTAGGAGGGCTGCAACCATGCCCCAACACCTCCACAGAGACCGGGTGAGCTTAAATTACAGGTGGGTTCATGGGTGATATGGGCTGGGGGGGTGTCCCATGTGGAGGGGCTGTCTGCAGGTGGGGTCATGGGTGATGGGGTGGGATGAGGGTGTCCCATTTACAGGAGCTGCCTGTAGGGTGGGGTCACGGGTAATGGGGTCTGGGGTATCCCATGTGGAGGAGCCTGCCTGCAGGGTGGTGTCGCAGTTGATGTGGTGGGGGCATCCCATGTGGAGGTGGCTATATGCAGGGTGGGGTCACAGTTGATGGGAGCTGGAGATTCCCATGTAGCAGGGGCTGCCTGCAGAATGGGGTAAGGGGCGATATGGTGGGGGTATCCCATCACATTTGGTTCATCCCTGATTTAAAAAGTCTGAGAATGGAAAAAAGAAAGCTTGAATCATTGTGGAAACTTAGTCCCACTGAGAAAAACAAAACAAACTTAATCAACCTAGCTGCCGCTTATAAAAAGGAAATAATACGGACTAAACAAGAGTCCTACAACAACAGGATCTTCAAAGGTAGCTCAAGCTCTAAGGAATTGTCCACAATTCTAAGGGAAATGGAAGTTCCCATTCCCCAGATTAACGAGCCCCTCAAGGATAAACTCTGGTGCACTAGTATCTAGAAAGCCTTACAGAACAAAATGTTCTCACTCCAAACTAAGATTACCAATAAAAAAGCTAACCTGCCCCTCCAAGACAAAGCCAGCATAGACATTACTCCCAGTAGCTCACCTCTCAACCAGTTTAGCTTCTCTCATGTCCCAACAAATGATGTAGAAAAAGTGATCCCTGTTCATTACCAAATTAATCAACTCCTCATGCAACATAAGGGAGTCATGGGTCCTACCCCTCCTGAAAAAAAACAGTCCTTAGACCCTTCAATCCCGACCAGCTAGAGGGCAATCACTACTGTACCAATTTCACTCAAAATCCTTGACAAAGCGGCCTTCATTTAAATTCAGGAACACCTAGAGGCTAACCACCTTCTTGGAGCTCACCAATCAGGCTGGTAAAACAATTATTAATTTATTACACAATCATTTAGAAAACATTTCACTATTAGAAGACAACTTAATATTATATGCCAATACACATCAATACAAAACTCTAAGATTTTGAGACAGTTTGAGCTCCCCTGAAATAGAAGCAAAATGGCAGTTCAGTTACTTAGAAGTGAGCAAAAGGCACACAAGTAAGTAGAATACATCACATATACTTATTAAACAGTGCAGATAGTTTCAGTTCACCAGAGGAGTCCAATTCAAGTCAATAGGCCAGGACAAAGTCAATGGGCTAGTGTTCTGGATAGGAAAGAGCAGTTCTGGTATCAAACAGTAAAGTGTTTTCATAAGTTCTCAGAAGTAGTTTAGGCGAAAAAGAATAATTTGTGGGATCACAAGCTGATTTGGCCTGCAAGTTGTGAAAGTTTCACAAACTTTCACCGCAAGAGTGGCGTTCTCTTAATCGGGTTGACACAGTACCTTAGTATGAAGAAACAAATGAAGCTGAAGTTGTTGGTTCCTGGCAGTTCCTGCAGGTCGCACTGTTCCTGAGCCTCAGTCGTGGGGAAAAGAGGGAGGATTTCGGGGGACTTCTGCACGGGATTGTCAAAAAAGCAAACAAGATGGAGTCACTTTGGTTCCAGTAGCTGTAGGTTCAAGCACATAAACTGGTATCCCTCTCCCTGGTTAATCCTAACCAGCCTTGAGAATGGTGTCCAGGTGGCTAACGAGTTGATTGGTCCCATCAACTCAAAGGAAGAAGTTGTCCTTGAAGGGGCTTCTCTGTCAAGATGAACTTGCCAATTTGGACCTGCAGCAGGGCTTCACCGGGCAAACTAACAGTCCAAGAGTTTCAGCTGCCGTCCTCTTCCAGCTCTTTTTCAGTTATTTCGTTCCAGTGGTCAACTCTGCTTTCCAGTCCAAAAGACTCACCTTTTAAACAGTTCTCTCCCTTTCATTCCAGCCTAGTTGTCACTCACCCAGCAGGGTGGCTGTCCTTGCTGGACAGTCAGCCAGCCAATCACGCCAGATTGAATTTGGGCCTCCTAGGAGACTAAGCACAGGGAGTTCCGGGCACCTGCCTCACTTCCTGCCCACCCCAGATACTCAGATGCCAGAGGCGGTCTTCAGTCCTGAAGCCCGCCAAAGGCATACGAACAAAGGGACCAAATCTGGTTTGGGGCACAGAGACAAACACTAGAAGGACCTTTCCAAAAAGAAACAGTGACAAAAGAAGAACAAGACCTGTTTAAACAAAGGATCTTAAGGCACCATCTTGAAAATCATGGCTCCCGTGATTTTTAGCTACAATTGTTCGCGGTCAGGAACAATCATGGTAGTTCGTTGTAAAACCACTGCCACCAGCCTTTTCAATAAAGGGTAGCATTTGACTGCTACATGAGTATTTAGACACAGGGGATACTAAGTCACCCCTCCAGAACTCCATTGTAAGATGGTGTGTGCTGGGTCTAGGAATTTGGAAAGACTAGTAAAGTCAATTTAACTTTACATTCTCTGGGAAACAGAAGTTTATCCCAGATAAGGTATCTAAACATTTGGGAACTCTAAAAGACATCCCTGTGTCACTGCACTGAAGGTGCTGCATAACACATATGAAAAGATGATGCCTATGGAGTTGTCTAAAACTCCACAATCAAAAGAAACAAACACTAAAAACAAACAGATTTAAAACTTTCAAAGTCCCAAAGTCCAGCAAAACAGCTGGGGGTCTCTAAGGTAGAGAGGAATTAGCACATTTTGAGAATTCTCCCTAACAGTGAGGTCACGGGTGATGGGGGCTGGGGTATCCCATGTAGAGGGGGCTACCTGCAGGGTGGGGTCACAGGTGATGTAGTGGGGGTGTCCCATGTGGAGGGGACTGCCTGCAGGGTGGAATCATGGGTGATGGGGGCTGGAGTATACCATGTGGAGGGGGCTGTTTGCAGGGTGGGGTCACGGTGATGGGGCTGGGTGTGTCCCATGTGGAGGGCTGCCAGCAGGGTGGGGTCATGGGTGATGTGGTGGGGGTATCCCATGTGGAGGGGGCTGCCTGCAGGGTGGGGTCACGGCTGATGGGGCTGGGTTATCCCATGTGGAGGGACTGCCTGCATGGTCACGGGTGATGTGGTGGGGGTGTCCCATGTGGAGGGAGCTGCCTGCAGGGTGGGGTCATGGGTGATGTGGGCTGGAGTATCCCATGTGGATGCAGATTGGGTCACAGGTGATGGGGGCTGGGGTGGGGGTGTCTCTTATGGATGGGCTGCCTGCAGGGTGGGTCATGGGTGATGGGGGCTGGGTGTGTCCCATGTGGAGGGGCTGCCAGCATGGTGGGGTCACGGGTGATGTGGTGGGGGTATCCCATGTGGAGGGGGCTGCCTGCAGGGTGGGGTCATGGCTGATGGGGGCTGGGTTATCCCATGTGGAGGGGCTGCCTGCAGGGTGGGGTCACGGGTGATATGGTGGGGGTGTCCCATGTGGAGGGAGCTGCCTGCAGGGTGGGGTCATGGGTTATGTGGGCTGGGGGGGGTGTCTTATGTGGAAGGGATGCCTGCAGGGTGGGGTCACGGGTGAATGTGGCTGGGGTATCCCATTTGGAGGGGGCTTCCTGCAGAGTGGGATCACGGGTGCAGGGGTGGGGTATCCCATGTGGAGGGGGCAGTATGCAGGTTGGGGCCATGGGGTATGGGGGCTGAGGTATCCCATGTGGAGAGAGCTGCCTACAGGGAGCGGTCACGGGTAATGGGGGCTGGGGTGGGGGTGTCCCATGTGGAGAGGCTGCCTGCAGGTTGAGGTCATGGATGATGTGGTGGGGGTAGCCCATGTGGAGTTGGCTGCCCTTATGGTGGCCAACTCCACATGGGCCGCCCCAGATCACATACCCCTTTGTGCAATCCTCTGCACCCACAGCACTCCATTAGTCCCGAACAATCATGTGTTCCTCTGTCTCTTTTCTTTTCTTCCATCTCCTAGACACATGCTCTGAGCACAGCCTTGCTCTCCAGACCGTTGCTGCAAGGCACCATTCATCACTATAACATTGGAGGTCGACCTTCATCACCCACTTCTTTAAGTAAACTTCCACAGGTCAGTTACTAGACAGCACAAGTCCACAAGCTAGAGTTTGTTTTACACACTCTTCACCCCCAGGGGGGTTTTTAATTTGGTTTTAACACATGCTAGTATCTCGGTTTTTTGCCACAACACCGCAGTGTTTCATCTACACTAATTACGTCCTCACTTGATTCCCCCATTTAGGGAGACTGGGTCAAAACCCTTGAAGAAGGCGTTCCACGCCGAAACGTCATGGGACCATCTTTCCATCAGGGCCAATCACGCCCGTCCCCTCACACCATCTGATAAATATCTAGACGTAGACCAGAGACTTGGTTATCTCCCCTTAAAAAAACATCCAGTACATCATTTGGAACAACCACCAGGATGCCTTTTCTGTGAAGACGAAACTCCGGTTCACTAACCACAATTTCATGCTTTATGTGTTTCTCTGTACATAATTGCTGCAAAATTATTCTGCTTTTATGTACATGCTTTAGCAAATTTATGATCATGTTTTGAGAAATTTGAATTGTGGCTTCAGTCTGCTCTTTATTTGTTCTCTTTTCTACATGTTTGCCAACTGTTAGGCAAGTGTTGTTCAAAAAAAACTATTTAAACACTATGGGAAATTAAACCCAGATCTTTTGTGACATTAGCTGAATAAATAAGCCAATAGTCACCTGTGACATTCTTTTTTGTATCCCTGCACTTAAACAACTTTGAGTACACAGATCCTCTGATACTTAGCGAGCGAAATGTGCAGCAAATAGAAATGTAAAGAACAATTGTTAGAAATATATGTGGCAGGACGCCACCCTTTTGTTTCAAATGCCCTTATGGTGGGGCCACGGGTGATGGGGTTTGGGTTATTTCGTCTCTAGGGTGCTGCATGCCACAATTGCGAGGTTTTGGGATGCCATTAGGCTGGTGGTGGGCGTGGGCCAGGCCTTGCCAGGGAGGGCACATGTTTTCTATGGGGGTTGCGTGGGGTATTTTTGCGCGATTACACTGGGGTGCAGACGGGGGTTGCGTGCTCTTTTCACACAATTATGCTGGGGTGCAAACAGGGAGCGTGGGGTATTTTCGTTCGATTACGCTGGGGTGTGGACGGGGATTAGGAGCTGTTTTCGCGCAATTATGCTGTGGTGCTGACTGGGAGCGCGTGGTGTTTACGCGCAATTATGCTAGGGTGCAGACAGGAGTTGCAAGCTGTTTTTGAATGATTACGTTGGGGTGCGGGCATGGAGCGTGAGGTGTTTTCGCACAATTTCGCTGGGGGCCTGTATGCTGGCCCAGGGATAGCGCGGAGCCTTGCACCATAGGCATTTGACTTGCTTTTTAATATGCATGGGGGCGTGTTGGGGGCATTACTTGCGTATCTTGCTGTTACTTGCGCCACCCCTACTGATGCCTCTGGGAATCCATGAATACACGTGCCATGCAAGGTTTTCTCTGCGCTCCTTTTCGGTTCGTGGCGCTTGCACCTTTTATGTGCACGATTCTATGAATTGGGCCCTTAGTGTTTCAATACAGTGCTCATGGGAAATGTCATCAAAGTCATCCAAATTAATTTGCAATTGGGGTGAAACGACTATTCATATTATCTAAAATCACGTTGTAGATTAGAAGGAATTAAGCTCTAAAAAAGATGCATTCATTCATTTCGGTGTGCACTGCTGACACACCAGAAAGTCTATTTCACTAAGTAACTTATATTATATTTGGTAATAAAACATGGTTGGATAACAAATACTGTGAATTCGTCTTTACTTTATGTTTGTGAGATGCGCTCCTAACAAGGGATTTTGTTGTCATACTTTATAGTAAGGCCATTGGTTGTGGGCCTTCCCTTGGTTGAGCAGCTCTCTCGAAAAAACTAAAAGAAAGCATCTTATTTGGGACATACATAGAATCAGTGGCGCTGCCTGCCACAGTCTGTCAACCTGCCTGGACTTTGATGACATTAGAAGGAACATTGAGGAAAAAGGGCGCGTGTGTGATTTGTGAGTCATAGTTGTGTTTGTTGTTTGTCCTTGGCACAGTCTACAGTACTTAAAAAAGGAAAGGGATTTATCCCCGGAAACATCTCTTGGGTACTTGGAATGTTAGTGCACTTGATATGATATGCACATCAAATAACTGTTGCTTGAACGCGTTTTGAAAACGGAGAGAATTGCACCCTACTGACTGTGCAAAGCATGCCCGATTCAGTAGAGAAGTCATCTATGGCCCCCAATTGGAATGAAATAGGTGTGCCTATCCTCGTGACGTTCAGAAGCGCACAGTAAGGAACTGTGAGTGAATATGAGTGTAGTGTCTCCTCCTGGGCTATTTATTCATTGCAATCTCAAGGCTGCTCAGTGTCCACCAAAATGGAACAGTGGATCCCTCGATGACATGTACGAGACACATGGGACGTTCGCAGATGCCCTTATGCATTCGCGTGTGTCAAGTTGCGTGTGTATGCAATCTCACTTATTCAAGGGGACGGATGAGAGAAAACTGAACACAATGCAGACATTGACAGGGAGCTAAAAGAGAGGTCAGCAACCACCAAAAAGGGCTGCTTTGCCAGGCAAGGGAGCCGGGTTCACAGACTTTGCCGCTGATGGCGGATGGGCTGCATTCTATCAACAAAAGCAGCTCCTCTGCCTCATAAATCAAGTTAATCTGTTGTTAGAGACAAATAGATCCCCAGCATGAGGAGCAAGCTGACACATACACAAACATATGTGCATATGTACCGCCTCCTTACCTTACTGTGGCTTAATTTTTTCAAGCCCCACGGACGACACTTCATCCTCTTGATCCGCCTATTCACCTGAGTCTCCGTCTCGAAAAGAGATCACTCTGTTGCGCCAGCGTTGAAAGGCAAACAGACACTTGACATGTGAGAGTACTCCTGCTTGGGAGAAAATACGTTAAACAAGCCAGTATTGCATTGCATCCACGCTGTACAACATGAATTAGCGCGTAGTGCGAAAGCAATTGTATGCCACATCATTTCCAGTTGCCATATCAACCACAAAGACTGCTTCTTGGTACCGCTTGGTATCTGTAGCAATGGTGTTGGGGATATTTTGGTTACTATGCCACCAAAATGGGCCACAACCAAATAACAAGTGGTATACCCTAGGGCTGACTGAAATTACAGTAAGCGAAAGGAAATATTTGAATGTTGCCTCTTATTTCACTTGCCTTTTTCGCCCTACACAATGGAGTCTGCCCACTTGAACCACTACCACATTCACTGATATCTGCACAGGCTTTCAGTGCCTCTATGAAAGATGTGCACAGGATGCGGGTGTCTGCATTAAGTATTTGCACATGCTTTGCAAGCTTGCATGAAGTATTTACATCGACTTTGCGAGGCTGCATGAAGTATTTGCACATGCTTTGATAGCTTGCATAAAGTATTCACACATGCTTTGTGATCGATCCTGCATGTAGTATTCGCATAGGCTTTGAGCACCTGCTTTACGGACTTACAGAGTCTTTGTAAACCTGCATTAAGTATTTCCACAGGCTTTGTGAGCCTGTGTGAAGCATTCCCACAGGTTTTGTGAGCCTGCATGATGTAATTGCACATGCTTTGCGAGCTTGCGTGAAGTATTCACACAGGTTTTGTGAGCTTGCATGAAGTATTTTTCTAGGTTGAGGAGGGGAAATCCACAGGGATTTTTGCTCATAGAATGGCCATCGAACCATTAATGTGCACGGATGCAGAGGCCATTGCGCGCCAATTGCAACACCCGCTTGCCAGTTTGCTTGTTTGGGCAATTTAACTCGCCCTCTGTTATTGGCTAAGAAGTTGAAAAGTTCTAATGGTGATTTTGTAGTCTTTATTAACCACAATGGATAAGCCGATTTATGGGTACAGCTGTTCACATGGAAGGACATCTATTAGTCAAAGATGCTTAACAATCACAGATCTGTTTCCTCCTGAGCAGGGCGTTCTGTGGGGTGCATTTAAAGGCCCCAAATAGAAGTCCCTTTCACATGAATGGCAGGATTTTAAACACTGAAACAAAAACGGCTTCGGCTTTGTTGTTGTTTTTTAAATAAAATTAAAGAGCCATGTGGAAAGGGGCCTACCTCAAACTTCAAAGGGGAGTCATGTCAAGCGGAACTCAGCAATACATTAAACAATATTCAAGAGACTTCAAATGTACAGCTGTAGGAAGGCTTAATCAGAACAAAGATAGAAAAACATATTTAGATATGCCAAATTTTATTAGTATCAAATAGATTATTAAATCTGCAAATACCCATAATGGATATTGGGTTTCATAATTAAGATGAAGTACACATGATTAAAGTGTCAATACATCCCTCGTGTAGACCTACTTTTTCTGGTCAACACAAAAAGGCAAGACTGGGAGGTCGGAACTTCTACCAAGTGAAGGGAATCACGTGGGCGAAGGCTGGCACTCCCACATCTGTCAATAATAGATCTTTCACAAACATACATGAATCATTGCAATCATTTCTCTCAATTATAGAGATACACAACATAGTTAAATTGGGGTGCAATTAGTCAACTACAGCGTCCTAGGGACAACAAGAAATAATACCAAATGTCAATGTATTGGGACTTTATTATTGAATTAGTAGTTTTGACGGAATAGTGCTTCTGACTGGAAACCAGCTGATGCCTGTCTTCTTCAGGACAAGGCACTCCGAAATACTAAAAACCATGCTGTGACGGTTTCCATGCGTTGTTGGTTTGTTTATAAAATGAACACATCTCTAAAAAAATGTACAATTAAACATATTTGATTTTACAATCCTGTAAAAGAAAAGGAAAAAAAAAAAACATCACAAAGTAAACATTGTTCCGAAACAAAGCCTAACCATCAGCACCTTCATAAACAAAGTAAAAAAAATATTATCATAACAGGGAGAATAATTAATACCATATTCTCAACCAGGATATGGGACTCTATTATAAGAATCACTTCCAATTTAGGGTCAACCATGCAGCAAACAGACGTCAATAAATTGGACTGTAGAGGCAAAACCAAGGACACAAAATTTAACTGGGGTGAGCCCCCTAATTCAAAGTGTAGGACATACCAATTGTTTCCCCTTCAAGCGTGGGCCCTATAATGACCTAGACATAAGTCCATGAGGACTACATGTAGTATCAGCCTCACCTGTCTAAATAAGCTGTGAAAACTCAGTCCTTTTGCAATCAGTGCACCCAGAAGAATGCGGTATAAGCGAAGAAAGTGCATGTAGATATTCAAAACACACAGCAATGGCCAACATGTCACACCCTATTTGGAAGCTGCAGATGAACAGAACAGAAGATAATAATGACAATGGTGGATGATCCCCCATAATTAATTGCTCAAACATCGTTGATAGTTCAAATATTCTGACCAAGAGCAGAATCTTGTAACTCACTAATTGCTCTAGACAGCAATATCCAGTATAACCTGTTTTAGTACAACATGTTGCACCAATAAACATAATTGGTAAGTGAAGTGTGAACAAAAATGGCTTGTTTACGTCAAATAATGTGTCACAGCCCTGCAGATAGACGGACAGATCAAAACCAATTCTTTGCTATTAATTGGAGGGTACCGGCCAGAACAAGATTTCTTTACATATAAAAGACCAAGTGTTGGTCTAGAGGCAAGGAAGAGTTTGCTGACCTTGCCTACCGCTGCGCGAAAAGAAACAGATGGAGTGCAGTTGAATCGCTTAACGGAAAAAAAATATATATATAACTCTTGCGCCATATCGTAAAGCCAGCTGATATGCTCAAGTCGAAAATCGGCACTGTGCCGCCTACGAATAAACAACCAGTATCCTAGCCACTAGGTCTACACGCCAAATCCCAATCTAATAAATTAAATGGCTCTTGAGAGTCAAAGTGTAACAAAGATAGATGAACCCCATGACTTACTGTCAGCCTATAAAGCTGGTCAGAGCAGGCTGCCAGAAGCAATCCATGTGGCAACTCGCAGGATGAACAAGGCTCCCAAACTGTGTCAGATCGGAAATTTAAAGTAGCCCAGAAACGATGAACGGGTGGACGTAAAGTGTCACAAAGCTTGCAGGGGATTGGCTAGTATGCACATCAAACCTGCCTTACCCAGCTGACGTGAATCACTGCGGAAGACCGCAATGGCGCCACAGTCTTCCAAATAACATAAGTGCAGACCAACCGAAGTCAAAGGAACACCTGGGGGCAAAAGACTGCCGGCACTGTAGATGTCAGATAAAGTTGGACAAAATTAAGCAAAAAATGGTCCAAAGACCAAAGTGTCTACTAGGGTCTAACTTGCACCAACAACTGGTGCAGTCATTGGCTAAACTGCCATGTAAATGCCTAAAATCCAATGTTATGGATATCAAAAAAGATGTTGGACTGGACCGGGCAATAAAAGTCAACGAGCTGAAAAAAAACTTTACTGTATATAGCCCAAACACAATAGACCACTAATATGGAGCCAGACCTGATGGGAGAAACGCTGATGGCTAATAAAATGAATAGCTATGGCCCCATTTAGGAACAAGGGAACCAATAATAAGAATAAGAATAGGAGGGGTCAAATGCAAACACACTTCAAGAACACAACAACCATTCTTCCGGAAGGTTGAGACCTTTAAGGTAACTTTGTGTGTTATAGATCCACCATTGTTCGCATTGAGAAAGTCTATTGGCAGTAGAATAAGAGGCTACACCATTGACTAGTTCCAATGCCCACCATTTTAGTTCCTCACAGCTCTAGTTGTTTTCAATGAAGTGGGAAACCAAAGGAGATGTAAAAATGTTTGTCCTAATCTGTTACTTGTGCTCCGTAATTCCGGATTTGACTGACCTAGAGGTTTTGCATATGTATGATTTAGAACATGGGCAAATAATGACGTAAATCACGTTCTTGGAATTGCATGTCGTGTGGTCCTTGGGTCTCCAAAGTTTCTTATTAATAATAAACGTCTTACATGCTGAAGTGGACTCACATTGACAGCAATAACCACATGGAAAGTGACAGCAGATCTTTTTCAAACCCCAAAGGCCAGATATAGTCTTAGGCCCTTGTTTGACTTGTGTTCTGTCAGCTTCAGTTAACGAATTTTTGAGATTTTTGACTTTTTTTAAAGCGTACATGGGGGGTTCCAAGGTAGAATTGTTCAATTGTAACAGAGGCCAATGTTTACTGATAGCCTTTTAATGGAAGAGTGGTGTGTGCTAAATGTCATCATGCATACCAAATGTGAATTAGACACATTATCTCTGGCATTTTTTGTCAACAGAATTTCACGATGTTGGTTGCGTGCTCTCTTGAGGGACTGTCTTTGGACATGCGAAGGGTACCCTCTGTTGTGTAGTCTGCTCTGTATTATGTATCTGTATTATGTCTGCTTGAGTAGTAAAGTCCTCCCCGCAGTGCAATTTCATCTGTCCCTCAAAAATTTGTCACAAGGAATGCTGATGCATAAAGACTGAGGGTGGAGGATGTCAAAATGGAGAATAGTGTCCCTGTCGGTTGCCTTACGGGAAAGGTCTACGGCCATAAATCCATCTTTAGCTTTAACTAAGAGATCTAGAAAAGGTATAGATTGATTATCGGCTGCCATAGAGAACCGTAAGTGCTCATTGAACGTGTTGATCCATGTCAAAAATAGTTCATGGTCGCCTTTGGTCTTATCCAAAATTATAATAATATCATCTGTATATCTTTTATAGAAGACAATTGATTGCAGAAATGGATTGGAGTCATCCAAAATGAAAGCTTTTTCAAAAGACCACATAAACAAGGTAGCATAGTTGGGAGCAAATGCTGCACCCATTGCAGTGCCCTTAATCTGACAAAAAAGGATTCCATAAAACGAAAATAATTCGTAGTCAATGCTATTTCCAGGAGTTCAATAAGGAACTCACTAGGAACGAGTTGGGAATCGCTTCTTGAATCTAAGAATGTTTTCATAATCGGAAGGGGCTCCAACTGTGGAATATTAGAGTAAAGACTCAACATCCAATATAATGATCAAGTTGGTAGAAGAAACAAATGGTAGGTCTTCCAAATGCAAAATGGCATCCGTGGTGCCAGCCAAATAAGTAGACAAAGAAGTCCAGGAATTTGCCCAAGGGCTCCAGTATGGAGCCACAGAGAAAAACAATTGGCCTTCCTGGCGGATTAAGGCTGTCCCTGTGTACCTTGGGAAGGATATATATAAGTGGGGTCCTAGTCCCTTCTCACTTAATATGCCAGTATAGCGTGCCCGCATATCTAGAGGTAGAATTTCATTCCTTATACTGAAAGTGGGATTGCCCCTGAGTTTAAGATAGAAGGAAGAATTATCTAGCTGTCTCACCACCAAATTGTCGTAGTAGTCCGTATCACAGACTATTACACCTCTGCCTTTGTCAGCTTGTTTAATCATTATGGAAGAATCTTCCTTTAAATTACGAAGGCATTCCCGTTCACTCTTAGAGAAATTATAAGATCTGTTATGTTTAGATTCTGCTGAGGATGAAAAAATAGAGTTAAAGTCTCGGAAGACAGAACACTAAAAAATGACTGTTTCATTGGAAATCATTTGGGTTGAAGGTGTAAATTCTGACTTGGGTCTAAATGGTGTATTACTGTCTCCATCGGGATCTATAAAATAATCTTTGAGATGGACTTTCTGGAAAAAATTCCAGAGTTCCATTTCCAGGTCCATTCTGCTAGGATTCCACATAGGAATGAACAAGAAGCCTTTCTCCTAAATTGCTGTTTCCTCTTTGCTCAATATTTTTTTTTAGATATTGTAAATGTCCGAAGGTGTTTTTACCTGATAGGCTCTCCTCCTGGTCTCGAAGATGTTTTCTATAGGAGGGGTCCCTTGATCTACAGGCAGAAAAGGGATATTGGGAGGTGGAAAGGAAGGTTATGGTCAAGGGGGTGCAACCATAGGAACTTGGCCATATTGTTGATAGTGCCAATTTTGGTGTCCACTTCTTCCTCTGTTTTGGCCTCAATACCAGTGGCGGCCTCTAGAGCCACGGGCATTTTGGTTCGGGTATGAACCACTCCCATCCGAAGAACTGTCAGAAAAGGTGACCCTTTTGTTATGGACAAATGGGCCATTGCTGCGATAATTCAGATCATTCCAATACCCCAGGCCTGCATAATCAGCACTGAGGTATTGATAATCTTTCTCCTTAGTGAAGGTTGAAATGTCCTTTTTACATTTTTCCATCTTTTTAGTAGTGGTCAGTTTGATATAGGGGCCTACCTGTAATTACTAATGGATAAGCAGCATTTGAATTTCCAAAAAAAGGAAGAATCAAATATCCCTGCCACATGGAAAACAGGATTTTTAAACATTGAAAACAAAAACGGCCTGCACAGGTGTGTGCAAATAAAAGCATTTTTGAAAAGTGAAAAAGTATCACTGCTCTCAGAAAAATGTCAGGAAAACAAAACATGATATGCGGGTTGACAAAAAGCAATGTATATTATGTTTCACCCACAAAACTCCAGTGTCATTTTAAGAGCCACTTTGTCCTGAAATTTCAGCCAAAGGAAGACCCTTTTGCTGGCTGTGGGCAAAACTCCCAGCCTGGATGTCACATCTCCCATATAATTACCATTTGCAATAAAATGTCCTGCTAAAATTGTCAAAGGGCCGATTCATGGAATTAATGTGCGCTGACATTTTCAGCGCAAGTGTGAGAAAGCGTGCAAATCGCATGCCAGTGCGAAAATCGCAGCGAAACCCGCGCACAGCGATTCATGGAAGTCTGTGCGCGTGTAAATTCCAGGATGTGCGCCAAAATTCTGCTGGCGCACATGTCTCCAAACGCGCACAGCGAAATTGCACATAGCGCGGCACACACAACAAAAGTAGGAGGAACAGAGGGCGTAACACGCGGAATGGGGAACAACTCGTGAAAATGTGGGCGTCATGGGGGAAGTACAGGAGGCAAGTGCGCGGAACGCCCACACGCATGTTCAAAACACGTATTCATGGAATCTAACCGGGCTAAGGCATGCGCCAAAAAAGACACGCTAATCAGGAAACACGTATGCCAGCAGGAAGCAGGCGTACGTGGACCCGTGCAGCATAAAAGTACGCGTAAACAACAAACAAGCACAGACACCAAGATGAATATACCGTTCCTAGCAGCAGTGGTCATGAGGATAGTGAGGCCCAGAATTTTTACACCCAGAACCAGCCTATTTGGGATGCCTGATGACCAGGTGTATGGGAGGTACAGGTTTCCACCTCACATAATACTCAACCTGGTCAGTGAGTGGGAGGATGACCTCACATCACCCACCCTGTGCTCCCAAGCACTCAGCCCCCTGCATAAGGTCCTCAATGTATTGCACTTCTTGGCCACTGGATCATTTCAGCGGACAAGTGCCATAGTGGGGGAGGGGTGTAACAGGCCACGCAGTCACGCTGCCTACACCAGGTCTTGTCCATCATGACTGCACGCCCATCAGTCCGCAGGCACATATACCTGCCCAGGACACCTGCAGAAAGGCAGGCTGTCATCCAGGATTTTTACGGGGTGGCACACTTCCCCAAAGTGCTAGGTGCCATTGACTGCACCCATGTGGCTCTACGTCCTCCCAGGGCATCTGAGCACATCTATAGAAACAGCAAGCACTGGCATTCCATCAATGTCCAGGTAGTATGTGATGCCAAGGGAATCATCACTTCAGTATATGCCAACTATCCAGGGTCCACCCATGACAGTTTTATTTACAGAATGTCAACCCTAAACCGGGACCTAGAAGCTGGGTGGCATGGCGATACATGGCTGCTCGACGAGTATAAATGCCACAGCACATGCATGCATGTCACATTCTGAGTAATGTCACAACCCCACTAATGATACCCATCACCACCTCCCCAGGGGACAGTGCCTACCCTCGGAGCACCCACATGATGACGCCAATTCAGAACCCCACCACGCCACCCGAGGTAAGATACAACACAGCCCACATTGCAACCCGGGGCATAGTGGAGCGCACATTCAGAGTGCTCAAGTCACGCTTTCGCTCCCTTGACCGTTCTGGCGGGCAGTTGTTATACGCTCCCCCAGTAGTGTGCAGGAACATAGTGGCAGCATGTGTCCTGCACAATGTTGCAACACGCCGGGGTCTGCCGGTGAACATGGTGATGCCCCCACATCCCCAACCACATGCACGGCCACTGCGCATGGGAGGGGAAAGGGCACGGGGTGAGGCAGCCCGTATGCAGCTGGTGGCTAATTACTTTACCTAAAATCACACCCCTGTGGAGTGCACACAGCCCTGGCACATACCAGCTGACAATCAATGATGATGACATAAGGGACAGTCAACTGTCACAACCATACCAGCCTGAGATTGGTCACCTGGAAGTGTTACATTGTGTGCATCCCTACCAACACAAACACCGCCAATGCTGTGTCATCAAAAGACACACTTCTATGCTGCTAAAATCATTACCCCCTTGCAAAATAGAACATGACAACAGTGACGTCACCCAACCCCTCCCCAGCACCGCCACCCAACACACCATGGCATGTCATGCTATGTGAGAGCAAACAAAGCAATCCCCAAAACATGACACAAGTGTCAAAGTACAGTGTCCCTAATGGAAACGGCCCACACCCAATATGCTCCCAGTAATGTCGAACTAACAACACACATGACCAAATACTTACCAACAATACAATGCAGCTACACAACCTCAAACATAGCATAAACATGACAGTACTAAGTTAAAGTAGTGGTAGTCTTACAACCTGATTATGCCAGCAAATCGACCACTTCCAACTGTACAGTGCTGCTGCTACACAAATGTCTAATTGCACTGCTTACAACATGAACTCCATCTCCAAAGTAGACGGCCTTGTGAAGCCATGAGGAATTAACCTGCAAATTAGGAGAAAGACATGGATGCACAAGCACATAGCAATACACCATGCAGTGTACAATTCAACAACAATATCCACTAGGAATGTATACACAGTATTGACTACAGACTGCCCACACAGCTCATGGGAGTCCTACGTCACCGTGTAAGTCACTATCACTTGGGCACACCCTTTTCAAGCCCATGGAAACAGGAAGCAGGAGGGGTGTGTGTCTCACGAACCCAAGCATCTAACCCAAACTCAGGACAAGCCTACATGTGCCTGACTGGAATAGAGTGGATGCCCACTATAGCCACACAAGGCAACACACTGTAAAACAAAAACAAAAAAAATCAAAAATGGCCATGTGGGGACCGGGAGGGGGAGGCCACCCAGGAGGTCTGAGGACAGGGTGCACAACAACAGCCACCTGTGTGGATGTTGTGAAAAAAAAAACACCTCCATGGGCTCATGGCCTGCACGGCTATGCCATTGTGGGAGAACTGCTGCTGTCGCTCTCATCACCCTCTGCTGCTGCCATAGGAGGTGGTGCTGCCACAGGAGGTGGTGCTGCCACAGGAGGAGGTGGTGCTATGGGAGGCAGCCCACGCAAAGCCCTGGTATGGTCCTCCATGGCAGCAAGCATGCGGGTGTGGAAGGTCTCATTCTGTAGGATTAAAGTGCGGAGATCCCCATGCAGCACCTGATGTGATGACCGGATCTCCTCCCGAGTTGCCTGCATCTCAGCTGAGAGCGAACGTGTGAGCCGCTCCAGCTGCTGTTCTGTCTTCAAGTTAGTGGAAGCCTCAAGGGCAACAAGAGTCTCCCTGAGGTGATGGAGTTCTACCCTCAGGGCTTCGCTGTGGCCCTGGCACTCTATTGATATCGATTGGCGTAGAGTCTCCAATGCCGCCCGCCTGTCTCTGTTGGATGCCAACATGTCCTCCCTGTGTGATTGGCAAATGGAGTCTGTTGCCTGTTGTAGTTGCTCCATCTGCCTTTCAGGGGGTACAATGGAAGTGGCCACCCTCTCCATTGCTTGAGCCATCATCTCAACTGATGCTGCCTGTTGGCTTGCCATACCGTACATGGATTTTTCCCATACGGTGTTGCCTGGTGTCGTACGGCCACCGCGTCAGCGGGCACCACACCTGTTTGGGGCAAGGCGATCTGCACCTTGCTGTGCCGGCACTGCCTGAGGCTGCAGGACTGCATTCCCCCTCTGATCTGCTGGCCCAGGAATAGGATCAGATGTTGTGGAGTGTGACCCTGCATCCGTAACCGCCAAAGGCGGATTTACCAACACTGACATCCCAATAGAGAGTTCTACCCCTGGTGCAGGTGGGTTGGACAGAACAGAATCCCTGCCAGAAACAATTACCTGCGACGGCACATAGGTCTCATCATCCGAATCAGTACCTGAATAGAGGTCTGGAGAGGTGCACCCAGAGGCACCCCTCGACAGAATGGTCTGCAGCAAGATTGGGTTCTCACCCACCACCACACCACATCCCCCACTGGTGCCCGGTCGTGCCTGAGATTCCTCCTGGGTCTCACCATCTCCTCAAGCTCAACAGCATCAAGTGCGTCATCCCTAGAAAAAACATGAAAGACAAAAAATGGAAACAGGCATTAGCACCATAGCACACAAATAGGTCTGACAAGCTACAGAACCAGTACATGATTTACACATGTCCCACATGACTATAACCCTGCCATGCATGCACTGTCACAGAGTTGGAAGGGGAGGCAAAAGGCAGACACTGATGACACCAAGATGGAAGAGCAACACATTTGCTGCATGCTGGGTAGCACTGCCATCACACATTGGCCTGTGAGTGGCATGTCCAATACACATACATGACACATGCCATCACACAGATGGCATGTACCATAGCCATGGTACATTCCACAAGTACATTCATATGTCAGTGAATGAATACTGTCAGCCATCCATGTGAGATGGACATGATGAGATGAAAAATGCTACTTAGTGTGACAAAATAGGCATGTGCCACACACTGCAACACATCCAGTGTACAAATATACAGTGATTGCAGGCCAATATACACATCAATGGTTGTGCACTTCAACATGACAGGAAAGAACTATCATGTTACACATTCAAACAGGCCCCAAAAATTCCTGTGAGCAGGCAAATACTCAATTAGCCTGAATGGTCAAATCATTCACCTAACAGGGTTACACATGTGGGCCAATGTGGGGTTCTTCAATGACAGAAGCATGTCACAAATGTGACAATAGGGCTGAGTAATGCGTAGCGAAAGTGGGAGAATTGAAACAATCAGCCTGAACGAACACTGAAAAATACAAACAATGTTGTTGCAAGATGCCACTTCAAGGGCAACTGCCGTAATGTTGCGCTAAATTATTAATGTGGGCAGAAGGGATACTGTCACACCCAAATCCAAGGCCGCTGAATGTTTTGGATGAAGCACATGGGTGACCCATACCACTCAGGCACATACACCCTCACCTGGCACTCAATCAGAACCCGTCACCCAAACAACATACACATGCATGGGCACTCACCGGACAATCCATCATAATCAGGTAGTCCTCCCACACCTTGGATCTGTTCCTCTTTGACGAAGGCCCAGCAACAGACTCATGTTCAGTGAGTTTGTTGTCCTCTTGTGGAGACCCACCGCCAGTCACCAGAGTAGCGGCATGATTTGAGGCCAGCTTGTTCTTTGCTCTGCGTTTCAGGTCATTCCATCGCTTGTAGCAATAATCAGCTGTGCGCCTCACAAATCCAAGGTCACTTATGCGGTCGGCGATGGTCTGCCAGTGTGCCTTACGTTGACCAGGTGTGGTCTTGCACCCTGCAGTCACCAGCATTTCGTGGCTATGCGCCGACACATAGCCCACAAGTGCATCAAGTTCCGGATCATTGAAACAAGGCTTCTTTGAGGTACCAGAGTGTGTAGCTGTGTCTGGGGTCTCAGCCTGTCGTGCCAGAGCACCCTTCTTCCTCTTCTTTAAAGGTGGAGCAGAGCCAGAGTGGTTTATGCTGCTCTGGTCAGTAGGGGCAGAATCACCGGTGGACTGGGTAGTAGGAGTGTGGGAATGCACAATGACCATTGGTCTTGATGCAGGCATTGGTTGCAGGGTAATGTTGGCAGGGGGAATGTCAGTTTGATGGACTGGGACTGACACTGTCCTGGCTGGGAGAGTCAGAGCTGGGGCGGATGGAGCGGCAGCTGCCCCTGCAGCCTCCCCACCCTGCATACTTGGGGCAGCAGATGACATAACTGCCCCAGATCCACGTAGATTGGTGACAACAACTTGCACTGCAACACGTGGCCTAGACTTGCTGACCTGGAAGTCAGCCAGGGAGTCATCCTGTGCCAGGTCAGGTGCCACAATGGGATGGTCCAACAAGGGCTGAGTTTGGATGGTGTCAACAATGATTCCCTCAACCATGGGGGGGCATGGGTGTCCCTGATTGTTCGTCCACACATGGGGGCATAGGGGCACCCTGCAAATCCTGGCTACGTCCCCTACCGCTCCCACCACCCCCACCTCTTGAGGGTCAGCCACCTTTGCCTCCCTTACTGCTTGGTCGCCTCCCAACCATGACACTGATGTTGTTGTGCGTATGGGAGTTGCAATAAACTATTGTCCTGGGCAATTGGGGGTCAAAGGGGTAGGATACCAGATGGAATTCATACCCTAGTGCTCTAACAAGGCTGTCTGTGACCCCTGGGGGAAGATGACGGGTCACGCAACGCACAGACAGCCCAAAATCAAAAATAAACGTGCACGCAACCCCTCGTAGACCATGTACGTGAAAAAATTAACCCTCTCTATGCTGTGGCACCCAGAAACACAAAAATAAGCTTATGCGTAATACACGCAGCCTACAATGACCTCTGATGGGGAACGCGACACACGGGGCAAGCACAGTTGCTAAGTACATGTGAACTCACCGTCTGCCTGGAAAAAGAACGTGAAAAATACACGTGTGTGCGCGTTGTCAACACCCCCGCCAAAAGAAGAATTGTACGCTGTCCGAGGAGATAGGAAAAAAGGAGAAGTGAACTCGGTTTGAGGAAACAGGCCCAACAAAAAATCAGAAAAGAGCTGTCAGAGGTAACAGGGAGTACGAACTAGAAATGCTGTGAATTAATCGCGTGTGAACCGACAAGAAGTACAGATTTCACCCACTCGCTCTCCACGAAAAGCACGTACAAGGAAATTACGTCCTACACGCAGCTATTAAACCGGCCCACACGTACATGTCAGAGACGCGTGTACGCGGGCACTTTTCTCCAATTACACGCGATGACACTCGGATGTGCAGTTTTTCAACGTGTGCTCTGTCATCACGTGCTATGAGGGAAACGTCTGCGCGCGTATTGTAACTTATGCGCTTACGCGCTAAGGGCATTTGGTCCAATGGAATCGCGTGCGAGTGCTGACGCACTTAAGCACTAAGGCCGTTTCCTCGAATTACATGCAGACGTGCAAGATTTTCACGTGCCAAATCACTCCATATCAAGCTGGCCACGCGAAAACACACGGAAGACCACGCTCCTGCCCAGAAGGCCGAATTACTGCCCCCCAGAGCCCCGAGCAGGCTCCCACCTGCCATCTGCTGATGCCTGACTGCCTGCTGCCCACGTGCCCTGCCATTTGCTGCCTGCACGTCAGCCAGGGGTGTAGTTGCTGTGACCACCCCTGCTGGAACCGAAGACTCCCGACTGGGATTCCATCGCTCCACAGCCCAGCCCCAGGACCCAGCTGCCCACCCGCTCCACCCTCTGGAGTTGCCATGTCCAGCACTACACCATCTGGCAGCACTGGCAACCCCCAGCCAGAGAAGCAGAGGGCCACCAGCTTCAGTGCCACCGAAGTTGGTGTCCTGGTGGAGCAAGTCCTGGGGCAGTATGATGACCTCTTTGGAAGTTTGCGCGCCGACAAGGAAGGACGGACCAGGATCTGGATGGACATCGTGACTGCCATCAATGCGGAGGGCGTGGCAGTCCGCGACTTACAACATTTCAAGAAGCGCTGGGAGGACTTCAGGTCCAGGACCCTCAACACGGCCCGGCACCTCGCTAAGGCAGCGGATGCCAAGGGGCGCTGGGGCCAGCTGTCAGACCAACAAATGAGGGTCCTGGAATGCATATGCCCAGCGCTCTACGTCCAGATCTTGAGAGGCAGACCCATCTGGAGTCGAGCGTTAAGTGTACATGCATGTTCATGGATTGCTGTGCGTGTCGTGTTGTGCCTGTAGTGTGCAGGTTGCACATGTGTTTATGTAGGGCCATGTAGGGATGTGTATGAACATGGGCGTGTTTCTGCCACATGTGAGTCCTCTCAGGTGTGAGAAACATTGATGGTGTATGTGTTGATAAGCATGCTGGGCATATGCAGGTGTGGGAGCACACATGTTTCAATTTCTCTGTATGTACATTGGCATGGTTGTGGCACAGATGGTGGTTCATAATTCATGTATCTGCACTGTGTACATGTGCATGTATGTGTATTTCACAAGTGTGCAAATGTGATGGATCATGGATGCCGTGACACTGATATGGAGAAGGATGAATGGCAGATGTGACATGTATAGAGATCTCTTCACTGAAACAGTTGCAGGAGATGTAGACATGCATGTAAGTGTGGTGGCGTGGGTGCATGTCTTGTGCACTCCCTGTGTTTCATGTGATGTCTGGCTCACCTTTGGCTGCTCATGCTGTTGTATGTGTATGGATGTTGCTGGCCGTTGTGATATGGCTGTGGAATACTCATGTGTGTGAGTTGAAATGACATGTGTGTTGGGGATTGTGATGCCATGTCTGAAGTTTGACACTGCCACTCATGTGGAACTGTCATGTGTGTATCAGTACATTGTACAGTGACCTGATGCCTGTCTCCTATCTCTCCCTGGCTGCAGCGTCAACTGATGAAGAGGGGGGAGAATGTGCTGTGGAGCACAGCGGCAGGGATCGCACCGCCAGCCGGAGACGCAAGGCCCGGCTCCCCTCCCAGGTTGTGATCTCGTCGGGGAGTGAGGAGTCCGGTGCCGTGTCCCAGGCCGCAGCTGCCGAGGGTAGGTCCAAGAGGCGGAGGTCAGAGTTGGACTCTTCGGCAGCAGAAGGGGCAGCTGAGACCCCACAGGGTCCGACGGAGGAAGATGGCACAGAGTCATCCAGGTTGGTGGGGGGTTTGGTGGAGGAGGAGGCCGTGCAAGGGACAGAAACGGGGTCTGGAGGTGGGGATTCCACTGGTGCTAGTGGTGCAGTGCAGGGGCAGGGACAGGGGGCTGCACAGGCCACCGCGGAGGTGCCTGTGTGTAATCCTGTGCCCGATCCTTTGACTGCATAATCCAGCACCAGCAGGGATGCCTACGTCCAGACCTGTTTTCAGGGAGGGGATCTGTTTACAACAACTGGCCTTCCTCTCCCTGCAGACGTGGCTATCCGGGACCGGGTTGAGCCTGTCCTGGGTGGGGTGGCGTTGCGTCAACGGGCCATGCAAGCTAACCTGCAGTCTTTTCATGAGGAGACTGCATGTCTTCTCGGATGGCTCGTTGACCGCGTTGACCTACTGGGACAGTTCACCAGGGCCGGATTCCTCTGTTTTCTGGACCTTGTTCCGACCCCCTCCTCAACTGAACCCCCTATGCCCCAGTCGTCCTCCATGCCATCTTCCCTCCCATGTATCACCTGGGTACCCTGTGGAGCTGCCTCTGACCCTGCAGCCAGGCAGGTGGAGCACACATCCCTGCCACAGTCGGGAGTCGGACGTCCAGCAGGGGTGGCCACCTCAACAACTGCACCCCAGCCGGAGGAGGATGTGCAGGCTGCAAGAGCCAGGGCACAGGCAGAGGCACAGCAGCAGCAGCAACAAGGTGGGAGCCATCATGGCTCGGGGCCTTCGACATCGGAGGGGCAGGCATCGGATAGAGGGCAGGAGGACCCAGGACTGGAAGTGTCTTCCGTGTGGCAGCGGTTAGGCCATGCTATAGATGCGGAGCGGCAGCGGGCAGAAGAGGCACGGCTCACGATGGTCAGGGTGGAGAACTCCATGAGGAGGGCCCTGAGGCAGGCCGAGTGCCTCGAGGCAATTCGCAGGGAGTTGGAGGAGAACATGTTGTCGTCCCTGCGAACCCTCGGGCCATGGAAGAGGACCACCTCCAGGACAATAAGCAGGAGTTCGATGATGCCCTGGCCCTGGACATCCAAAAGTGAGCCGTCGGACTAGCCCGCTGCCCTTGTAAATAGTTTTTAGAGTTAGGTTTCCTTTATGTTTTCTTTTTATTTGTGGTCAATGGACAATGCCACCCACATTTGTATATAGTTACATTTTTAGGTAGTTAGGTAGGTAGGTTTCATTTGTTTGGTTGGGATCATGGACCCTTTACATCCTTGGACAATGGATTGTATATAGTTTAATCATGTTTTCAGTTTTTTTTTTGTTTTGCATTATGGACATGGAGCAATGGAATTATTTTTTCCCTGGACAATGGATTGTAAATAGTTGGTCTATAGATTGAGTTTTCTTTATTTTTTTGGTTATGAACATGAAGCAATGGATTTTTTTTTACATTTCCTTTGGATTTGCATTGTTGGAGGCTGACTTTGGACTGTTTTTCTTTCAAATTTATAAGGATTGTTTATCATTTTCATTCAATCATCATTTCCACATGCTTTTCATTTCATGTTTCATATTTTGGTATGCTTTCATTTCATTTTTGATTTCATGTACATAATACATTTTCATTTTTTAGTTCCATGTGTGGGATTCACTCATTGGGTTGATGCATGTGGGGGTGCAAGGGGACATGAGTGGGACATGAGTGGGGGCCTGCTGGCAGGTGCCCTGCACTGCTGAGGGGTGGGGTTGCAAGGGGACATGAGTAGGACATGAGTGGGGCCTGCTGGCAGGTGCCCTGCACTGCTGGGGGGAGGGGGTGCAAGGGGACATGAGTGGGGTTCTGCTGGCAGGTGCCCTGCACTTCTGGGGGGTGGAGGTGCAAGGGGATATGAGTGGGACATGAGTGGGGGCCTGCTGGCAGGTGCCCTGCACTGCTGGGGGGTGGTGGTGCACGGGGGCATGAGTGGGACATGAGTGGGGGCCTGCTGGCAGGTGCCCTGCACTGCTGGGGAGTTGGGGTGCAAGGGGACATGAGTGGGGGCCTGCTGGCAGGTGCCCTGCACTGCTGGGGGGTGGGGGTGCAAGGGGACATGAGTGGGACATGAGTGGGGGCCTGCTGGCAGGTGCCCTGCACTGCTGGGGGGTGGGGTGCAGGGGGACATGAGTATGGGCCTGCTGGCAGGTGCCCTGCACTGCTGGGGGGTGGGGGTGCAGGGGGACATGAGTTAATGATCAGTAGTGCAAGGTGACATATGGCTTGGCTGGGGGGCATGCCCATGGTGGATGGGATGCCTACGGGACATGACCAGGGGTGTAGGGTAGTCCCCTGTGGTGTGGGCTGCCTGCAGGGTCCGTGGAAGGTGTACAGGGAGCACCTGGGAGGACCCACACTGCCAAGTCACGTGTAAGACTCCCCTGCACCCCTGAAATACACGTACCCTATTGAAATCGCGTGTGAGACTTCCCGCAAACCCCGTAATACATTTACCCCGCTCCCACAGGACCCTTTTGCGTGTGAAACTTCAAGCGAACCCCAGGAATATTGACCCTGTGCGAGCGGGGTACGTGTATTACCGGGTTTGCGGGAAGTCTCACACGCGATTTCAGCAGGGTACATGTATATCGTGGATACAGGGGAGTCCTGCATGTGAATTGGCAGTGTGGGTCCTCCCAGGTGTTCCCTCTACACCCTCCACGGTCCCTGCAGGCAGCCCACACCACAGGGGACTACCCTGCACCCCTGGTCATGTCCCGCAGGCAGCCCATCCACCATGGGCATGCCCCCCAGCCAAGCCACATGTCACCTTGCACTACTGATCACCGACACATGTCCCCCTGCACCCCCACCCCCCAGCAGTGCAGGGCACCTGCCAGCAGGCCCCCACTCATGTCCCACTCATTTACCCCTGCACCCCCAGCCCCCAGCAGTGCAGGGCACCTGCCAGCAGGCCCCCACTCATGTCCCACTCATGTCCCTCTGCACTCCCAACCCCCAGAAGTGCAGGGCACCTGCCAGCAGGCCCCCACTCATGTCCCACTCATGTCCCCTTGCACTGTAACGCTCACCTGATTCCCGTAGAGGCGCCGGTCTTGACTGGGCGTATACCGTATCTTCAAAGGTGATGTGTAACACACGGCTGGCTCTTTGGGCTGGACCTCTGTGCACTGTATGTCTGGCTCGAAGGGTAAGATGTCTGCAGATAGAAAATGTGGGATTAATGAACTGGGTTATTGAATGTCTCTCTCTTCTTCCCTTTCTCTTCTCCTGTAGAACCCCAAAGGTTAACGCTCTCACCTTAGGTAAGTGAACGCCGTGCTCTCCATCTGCCTCGAGGCAGGGTGCTGTAACCAGTTTCTTCACTGGATAAGGGGAGCAGGCCTCTTGACTTCAGAGGACTGCTGTCCGTCGTTTACTGCACGAACGGTAAGTTTCGAGTAATTCTAATGTCTTTAAAGTCTTTAGTAATGATGTCTCTTGTTTTGCAGGGTTCCGGCGATGGCGGATGGCGGGCTGAAGTGAGTTGAAGATGGAGCCCGTGTGATGAATAGAAGCGCCTGGAAGCACGTAAGTAAGCGCTTGTTGCCTGCTTCACGATGCGCTCTAACTGTCTTTTTATTTTGCAGGTACAAGTTCGGGGCGGCTGCAGGGTGCCGGAATACCCACTGGGTTAGATGTGGAAAGGAGTAATGGCACGTGAGTATTAAAGTTCCCCAATGTCTTTAAACGCACCTGGTTTTGTCTTTCAGATGCGGGATGCAGCGCCGAAGGCCTCCGGAGCGTGCGAAGAGTTGGTAAGCTTTTGTCTTTCAGATGCCGGAATGCAGTGTGAAGACCTCCGGAGCGCACGAAGAGTAGGTAAGCCTTTGTCTTTCAGATGCCGGAATGCAGAGCGAGGCGTTGGTGACAGCCGATGGACCAGGTAAGTGAAGAGCTGTCACTGAAGACCGTAATGCTAACCTGTTCTTTCTTGTCTTTATAGGTGTTGCTGAAGACTGGATTCAGAATGGTAAGCCTTTTTCCTTAGGCCCAGGATCAGATGCAGAAGACACGATGAGCGTTCTGCTGCTGAGGATGCAGAATAACGCAAAGCAAGATTCATCCATCGGGTGTGGTTTAAATAGCCTCCTGTAGTGCTTAGGTGTCTCCTTCCACAGCCACGCCTAGGTAAGAAAAGAGTTCCTGCTTTCCAGAAGAGTTCCAGTGTTCTGAATCTAGGGAGTGGCTCCTGCCCCACCCAACAGGAAAAGTAGTTCCAAACAGAAGAGGATCAGAGACTCAACTGGCAGGCAAGTAAGCAGCATGGTCTGCTGCAGGTAAGTCCACCCAAGCATTATGAGCCCGGCGCTTCCAGCGCTGGGACTGGGCATATTTATGAGCCTGGTGCCACTGGCGCCAGGACTGGGTCCAAAAGGTCCCAATTGGGACTGGTTGGCACTCGGAACCTGGGTTATGGATCTGCTTCCAAGGGAGTTGGGAAAACCCTGACCTTTTAGAAGCAGAGATCATGACAGTACCCCCCCTCAAGGCCCCTCCCAAACCGGGCTTCTCCGGGGGCTTTGGCTTGTCAGGAAATGTTCGGTGAAATCTTTTGATTAGGCGAGGAGCGTGGACATATTCAGCAGGTTCCCAGGATCTCTCTTGGGGGCCGTAGCCTTTCCAGTCAATTAGGTAAAATAGTTTAGATTTGGAGATCTTGGAGTCCAAAATGCTTTTGACTTCAAACTCGAGTTCTCCATCAACTAGGATAGGTTTTGGAGATTTGGTTAGTCGGGTTTGAGGTTGCACGGGTTTTAATAGAGAGACGTGGAAGACCGGATGTATCTTCATGTGCGGGGGCAAGTCCAACTTGACCGCTACTGGGTTTACTATGGTAGTGATGGAATAGGGACCAAGGTATCTTGGGTTGAATGTGCGTGGCCCTTTTAGAGGTAGATATTTGGTGGATAACCAGACTTGATCCCCTACTTGATATTGAGGGGCTTCTTTCCGATGTTGATCTGCTCCTTTTTTGTATTGTTCTTTAGCCCTTTGAAGGTGAGAAACAGCTTCTTTAAAGGCTTGGGTGATTGTAGAATGCAGGTAGTCTACTGCTGGTGTTTCAAGATCTTGGAGGGGATCCAACTCCGAGGTTCGAGGGTGACTGCCGTACAAAAGAAAAAACAGGGTTTTCCCAGTTCCCGAATGGACAGAGTTATTGTAGGCATATTCGGCTATCCAAAGGATGTCTTTCCAAGTTTTTTCAGTTTGTTGCAGCATGAAGCGTAAATACTGTTCCAGAGTTTGATTGGTCCTCTCGGTTTGTCCGTCGGTCTGAGGGTGGTGACTGGTCGATAGTCTCACATCAATTTGAGCCGACCGACAGCAACTTCGCCAAAAATGAGAAATAAATTGACTACCTCGATCCGAAATTAGAACCGAAGGAAAACCGTGCAGTCGGACGATGTTTTCGAGAAATTCTCGGGCCAGAGTTGCTGCTGTTGGCAAGCCTTTGAGCGGAATGAAATGCGCCATCTTGGAGAAAAAGTCCACGATTACTAGAATCGTATTGTATCCGGAGCATGGAGGTAGATCGGTGATGAAGTCCATAGAAAGCGTATGCCAAGGGCGAGGTGGGATGTCAATAGGGCGTAAGAGGCCTGCTGGTCTTTCCTTTTGACTCTTGTTTTGGGCGCATACTCCGCAGGACATTATAAAGTCTCTGATATCTTTTTTCCAAGACGGCCACCAGAAGTAGCGCTTGATCTTTTCTGAGGTCTTGGCCATACCGGGTTGTCCTTCCATTAAAGAATCGTGATAACAAGAGATTACTTTTTTCTGTAAATCTGTGCTGGGTAGGTATAATCGTTCTTGGAAATACAATGAGTTGTCCTTTACTGCAAAGTCCTTTCCCTGCAGATGCCAATTCTGTATGTCTGCTGGAGTTACAAGTTGCCTGGCTTTATCCTTAACTTCCTCTCTGGATTCTGTGGCGATTACACCCAGAATTCTTCGTTCGGGAATGATTGGTACAGGTTTAGGGTTGATCAAGTGTTCTTCCACTCCCATCCGAGAAAGGGCATCAGCTTTACCGTTTTTTGTACCAGGTCGATAGGTAATTATGAAGTCAAACTCGGCAAAGAATAATGCCCAACGGAGTTGTCTAGAGGATTGGGCTTTTGCGGTTTTCAAATATTGCAGGTTTCGGTGATCCGTAATCACAGTAACGGTGTGTCGGGCCCCCAGCAGATAATGCCGCCAAGCCTTAAAGGCAGACTTGATAGCCAGAAGTTCCTTGTCAGTAATCGTGTAATTGATTTCAGGAGGCGAGAATTTGCGGGACCAAAATGCCACGGGATGCAACTGATTGGTTACCGGGTCCTTTTGTGATAGAACTGCCCCCATGGCAAGGCTTGAAGCATCAGTTTCCACGATGTAGGGGAGTTCGGGGCGAGGGTGTTTTAAGATTGGTGCAGAGATAAATTTAGTCTTCAAATCCTGGAAAGCTTGTTCCGCCTCGGTAGACCATTCAAAACGTTTGTTTTTCTTTAACAAGGCAGTGATGGGCTGGACTATTCGAGAGAATTCGGGGATAAACCTGCGGTAAAAGTTAGCGAAGCCTAACATGCTTTGCACACCTTTTACGGAGGATGGTGATGGCCATTTGAGAACTGCATCGACCTTTTTTGAATCCATACGCACTCCGCCAGGTGATACTATGAATCCCAAGAATTCAACTTCAGTCACGTTGAAAACACATTTTTCCAACTTAGCGAAAAGTTTGTGTTGACGCAATCTTTCGAGGACCATTTTCACGTGTTTCCGATGTTCAGATTCCGATGAAGAATAAACGAGGATGTCGTCAATGTAAACAACAACACACACATCTATGAGCTCTCTGAGGACATCGTTCATAAAATATTGAAAGGCGGCCGGGGCATTACAAAGTCCGAAGGGCATGACCTGATATTCAAATAGCCCATACTTGGTGCCGAAGGCCGTCTTCCATTCATCGCCCTCTTTTACTCGTACCAAGTGGTAAGCTCCTCTAAGATCCAGCTTTGTATATATGCATGCTTTTCTGACTTGGTCCAGGAGTTCAGGGATCAAAGGTAACGGATATCTATTCTTAACGGTGATCTGGTTCAGGGAGCGATAATCTATACAAGTTCTAAGGTCTCCTTCCTTTTTTGGAACGAAGAACAAAGCTGAAGAAGCAGGGGACTTGGAAGGACGAATAAACCCATTTGCCAGGTATTGATCCAGGTATTGTCTAAGGTGAAGGTTCTCAGGCTCGGTGAGGGCATAAATTCTACTACAAGGAGGAGTAGATCCAGGTATCAGGTCGATCTGGCAGTCATAAGACCTATGAGGAGGTAGAGAGTTAGCCTGATCCTTCCGGAAAACATCTTGGTATTCTAGGTATTCGGGAGGTAACTGGGGAGTCTCTGAAGAAATTGCTGCCAGTGTAACACCAGGTGGAGGGTGACAAGTAGAGACACATTCTGGAAACTGGACCGTTCTTGCTCGCCAATCGATCAGAGGATTGTGTTTCTCTAACCAAGGTATTCCTAGAATAATCTGAAACTGAGGGGCCTTGATCACATCGAACAGGATCTTCTCATGGTGTCCATCTTGACTTACTAGCGTCACTTCTTGAGTGGTATGCGTTACTGGCCCGGAGGCTATCTCCGTACCATCCACCGTAGTAATGACGTCCTTTACAGCCTTGGGACAAAGAGTTAGATTCATCCTCAAAACCATTTCATGATCCACATAATTGCTGATGGCACCGCTGTCGACGTAAGCTTCAATTGCAAGTAATCGATCCGGATTATCAGGGCTAATGAGGACCATAGGTATCACGAAATGTGAGGTCACGGAACTGGTTTTCACGCTCGGCAAGAGGACCTCTATTCTTGTCGGGCGAGGTCGTTTGCCTGCTCAGAGTTTGTAACTTTGGTAACTGCAGCTCCTACTGCCTTCTTGGCAGGTTTCACCGGACAGTCTCGAAGAAAGTGCCCTGAGTTTCCGCAATAGAGGCATAATTGCAACTGTTTTCTCCTTTCCCGCTCCTTTTGTGTTAGAGGACCTTTCAGACCCCCTATTTGCATGGGTTCCCCGGAGTCTACTCCTTTGGAAGGAGTTGGCGGTTTGGAAAATATTTGAGCATCAAACTTGGAACGATCGGCCTTCCTGTTCTGCAGTCTGTGATCTATTTGAACGACTAAGTCTATATAGTCCGAACAATCTTGTGGGGGATTCACTACTTGGGCTAACATATCTTTGAGCTCTCCGCGTAGACCTCTATAAAACAGCGTAATCCTTTTGTCCTCAGGCCAGTGAGTTTCCACTACCAGTCTGTTGAAAGACGCAATATAAGCCAAAAGGTCTTGATTACCTTGTCGCAACGAAAGAAGCTCATTGTCCAAGGCCTGCCCCTGTGAATGTCTTGCGAACAGTTTATCCATACTGAGCTGAAAAGCTTGAAAATCATGGAGGACCGGATCATCTTGATTTACTAGAGGGATCGACCAGTCTGCCGCATTGCCACTAAGGTACGAAAGCACGAAAGCTACTTTAGCTTGATCAGTTGGAAAGGCTGCTGGCCGGCATAAGAAATGCAACCGGCACTGATTGATAAATACTGCAAACCTCTTTGGGTCACCAGAAAATCGTTCGGGCGGAGCCAGAGGTACATTCCCAGGTAGGTTGATCTGCACTGGATTCATAGAGTATGTAGAAGGAAGATTTCCCCCAGATGCGGGTAACGGGGTCTGTCCGGCTTGTGACTGTAGCAATTGTCTAGCGAGATCATCTGTTCGCTCCTTGGAAATAATCAGTTCCCTTCTTAGAGCGTTCGTTTCCTGACGGGCTGCATGCACTTCTGCCCTTAGTTCCCCAAGTAACTGGGCTAGCTGGTCGGTATCCGAGGTTTCCATAGCGCCTGGACGGGAGTTTTGTGGTAGGCTTTGCGTTCTGTAACGCTCACCTGATTCCCGTAGAGGCGCCGGTCTTGACTGGGCGTATACCGTATCTTCAAAGGTGATGTGTAACACACGGCTGGCTCTTTGGGCTGGACCTCTGTGCACTGTATGTCTGGCTCGAAGGGTAAGATGTCTGCAGATAGAAAATGTGGGATTAATGAACTGGGTTATTGAATGTCTCTCTCTTCTTCCCTTTCTCTTCTCCTGTAGAACCCCAAAGGTTAACGCTCTCACCTTAGGTAAGTGAACGCCGTGCTCTCCATCTGCCTTGAGGCAGGGTGCTGTAACCAGTTTCTTCACTGGATAAGGGGAGCAGGCCTCTTGACTTCAGAGGACTGCTGTCCGTCGTTTACTGCACGAACGGTAAGTTTCGAGTAATTCTAATGTCTTTAAAGTCTTTAGTAATGATGTCTCTTGTTTTGCAGGGTTCCGGCGATGGCGGATGGCGGGCTGAAGTGAGTTGAAGATGGAGCCCGTGTGATGAATAGAAGCGCCTGGAAGCACGTAAGTAAGCGCTTGTTGCCTGCTTCACGATGCGCTCTAACTGTATTTTTATTTTGCAGGTACAAGTTCGGGGCGGCTGCAGGGTGCCGGAATACCCACTGGGTTAGATGTGGAAAGGAGTAATGGCACATGAGTATTAAAGTTCCCCAATGTCTTTAAACGCACCTGGTTTTGTCTTTCAGATGCGGGATGCTGCGCCGAAGGCCTCCGGAGCGTGCGAAGAGTTGGTAAGCTTTTGTCTTTCAGATGCCGGAATGCAGTGTGAAGACCTCCGGAGCGCACGAAGAGTAGGTAAGCCTTTGTCTTTCAGATGCCGGAATGCAGCGCGAGGCGTTGGTGACAGCCGATGGACCAGGTAAGTGAAGAGCTGTCACTGAAGACCGTAATGCTAACCTGTTCTTTCTTGTCTTTATAGGTGTTGCTGAAGACTGGATTCAGAATGGTAAGCCTTTTTCCTTAGGCCCAGGATCAGATGCAGAAGACACGATGAGCGTTCTGCTGCTGAGGATGCAGAATAACGCAAAGCAAGATTCATCCATCGGGTGTGGTTTAAATAGCCTCCTGTAATGCTTAGGTGTCTCCTTCCACAGCCACGCCTAGGTAAGAAAAGAGTTCCTGCTTTCCAGAAGAGTTCCAGTGTTCTGAATCTAGGGAGTGGCTCCTGCCCCACCCAACAGGAAAAGTAGTTCCAAACAGAAGAGGATCAGAGACTCAACTGGCAGGCAAGTAAGCAGCATGGTCTGCTGCAGGTAAGTCCACCCAAGCATTATGAGCCCGGCGCTTCCAGCGCTGGGACTGGGCATATTTATGAGCCTGGTGCCACTGGCGCCAGGACTGGGTCCAAAAGGTCCCAATTGGGACTGGTTGGCACTCGGAACCTGGGTTATGGATCTGCTTCCAAGGGAGTTGGGAAAACCCTGACCTTTTGGAAGCAGAGATCATGACATGCACCCCCACATCCGCGCAGTGCAGGGCACCTGCCAGCAGGCCCCCACTCATGTCTCCTTGCACCCCCACCCCCCAGCAGTGCAGGGCACCTGCCAGCAGGCCCCCACTCATGTCTCCTTGCACCCCCACCCCCCAGCAGTGCAGGGCACCTGCCAGCAGGCCCCCACTCATGTCCCCTTGCACCCCCACCTCCCAGCAGTGCAGGACACCTGCCAGCAGGCCCCCACTCATGTCCCACTCATGTCCCTCTGTACCCCCACCCCAAGCAGTGCAGGGCACCTGCCAGCAGGCCCGCACTCATGTCCCACTCATGTCCCTCTGCACTCCCAACCCCCAGAAGTGCAGGGCACCTGCCAGCAGGCCCCCACTCATGTCCCACTCATGTCCCTCTGCACTCCCAACCCCCAGAAGTGCAGGGCACCTGCCAGCAGGCCCCCACTCATGTCCCACTCATGTCCCCTTGCACCCCCACCACCGCGCAGTGCAGGGCACCTGCCAGCAGGCCCCCACTCATGTCTTCTTGCACCCCCACCCCCCAGCAGTGCAGGGCACCTGCCAGCAGGCCCCCACTCATGTCTCCTTGCACCCCCACCCCCCAGCAGTGCAGGGCACCTGCCAGCAGGCCCCCACTCATGTCCCCTTGCACCCCCACCTCCCAGCAGTGCAGGACACCTGCCAGCAGACCCCCACTCATGTCCCACTCATGTCCTTCTGTACCCCCACCCCAAGCAGTGCAGGGCACCTGCCAGCAGGCCCGCACTCATGTCCCACTCATGTCCCCCTGCACCCCCACCCCCCAGCAGTGCAGGGCACCTGCCAGCAGGCCCCCACTCATGTCCCACTCATGTCCCCTTGCACCCCCACCCACCAGCAGTGCAGGGCACCTGCCAGCAGGCCCCCACTCATGTCCCCTTGCACCCCCACACCCCCAGCAGTGAAATGCTGATCTCATGACAGAAACCAAAAGTCAACTATGTACATCAACACCTGTCCGTCACACACATACACTGGTTGGCAGTGCTTGTGTAAACCCACATTTTCACATGCATCAACCCAATGGCCCTCATTACGACCCTGGCGGAGGTCCATGGTGCAATTTGCACCATGGACCATGGCGCAGAGCTGCCAACTCCGCCATGGGGGTTGGTGGACTTACCGCCCCATTCCGACCTTGGCGGGGCGGTAAGTCCCCAATCCCCATTTACCCTTCCCCATTCCCATTTTTGCCCCATAGGGTATAATGGGAGTGGGGAAGGCGTTAATTACGCCACCGTAGAATACGGTGGCGTAATTAACGAGGGGACCCGTAGCGCCATGGATTTTTCCGCCCGGAAAATCCGGGCGTAAAAATCACCATGGCGCTGCGGAAAGTCCTAATCTGGCGGAGAGGTACGCCATGCATTACGCTGGCGTAAACCCCTCTCCGCCAGGGTCGTAATGAGGGCCAATGAGCGAATTCCACACATGGAACTAAAAAATGAAAATGTATTATGTACATGAAATCAAAAATGAAATGAAAGCACACCAAAATATGAAACATGAAATGAAAAGCATGTGTAAATGAAGATTGAATGAAAATGATAACCAATCCATAAAAATTTGAAAGAAAAACAGTCCAAAGTAAGCCTCCAACAATGCAAATCCAAAGGAAATGTAAAAAAAAAAAAAATCCATTGCTTCATGTTCATAATGCAAAACGAAAAAAAATGAAAACATAATTAAACTATATACAATCCATTGTCCAAGGATGTAAAGGGTCCATGATCCCAACCAAACAAATGAAACCTACCTACCTAATTACCTAAAAATATAAATATATACAAATTTGGGTGGCATTGTCCATTGACCACAAATAAAAGGAAAACATAAAGGAAACCTAACTCCAAAAATTATTTACAAGGGCAGCGGGCTAGTCTGACGGCTCACTTTTGGATGTCCCTAGCCAGGGCATCATCGAACTCCTGTTCAATGTCCTGGAGGCGGTCCTCTTCCATGGCCCGAAGGTTCACAGAGACGACGACATGTTCTCCTCCAACTCCCTGCGAATTGCCTCGAGGCACTCGGCCTGCCTCAGGGCCCTCTGCATGGAGTTCTCCGCCCTGACCATCGTGGGCCGTGCCTCTTCTGCCCGCTGCCGCTCCGCATCTATAGCATGGCCTAACCGCTGCCACACGGAAGACACTTCCAGTCCTGGGTCCTCCTGCCCTCTGGCCGATGCCTGCCCCTCCGATGTTGATGGCCCCGAGCCATCATTGCTCCCACCTAGATCCTGCTCCTGCTACTGCTGTCTATGTGCCGTGTCTGATGGTTCCTGCACATCCTCCATCAGCTGGCCTCCAGTTGTGGTGTCCACCCCTGCCGGGCCGCCGACTCCCGAATGTGGCGGGGATGTGAGCTCCACCAAGCTTGCTGTTCTGGTCGGGCCAGGTCCACAGGGGGCCCTGTTGGAATCTGGGCTGGAAGACGGTGTGGAGAACGACTGGCGCATAGTCTCCACAGAGGAGGAGATGTCTGCCAGAGTGCGCGACACATGTAGCGACCCACCAACCAGGACGGAGCCCATACATTCGTGGGACCCCTCGTCTGCAGTTAGTGGAGAGGCAGATGACATGGCACTCTCCCCTACCTGCGGACGGGCCTGGGACGGGGCCTCCCTGCTGGTGCATGGTGGTACAGTCACAGGGTAAGGAACAGCCACATGCACAGGCCCCTCCGCGGTGACCTGTGCTGCCTCCTGACCCTCGCCCTGGACTGCAACAGTGGTACTACCCCCACCAGGCCCCATGTGCGGCTCAGTAGTGGGATCCTCCTCCTCTGTGGGGACCACCAACCTGGATGTCTCCACACCGTCTTCCGTCATTGGAACCCCCTGTGGGGGCTCACCCGGCCCTTCTGCCACAGCCGTTGTGGCAGACGCAGCACCAGCCCCCTCGGTCCCGGATGATGGTAATTCCTGGGAGGGTGGCTGGGCCTTGCGTCGCCGCCCAGTGGAGGCATCCCCGCCGCTTGACTCCACAGCGCCGCCTCCGCACTCTTCTTCACTTGACGCTGCGTAGAGGGAGACATAGAACACAAGCATCAGGGTACAGTACAATATGCCCTAGACAGGAAGCAATAACACATGAGTGGCACTGTCAAATGCCACTTCCATCCTGTCATTCCACAACACATGGGTGAATGCACACAACACACATGCAGAAACAGTCCATGCCGCCTGCAATCAACATCAACATCCATGTAGAAGGGCCCCTGTAAACCAAGATGTTGCCTTCAAAGTCACATGCAGCCATGGCGTTTCAAAGTCACACACACACTTCTCTGGCACACACACACGTGCACCATACAAGTACATGACATCAGCACCCATTCCTCACCCCCCTTCATGTCCAGGAACAGAGACAGCCATGCTTTCATGTGTGCATTCCGCATAGAGCTCCCCATGTTGCATTAAAACACATGCACCAACAATGTGGTTCACACATAACTGGTCTTACATGCATGGCCATGATGCCCCTGCACACACACATCCATACATGGCCTATGTCACACATACAGGCAAGTATCAGACTAGCAGCACACTGCAACAAGCCCTGTCTCACACAGCAATGCTTGGCCACTTACCGCTCAACTCGGGAAGGCTCTGCCTCCGAAGGATCTGGGCATGGAGCGCTGGGCCTACGCGTTCCAGGACCCTCATCTGGATGTTACTCATGCGAGCCCGGCCCCCCTCCGCGAGGCGAGGCGCCGGGCCTTGTGGAGGGTCCTGGACCTGAAGTCCTCCCAGTGCTTCTTGACGTGCTTGATGTCGTGGGTTGCCACCCCCTCCTCGTTGATGGCAACCACTATGTCGTCCCAGATCTTCTCACGTCCTTCCTTGTTGGCGCCTGATGTTCCAAAGAGGGCATCATAATGCCCCAGGACATGCTCCACCAGGACCCCAACTTCGGTGGCAGTGAAGCTGGTGGCCCTCTGCCTCTCTGGCTGGCGGTTGCCAGTGGTGCCAGATGTAGATGTGCCCGACATGGCAATCCCAGAGGCAAGAGTGGGTGGGCAACTGGGTCCTGGGGCTGGGCTGTGGAGCGATGGTATCCCAGTCGGGAGTCTTCTGTTCCAGCAGGGGTGGACACAGCAACTGGACCCCTGCAGATGGCTGATGTGCAGGCACCAAATAGCAGGGCACGTGGGCATCAGACAGTCAGGCAGCAGTAGATAGCAGGTGGGAGCGTGCTCGGGGCTCTGGGGGGCAGGAAAATGGCCTTCAGGGCAGGAGCGTGGTCTTCCGTGTGTGTATGCATGGCCAGCTTGATACGGAGTGATTTGGCACGTGAAAAATGTGCACGTCAGCGTGTAATTCGAGGAAAGGCCCTTAGCGCGTAAGCGGGTCACCACACTTATGCGATTTCATTGGACCAAAGGCCCTTAGCGCGTACCCCAGGAATACACGTACCCCACTCGCACAGGGCCCTTTTGTGTGTAAAACTTCACGCGAACCCCAGGAATATACGTACCCCACTAGCACAGGGACCTTTCACGTGTGAAACTTCCCGCGCACCCCGAAATACACGTACCCAGATCCAATCGCGTGTTTGACTTCCCGCAAACCCCCTTAATACAGGTACCCTGCTGAAATCACGTGTGAAACTTCCTGCGAACCCCAGTTATACACGTACCCCACTCGCACAGGCCCTTTCGCATGTGAAACTTCTCGCGCACCCCCAAAATACACGTACCCGGATCCAATCGCGTTTGTGACTTCCCGCAAACCCCCTTAATACACGTACCCTGCTGAAATCGCGTGTGAAACTTCCTGCGAACCCCAGGTATACACGTACCCCACTCGCACAGGCCCTTTCGCGTGTGAAACTTCCTGCGAACCCCGTAATACATGTACCCTGCTCCAATCGCGTGTGAAACTTCACGCGAACCCCAGTTATACACGTACCCCACTCGCACAGGCCCTTTCGCGTGTGAAACTTCATGCGAACCCCGTAAAACACGTACCCTGCTCCAATCGCATGTGAAACTTCACGCGAACCCCAGTTATACACGTACCCCACTCACACAGGCCCTTTCGGTGTGAAACTTCATGCGGACCCCAGTAATACACATTCCCCGCTTGGCTTTGCTGTTTGGCAGCCCTGTAAACTGGTCCAGGGTTAGCGCAGCCCTTTGCGCTGGATTGGGGATTTTGATGGCTTTTCATTGCGCGAGGGCATTCTTGGGGGCGTAACTGGCGCTGCTGCAGGTTCGCTGCGCCACGGCTGGTTTTGGAGGCTAAAATCCATGAATACGCTGTGTGCTGAAATCGATTTTAGCGTACGTGGCTGGCGCAGACATTCGCACGTGCACACTGTGCGCCAGCCGCGTGTGCCACTTTTGTGCGAAATTCTATGAATTACCCTGTCAGTTTTCTCCAGACCTGCAGGCTCTGAAAGCATTGACTTCAAGTAAAGTTATGCTTGGCTGGAGCATAGTGTGTGAAAATGGGGGCACTCACTTCAAAGAGCAAGCTTCCAACACAACGGTGACTGATAAAAATAAAACATCTGGGCACAGGCTGACCCAGTGAAATAAAAAATGTCCGGAAGGCAGGGGGAGGACCATTTGTCCCACGTGAAGATTGACAATTTATTTAAAAAGCCTAATATCATGTAGGCCTTTTTCTCAGCTATCATAAGGCGGATGGATTTCATCTATGTACCATTTTTTATGTAATTTATGTGCGGGTTTGGGGATATACAATTCATCTACCTGTAACTCAGGGAACTGGAATGGCCAGTTAAACAAGGTTTCTGGCTGATCTGAACATGTTCCGAATCTGAGAGTTGGTGACCAGGTGGATAATGAAATTAGGGATATACTTAATAATTTACATATTCATAACTGTTGTGCTTTTTATGGAAATGTCAGAAAGGTGCCAAATGGCTGTGCTACATGGTACGGATTTGGTGGTCGGCTTACCTAATTCTCCATGATTATCTGAATCAGAATATATCTTTCATATGGCAGTTGCTAGTAAAATATGAAGTTGTTATACATAACTAGTTTGTGACAAAAGGTTGAAAGGAGAACAAAGGGCAATTACAAATGGAATTTGCCATATGTTGCCCCAGACTCCTAAACCAATCCTGACTTGGAAGCTGGGTTTGAGAGGAGAGAAAAGGGTAACTGTCCAATCCTAGTGTCAAGAATTGTTGCAGGGTACTTCTCCAAGATTGTAAAAGTGGTGATGTAATTGCTGCTATATAACGGGGACACACGGACAGACAAAGAGAAGAGACAGACCATCAGGAAGGCTGCTGAAACTTACCCTCTGACAGCTATCAGGAGACACCAGAGGAGATTGCTGAGAATGCATCTGGGTAGAGCTGTCTATTTCTAGTAAGGCATCAAAGCTGACTGGGTCCTTCGGTGGAGAGCGGGAGGCCATCTTTGAGAGTGGAGTGAGCCGACCCATGTCCTATCTTTCCAGATTGTCCTGAGATGCAGCTTGCTTTCCTGAACCTTAAATAGAGGCTTGCTAAGTATGTAGAACTGAGCCCTGGGAAATTAAAAGGTGGGGGAGTCTGTTTGCCTTGAATCCTTTCTGTTTATAGTGGGCGGGGGGGAAGAAACTGGGCAGATCCTTAGCCTATTTAACCAAAAATATGAATGTAATTAATTTCCCATTTGGCAGAACACTGTGGGGTGAATTTTGTTAAAATTCGAAATTAACAAAGCTCACTTCCCAGTGTGTGCTGAAAACTATAGCCTATAATTTAATTGGGTAATCCTTGTTGTCCAGCAGACTCAAACTTCTTTAAGGAAGAGGTGCGTCTTTGATCTTAAATCAGTCCAACCAAGGGGTCCGTACCAGTTTGCGAAAATTTGGTGATACAGGGCATGGAGGGTCTAGGGTTACCCCCCTGTCACAATCACCAAGTCCAAAGACAATTCGCTATAAACTACCTCCAGTGATTTTAAAATATAAAATGAGGTTTTGGATAAAAAGTTGGCCCCTGTCCTCTCTTGTATTGCCTCATTGATGGACTCTTTGATTGTATCCCTTTCTATTGTTGATGATTTAATTAGGGGGTTGAAGAATGATGTACAGGAGCTTAGGGTGATGGTAGACCTTAAGAACACATCTACTCTAGTAAGCAATGCAATGATTATTAGGAATGATACTCCCACCCCAGTTCAAAAAGAGATATGTGGTACAAACAATCCTGAGCCCTCAGTATCCCCAGTACATATACATCATCATAGGGGGTCTGAAATCCAAAATTCCCCAAGCATTCCAATTTTTCTGTCTGACTTCCCAACATAGACCAATGCAAGAGGGCGGGGGGTCTGAAAAACAAACCGATAAATCACCCTGTGTTTATTTTAAACCAAAAGTGTGGGAAAAATCATAATTACCAATCTTAAAATTCTACTGCTAGCCTTTTAAGCCAGCAGGAAAATCAAAAATCGCCCAACATTACATGATAAGTGCATTTGTTATTGATCAGTGTAATTATTTTGTGAAGTGAAATTTGCAGAAAGCAAAGAATTGTGATTGTGTTCTTTTTAACACATGTTTGTGATGTATTTATGCTGAGAGAAGTTGATTGTATTGTGCAATGGATAAAGTGGTGTTTGACATTTCCGTTGCTACTTTCTATTACTTTTAACTTAAATAAAGACCAATATAATTCCCGTACACTGGCCTGGTTCTTGGCTCATTGTTAGCTCAGGAGAGGGATCGAAGGGGCATGATATAAATCTGAGATAGGGCTAAAATAATAATCTGTTAAACAGTTTGTTGCATAAACACTAGAGTGTGTAGGAAAGGAACTCCCTGTGTTGAGGGTGGCGTCTGAATAAATTGTTATGTGTCACCAGGGACATGAAACTCTTCCCCTAAAGCATTACCACAGCCAGACACATCACAAACGTAATGTTCCTCTGAGCTGTGGGGAAGATTTCATGGTAGACTCTTTTCGGGGGCAGAGTCTTTGCTAAGGAGGACAATTCATGTGGGGTGCTAGTTTTCTGAGAATGAAAGTACAGCCTTTTGTTCTATTGGTTTTCTAATTGACGCTTTAGCCTCCATCAAATGTTTGTATACAGAACAACTAAACTGTATTTTTAGGTACAGAGCATATAGTTATATGCAGTGTTAATCCTACATAGTGCACAACTCTGCAAGTGATAACTGTAATTTACCAGTATCTAGCGTTTCATTCATTCAGGCAAGTGTAAGGCCCAAATAGATTTTAGAGCAAACTCCCTTGTGTCTACTTCAGCCAGCCTGCTAAAGTGGCCTATATAAACTATTCTTCACATGCTGGGCAGAAGAAAGGTGCAGACTAGGCACACCTCTATCCAAAAGCAGGGTTGTAGCCTGCACTATAAAGGATTCTGAAGGGGAGAGATGGCCGGGACTTTTCAGGACCATGGGTTATGCTTTCTGTAAAATAGGGGCGCTAATGGGACGGGGCCCCAATGTCTTACATTACAGTCTTAGACCTTGTCCACAAATCTTAATCAGACACCACCACTTGATCCTGTCCCACTACCCACACGACAGCATTCACATCAACCCTGGCTACACCAGCACTGCCCCAAGTCTGTACCGGCTCCTGGGTCCAGGACATCCAGGTGTGCAGCAGAAGATCCGGTCTGTTGCGCTCTGGATGGTGACGAAGGTCCTCCATCACAGCACCATGTGGAGGGAACCCATGCACTCCTCAGTAGGGAGCAGTGGGGGGATGAAGCCCCCCACTCTGTGGCTTATACAGGACCAGGAGCAAGCTCATGTTGAGGAGCGCCAATGAGAGACCAAGAAGCAAGAGACGGAGGGACATGGAAGGAAGGGAGCAGGGAAGTAAGTGGTAGAGTGTCACTTTCAGGTGTGGGGGAGTGGGTCAGAGGTGCGAGATGAGTAGTCATGTGTGGAGGGCTAAACGGTAGAACACGGAGGGAAGAGAATGTGACAGGGAAAGAACAAAAACTACAGCTAGAGAACAGAGCGAGAGGATGGCTGGGGAAGACCCACACAGTCAGAGGGGAGAGGCAGAAGAGAACAAGACAGGGGCATAGGGACATTAGGGGAGCAAGTTCAGGAAGCTGTTTTCAGAGGGAAGGGGGAGCAGAAAGTTAGAAAGAGAAGAGAGAGTCAATGAGAAGAGCAGGGACAACTGGCGAGAGACACATAGAGAATAATGTCGAGGTGGGGCAGAAAGGGGAGCAGAGTGGCAAAGAGGCCGACCCAGCGGAGAAGTAGATAAAGTGTGAGAAAGAAGAAGTGGATGATGATGAGGGGGAAGAATGACAAAAGGAGAGAAGGAGAATGAAGAAGGAAGGAGAATGAAGGAGTGAGTTCAAATGGGGCAGAGCAAGGAGGGATGGGCAGACGGGCGATGAGTGCAACCTTTGCAGAAAAGAGAGAGGGTGGTGAGGCGGGAGCAGGTGAAACGAGAGGAAAGCCAGTGTCTGGCACAGATCACAGGATTTTTTAACAAAAATGGGACTGTCGTGATGGGACGGTAGTTTGTAGGTAAGAGTGGGTCTAGGATTTGCTTTTTAAGCAAAGGCAGTACCCAAGATTGTTTCAAGATGGTAGCTACAGTGCCAAATGCAAATGAATCATTGACAAGTTTAGATACAAATGGGGAGATATCTCTGGCAGCATCTTTTATAAACTGGGCAGGGCAAAGGTCGCCTTAGCAATTGGATGGATTGAGAGAGAGGATGACTTTCTCTGCCTCAAAGATGGAGGTTTTTGTGAACATGAATCGAGCAACTGAGTCACGTTCCTTTGAGGGGGGTCTGTATTCAGATTGTTAGTTTGGGATGATGAATTGAGTGAGGCTTTTTTCTTAACTATTTTATTTTGGAGCATAGTTACTTTATTTGATAATGCTTGTTGTATATCTGAGCACCATGTTTTATCTTTGGAACATATATCCGGAATAAGGATAGGTGACTCTTATTCCTTGAGGATGGTAAACAGTTCCCTTATGCTCGAATTGGCATTAGATATACGCTTAATATATGAGTTGCGCTAAGCCAGGTGGATTTCCTTTTTGTAATGGCAATAGACTAACATTAGTTTATTTTTGTGATCTTCTGGGGGGATTAGCCTCCATGAGAAATTGTCGTAAATCCTTTAATTTGGGGGTGAACCATTTATTCTGATGGGTTTTGGGTTTACTCGGTCTGAGTTTTAGAGGGGCTATGTTGTCGAGTGTAGTGAACATAACAGAGGGGGGTCTGGGAAACTCTCTACCAGCACAAACACAGCCCATTGACTTGTTCTTGGGTGGATGACCCCTGGCAAAGTCTCAACCAAGTCTTTAGCTCACTGTTCTTTTCACAGAGAAGAAATATCCCCACATATCAGTCTTTGTCCTGCCCAGGGGCAGTACAGCACCGAAATGCTAGGCAATTCTCCTCTGAACAAGAGTACCACAGCAACCCCATTCACGTGTTTCAGCCTAGTTGGGCATCATCAGTGAGGTGAAACTGTGTCTCTCTAAGAGCAGTGAGCAAGGGGTCCATGTCTGGAGTCCCCTGGTAACTTAGGGTGAGACCCAAAGTTACTTGGTATGCAAAACAGAGGGGCTCTGGGAAACTCTCTACCAGCACAAACACAGCCCATTGACTTTTCTTGGGTGGATGGCCCCAATATGGGTGATAGTTACCTTCTGGTTGTTGGATCTTTTGTTGATAGAGGGTAGGGATCTGGTAAGAGGCTCGTAGAGTCTTGTAAGTCTCGCTCGGAGTCTAAAGTTTCTGTAGGGTGGACTACATGGATTACTTTGAGGCCAGCTTGAGGGGCTCAGATCAGGGCGATCCATAGTAGTGGGGGTAACTAGGAATATGCTGGTTGAGTTGTGTAGAACTCTCTTGTTGGTTGTTGGGTGGCTAATGTGAAATGTCTGGTGGATGATAAGCAGTAGACATATAAGGGTCAAAAGTCTATGGGCTATAATGCTCATGATGTGATAATGCTTAGGATGTGGCTTATTATAAGTTCAAGTGCACCTGCTAAGTAGTGGCAGGTGGTTAAACTAGAATAAGCTTATAGGCTGGTGTAGAGGGGCGTACGCTGGTCACTGGAGGGAGAGGCTTGTTACACGTATATTGGATGCGGGTCCACCCTAGTCACTAATACGGAAATGCGAATTGGCTAGTTCACTTTAAATCACTGGGCATACTAAAAATAGATGCAGTGATGCAGGAAAATCACGCAATAGGCTAGTTCACTTTCTATCAATGGGCATGCTAAACATAGATGCAGTGATGCAGAAAAATCACGCAATAGGCTAGTCCACTTTCTATCAATGGGCATGCTAAACATAAATGCAGTGATGCAAAAATCACGCAATAGGCTAGCTCACTTTCTAGCAATGGGCATGCTAAACATAAATGTAGTGATGCAAAAATCACACAATGGGCTAGTTAAATTTCTATCAATGGGCATGCTAAACATAAATGCAGTGATGCAAAAATCACGCAATAGGCTAGTACACTTTATCAATGGGCATCCTAAACATAAATGCAGTGATGCAAAAATCACTAAATAGGCTAGTTCACTTTAATTATATACACACATCTGTAGCCACGTGTGGTAGTGCATTTATTGCCATGGCGGGGGGAGGAGAAGACTTAGTGTTGTTGCTTGCAACAGTTAGTTAGATAGAGGAAATTTATTATGGCACGTTAGTACTTAAGTACGATGAATTAATGATGTGCCAATAAGCTAATGTCGGGTAATGCGTACAATAATCACATGACATGTTCAACTGGCTTCAGGTAGCGGTAGCAGTAAACAGAGGTGCAGCTAATGATGGTACTCATATCTGATTACAGTCCACTGTCCATAAGTCACTCGGATTGTTGCAGGTTATCTGTAAGGTGGGCTAGTTGGGGACTGGATTGATAAGTGTGCTACCGAGCACAGGACGAACAGGGCAGCAGGACGAACAGGGCAGCAGGCCTTGTCTAGGGCTACCGGCGGAAGCGTTAGTTAATATTAACAAACAATGTACGTTGCTGGGCAACATGACCGAAGCCCAGCCTCACTTTCAGGTCGCATTGCGCCCGACATTTTGGATTTATGTTATGTCGGCGCGTGTGCGGTCCTAACTGCAAATGGGGGCAGGGCTGTATGAGAATACCAGCAGAAGGTGCAGGCTGCAGGATGGAGCCAGGTGCGGGACAACTCCCAAGGTGAATCAGGTATGGCCTCCCTATGGCCTAATGGAGTCGAGGTTGCAAAGGGGTACGCCGCATTGCGCATCAGTGCACAAACAGGCACCAAACAGGGCCTTGTCTATCCGGGCCTTCGCTAGGACGGGCCAGCTTCCGCCTGCCGGCGGACATGCATATATCAAATGGAGACTTGTTGCTAGCAACAGGACACTCACACGAACGCAGCTATTGCAGTCATCTTGAGGGCAGGCTGCTCCGTGTAGCACGCTGCGTGTGAGGGCCCAAAGGGGCTTGGAGATAACAGGATACAGCGATTACAATCACGGATGTGACCCCTTAAGGGCAATGCTGGGGTTGATGCACCAGCGTTGCAGGCTGCTCCTGCAGCATGCTCAGTGTCGTGAGGGTTTCAGAGCTGGTCCGGGATGTGGGGAAAGGGCTAATGTCCTCTCTGTGCTGCTGCTGAACTAGGAAATCAGAACACTATAGCACAGAACTGGTGCAAAGTAACTGAGGCAAGGAGCTGGTAACATGTAACAGAGACAAGTAGCTAATACCTGATAACAGAAGAAAGAAGCTGGTACCAGGGCACTGTGGCAAGGAGCTGGTTTGTTTGTTGTATTTGCTTATATAGTGCACTGAACCCTGTGAGATTACAATGTACACCAATGGAACGAATATAGTACCTGCATAAAGGAAGTTACAGTGTACAGCTGAGAGGAATGTACAAAGAAGGATGCAAAGCTGTAATGAATGCAATTTAGAATAAAAAGGAATTTACATGATGAATGCAGCGAATGCGCTGTAGCAGATTTACAATAAATACAATACAGTGGTCGGTGTATGGTCCCCAGAAGAACATTAGGTGGGAGAGGTAGTGGAGAAGAGCTAGGTTTTGATTTTGAGGCAGAATACTGGGAATGAGTGTTTGTCTCTTAATGCTGGGGGTAAGGAATTCCAAGTTTTAGCTGCTAGGAACGGGAAGCTTTCTTTTGGGAATGTTCAGGCAATGGGCATAGTTGGTTCTAGTGGGTCAGCCAGGTATTTAGGGGCAGTGTTGTTGAGGCATTTGTGGGTGATCATGAGAGTTCTGAACGTGATTCTGTCTTTTATGGGAATCCATTTGGCCGTCTGTCTAGCTTGGGATATGAGGTCATAGCGTGGAATGTTGAGAGCTGCTCTAAGAGCGTTATTTTTAAGCATTTGAAGTTTGTAGATGTTTTGCTTACAGTTACCTAGATAGAGGGAGTTACTGTAGTCGAGTTTAGATAGTATCAATGCTCTTTCTAGTATGATACAGCTTTGTGTGGATAAGAAAGGTCTGCAGGCAGTTATTAGCTTAGTGGGGTAAGCCGAGGTGGAGGCTGTGGCAGTAACCTGTTTTGAGAGTGACAGAGTAGAATCGAGTTAGACCCCTAAGGTTTTGGCATGGTTGGAGACCTTTATGATGTTTCCATCTATATTGAATGAATTGTATTGTGGGTTAACTTTGTTTAGGCATTGTTTGGAGCCAATGAGAAGGAGCTTGGTTTTGTCATCATTTAGACAAAGCCTGTGTGTGGCCATCCAGTCTTGGATTTTGCTATAGATTTCGTTGAGGCGGGAGGAGTCATTCTTGTAAGAGCCTGAAAATGTGATTAGAATTTGCGTATCATCCGCATAGTTGGTATATGATACTTTCATGTCATCACGGAGGTCGAATAGAATCTTGGTAAAGATGTTATACAGGGTGGAGGATACACAAGAACCTTGGGCGACTCTGCAAGAGATGGGCGATGGATCAGCTGGGGCAGTGTCTGAAAAAATCCTCATGAACTTTCTGCTAGGAAGGATTGAATCTATTTGGCCGCATTGGGTGAGACTAAGGCTGAGGAGGTAAGATGTGAGGATAAGATGCTGTGGTTGACTAGGTTGAATGCTGCAGAGAGATCAAGGAGAAGGAGGAGGGAGGGGTTCCCTTTGTCTTTAGCTTCATCCATCTGGATCTTCAGGTCTAGCAGGGCCATCTCGGTGCTGTGTCTAGGTCTGAAGCCTAATGACGAAGGCCTAGGAGGTTATGAGTTTCAAGGTGGTTCTGAATTTGAATATAGGCAGCTTTATCGAGGATTTTTAACAGGAATGGGACGGTAGTGATTGGGCAGTAATTAGTGGGGATATTTGGGTCTAGTGTGGGTTTTTTGATAAGAGGTTTAACCCATGCATCTTTGAGGTTCTTGTTTACAGATCAGGATGCAAAGCAAGCGTTAAAGAGTGTTGTGATGAAGGGGGCAAAGTCCTTGGCTCCTTCTTTAATGATGGAGGCAGGACAGATGTTCCCTCAACATTTTGAGGGTTTGAGGCCGGCAGTTATGGATTCTACCTGTCTAGTGGTGACCGGGGAGAATTCAAATAGTTCTGTATTGTTGAGACATGATTTATGGGTTTGGTCAGAGTTGGTTGTGCTTTTCTTGGCTAGGAGAGTTCTTTTGCTTTCTATTTTGGTCTGGATAAAGTCTATTTTGTCTAGTAATGTCTTCTGAATGTTGGCACACCATGAGGTGTCTTTGACACAGGTGGATTGGGGAGGTATGGGATATTCAATTTCCCTGTGGATGGTGAAGAGTTCTTTCATGTTGGAGTTGGCATTTTGTATTCTACTGTTGAATGTATCGCTTTTAGTTTTGATAATGGCTTTTTTTGTATGTGGCAGCAGCTGTCTTAATGAGAGCCTTGTTTTGAGGAGATGGGTTTTTTAGCTAGTACGCTTTGTAGGATCTTTTAATTTTCCTTAGGGATTTTAATTCTGGGGTGAACCATTTGTTTAAGTGACTAGGTTGTTTCGCTTTTCTGGTTTTAAGGGGGGCTATTTGGTCTAGTGCTCTAAGAAGATTCTTGTTGAATGTGTTGACTAAGGCTTCTGGGTCTAATTCAGTGGAGGGAGAGGGGTTGGTGATGGGCTGGACGAGGGGGCGGAGTGTCTCTAGGGTAATGGACTTGTTGTTCCTGGTGGATGCCGGAGGAGCTTGTACAGTTGCAGGAGGGGTGTGATGTGAGGATTCTAGCTCAAAGTGGATGATGTGGTGATTGGACGAGGCACATGGTGTGTTTGCAAGTATATTCAGGTTGCAATTTAGGTTAGCCACCCAATCGAGGGTTCTGCCTTTGCAATGGGTAGGTCCTGAAATGTGTTGTTTGAAGCCTAGTTCAAGGAGCGTGTGTTCTACGCTTGAGGCGTGTGATTCTAGGGGGTCTTTGTAGCCAAGGCTTAGGTCTCCTAAAAGTTGGATTTTTGATGTATGTTTAGTGAGGTGGGACAATAGGTTGGAGATGTCTTCTTCAAAGGTTGATATTGGGCCTGGAGGTCTGTAGATCAGGTATAGCGGGTAGTGTACTTTGGGCAGAGAGGGGCAGTTTGACGGACATGTGTTCTCCTGATGGGAATGGTAGAGAAGGGAATTCTCTAATGCAGAGGTGGGCTTTGGAAATGTTGGTGATTCCTCCTCCTTTGCTGGTGGTCCTGTCTAATATTGTGATTGTGTATTTATCTGGAATAGCAAGCATGAGGGAGGGGCCTGTTGCAGGGTGTGGCCATGTTTCTGTGACTGCCAGTAGGTCTAGGTCGTTGGTTAATATGAGGTCTGCTATTTCAAGTGTGTGCACTTTGAGTGATCTAGCATTTATGAGAGCGCATTTGAGTGTGGTAATGACAGGTTGATGAGTACCTTGAGGCTGGTTAGATTTGGCAAGAGATATCGTGCTATTGTTGCTGTGAGTGTTTGGCGGTGGGTCGGTGAGAGAAGTGTTATTGGTGGTGATGATGGGCGGTGCGATACCCTAGAAATGAGTTTCTGCGATTCAAGTTGCAGGGTGTGGGTGTGAGGTGGTGGGTGGTGAGATAGGGAGCAATAGAGGGGATGTAAGGGGTGGAGGAATTAGGATGACCGTTAGGGAAGACGGTTGGGTGCTGCATCTTTGCCTTTTGGCAAGCTACTAAGGTAGTGTGAATAATATGGAGGTAGATGGCCAAGCTGGAAGTAATAAGTTGAAGACGTGCCATGGATAAACTGGGTTGTGATGGGTGGGTGCATGCGTTGACAGCTAGAAGTGTCTAGGTAGAGGCTGTGCAGGTATTTAGGATAGGAAAAGCTATTGCAAATTTGAAGCTCTAGGGAGGAATAAATGTAAGCTGATAGCTAAATTAAAAGATATTATAATGTCCTGGCAATCAATTGAGATACCTAACAACAGAAATCTAAATAGGCTATTTCAATAAACTGGTGGTGAGGTGGGAAAGGATACAAATAGATATCTAGATAGAGAAGTTCTAGTACCATATGCTGGCAGTACAAGGTAACTGAGGCGAGGAGCTGGTACCAGATAACTGAGACAAATAGCTGCTATAAGGTAACAGAGACAGGATACTGGAACAAGGTTACTGAGCAGGATACACACATAGGCAAGATGAGCAGAGACTGACTAATGGGGTGAAGCTGAAAGCAAAGAAATGGCAGAGTAGAGAGAGAGGGCAGGACTCGGTCTGCAAGGCAAGGCTTAATGATATGGAGAAAGGCAGCGAAAGAAGTAGGTAGGAGTCACAGGAGAAGCGCAAGGCAAAATAGTCCGCAAGGCAGAGAGATTCCAAATGGGTTACAGCTGCACAAGGTTCAGAATGTGATGCAAGAACAAGGAAGCTTGTGGGTGTAGCAGTTATAAGTAGTGCTAGCAGGGTGGAAAACCATGGTGGAACTGCACGATTAGGCTGCACACAATCAGTCTCAGGTGTGGTAAAAGAGACTCTCTGGAATGGACTTTGGGAGGATCCAGAGCTGACGAACTTCAGGAGTTTTAGTATTGGAACAGAAGCACAATAATTGCCATGGTATGTTGAATGTTGCAGTCTGTTGAAGGGAGTCTATGCGCTTCCCATCACAGTGAAACCAGTGTGCATGCAACTCAGATTCAAAAAGCATTTCCAAATTTGGCTGCTGAATTTTCTAGGTAACTTGCCCGTGCAAAATGGTAATTGAAGTCCATGTTTCAGATGCACAGATTTAGAGATTTAGAGGTAGAGAACACCCTGAAGGTCTGCAGACAGCTCCAACCAGAGGCAGAGATGCATAAAAATGATAACAGGGCCTCTACCACAGGCCATTTATATATTACATGGCCTGCGGTAGCAGCCATGTAAATATGGTTAAGTTGCTCATCTCATAGGAAGAACATTTTTTGGGCGGCTTATAACTTCGCTCCCCCTGGACAAATCCTTACCAAAGTTTGCAAAAAAAAGTATATGGCCCACTCTAATTTCTTTTCCAAAGATTGGTGAGGTTTGGTGAGGTTTGGTCCAGTGGGGGAAAAGTTATAGGGGGGTCCCAAAATCTCTTTTTTTCCCATAGACATAATGGGAAAAAACTTTGCTCATGATTACAGCCCAAACCGCTGGATGGATTTCCACCAAATTTGCGGCAAGAGTGGTGGCTTGGTCCCCAAAGCGTGCTTTTGTTAGTTTGGTGTAAATCCAACTAGTAGTTTTTTTTAAATGACCGAAATGTAAGGCAACATTTCCCTATTCGCTCTGCGCACAGGCCACCGATTGGTTAATCGGCTTGCGTCATGTCCACGGACACGCAACGTGTTCGCTGATTGGCTGGAGTCACAGGTGAGGTGCGCCACATTGTTTCGATGCACCTGCCATCTGGATCCGCGGACATCCGTAGACAGCGCAGCGGCAAATAGAGGCAACATGCAATTCTGGGGAGTGTGGTGGTGTGTAGGAGTCCTTGGGGAGGCTTGGGGAGTAGGAGATGTGTCAAATACTGTATTTGTTTAGGTGGCAGGTGCCCCTGATGTGTTTGCCATGTCCACGGTCACCGCGGCTGTCCGCGAACCTGATAAAAGCACTACTAGCTATTTTACTTTAGTATGATGGTGGTTTTGGTTTGTTAGTGGAACATTGATTGTAATTAATATCCCCTATAAGCAGCTCACATACCACAGTCAAAATGTTTTGTAGCATGGGTGAGTCTTGGGTGCATGGCCGAAGGCCTCAGGCCTTCGGCCATGCACCCAAGACTCTAGGCCCTGGCCACAACCACCGCAGCATAACACACCCATAGAATCAAACACCCATCAAATATCCACTACCCAAAAGTTTGTGTACTGTTTCATTTGTAGAGTTTGTATGTGAAGTTTGGCTAGGCTATGCAGTTAAGATTGTATAGTTTGTAACAAGGACTGTGGCATAAGATACCCGTGGAAGTAAACATTTTGGATTGTGGTGTATGGTTAGATGTTTGCTTGAATGGGTGTGTTATGCAGTGGTGTTTGTGAGTCTATTTATTATATACTTACTGGTTGACTTTTTTGTGGTTATATGCAGTTTTTTCATGACATGGGTAATTGGACCAGACATTCTTTTTCGATCTTTGTGATAAAAGAAAAGATCATATGTTAGTGTAGGTAGTTCATAATGAGTTATTGCATTGCATAACAGACATTTCTGTATTTTTTTAGCCTCATATTTAGTACTTTAGAAGTACTATAGTTCAAACCAGTGTATTGCGCAATTTGCTCAGTTTCTCTGTTTGTTTTCTAACTCATTGGGTCTGTGGGTCTTGCAGATTTTTAGGGCAGTTAGATACTTGTTGGCGTATTCTAATTGTTTATTTTTACTTTTATGCTATTCATCTATTGGGTTGAAGCAGATTTTTTGGGGCAGTTAGATACCTGTTGGCGTATTCTAACTGTACATAGTTTTGAAGTTGAAGTTTTGCTCATGTTCATACACAGATTACATATTAAATTTTGGTTTTAAGAATATTAAGTAAGCGTTTACAAGATTTGCTGGTAATCTCTGCTTTAGAGTAATGGTACTATCATTACATTCGAACCATCCACAATGCTTTTTTATATATGCAGTGTAGTGACCTGCATTTGTTGTGGCTCCTGCGTGGTAGATTATACCTATTGTTGTGAAGGTTCTCTCAACAAGTGATACTTGACCATGTGTGAATACAGTCAGCTTACAGTTGTTTTTGGTACTATCTGCATTGTAATGTAAAAGCATTACTATTACGTATTTACTATGTGTCTGTATTTGTAAGGTGGAGCGATTAACTGAATTGCAGGTAGTACATAATATGCCATGGTTTGCATTTTGTACAAGTTGCTGAAATGGAATGGATTCACAGTTAAGTATGGATACATACACAAACCGTTCATTAGGGACTTGTTCCTGTTCCACTTAGCTGCAGAGAGTGCATGTATGTTTCCACATGTATGAAATCTGGAAGATTTCATTTATAGGTATGTTTTTGTTTTCCAGTACTTGTAGTAAGTATATTAGACATTCTTGTGGATCTTCTTGTGAGGTTATAGTGAATTTGGCCATTCCAGCACAGTAGTCCAATTCTTGCCTTATTCCGTGAACACTGTAAGTGTTGTCAGGATTGTTGGTTGCATTCATGAAGGACTAACATTTGCAAACACAATTGGTCTGTACTGTGTAAGTAAATGTTGTCAATAGTTGGTGGCAATTGGAATAGAATATGCATTGCTACATTGCGTAGCAATTTACACCAGTTGTATTTGAAAATTTGAATGGACCTGACAGTTCTGTGTTGATGTCAATTGGTCAGAGTGTGTTTTGCTTCTTTGAAGAAGTAGTTGAGTTACTTTGAGCAGTAGATTCTTCTTTGGTTGTGGTACTTCATGAAGTATTAGCTTCTTTTAATTTCTTTGGAGGAATTGCAGTGAGATCCTGTATCGTTTCAGTTTGAAGTAGTTTTCTTTTACAAAGTTTTGCTTTTTGCGGAACTGGGTAGATTTTTAAATGGGGGGTATAGAGTGAACACAGTCTATTGTATTCTAGAATGCAAGGAATATCAGCATTTACTTTGCTTGTATCAAAGTTTATTAGAAATAGCCTGTCAAGTGTACATAAGCGTGATAGTGCTGCATAGCTCATGCCTTCTTTAAAGACTGTGCTATCAATATCTATCAATGCTTTATCTAGGGTAAGACATGTGATTTGTGAATGGTAACTGCATATGCTAGAGTTAGTGAAAATTGTTCTCTGCGTACATACATGTCTTTGAAGAGAAGTAAGCGGGCTGTTAAGCGTCCTATCCTTTTAACCTCTGATAGTTTACAAAGAGAATATTGACAAACTGAATGTTGTTGTCACGTGGGTATGTTTGAAAGCCAACAACTGTACCCAGTGCTCCATTAACTAGTCCTTGCTCCACGTCAAGGTTACATTTAAGCATTATTCTACAGTATAAAGATAATTTTAATATTTTCTCCAAACCAGCTGAGTTTTCTAAGGTATTTAGACTTGTTGTGGCTTGTTGACACATGGGTAGTTTCATACCATGTATGACCAGTTTATCTGTGGAGCAAATTTCAATTATTGGTTGCATTTCTTTTTTCAACATTGTTTCATTGAATTTTGAACAGCTTGCAAAAGTTGACATCAAGGACATACAATTGACATTTTTGTGTGCTAATTGTTCCATGACATCAGTAGCACATCAATTATGGCCATAGAGTGCATGGGTGTGCCTGGTATTTAATATTGATTGTGCTTCTTGAGATAGTATACAAACTCTAATACTTTTTAAAATGTTGGTGTATCTGAGGTCTGCAGACTGGTGCATGTTTTCCATTAATTCTCTGTATTGGAAATGTTGCCAAAGGTTGACATTTCCCATGCTGCCAAGAGTTTTACGGCACAGTCTGTGCCCTAAGGTTTTAAAAATAGGTTCACCTTTCACTGGTGTCAATTGAATTGATCTCAGAAAACAATAATGTGTTTTCCTCCAAAGAGCTCTTTGTAGTCTGTTTTGAATACTTCTTGTAATCTGAAGTGAATCAAAGCCAACAGTAGGTTGGAGACCATGCTCACCTCATCTATAAGTAGCATTTTCATTTGTTTCAAAACTCTGTGTAGTTCCCTTGCAGCTTCTGTAGAAAGTTTGCAATAGTCTAATTTGTTTTGGTGTTCCATTGGAAGGAGTAGTAATCAGAGTAAAGTGACACCGCCTATGTTGTAAGCAGCTAAACTTGTGGAGGCAGTTACAACAGCTGACAGTTTGTTGTTTGTCAATTGTTGGAGGAACTTGCTGATGATTTTGATTAAGAATGTTTTGCCTGAACCAGCTTGACCACTCACGTATAGCAGTGTAGGTTTGTAGTCTTGGCAGGTACATACTTTTTTTTCATGTTGCACACCATGTTTAATTTGTTTTAATACTTCTTGGAAAATGCTACGCTGTTCATTGTTCAGTTGTGATTTCAGTACAGCAATGTCTTTTGTAGCTTGTTCATACTGACACATGGTGTTTTCTACTTCTGTCATGGTTAATTATACCTCATTTGCTATTAGTGGCTGTCCAAGTGGTTTGTGGCTTCCTGTTACAGAAGGTTGACTACTGTCAGGAGTGTCCACTTCTAACTGGGCCTGGAGTTCTTCTTTGTGTTGCTGTTCATTGTGCAACATTGTATGGTACTGTGTAAAGTTTGCAACTGTTATAGTGCTTTCATTTGCTTTGAAAGTCATATGTATCCAGTAACTCTTCTTCTTTTCTCCAAAGTTTATATAGGTGTAGCAGGGACATGTAATACAGTTCTTTATGTTGAGGAGTTTTTAATGGCATCTTGACATGATTAATTAAGCTGCGTTTAGTAAGTTTCACTAAGCTGCCTTCACAATTTGCTACTCTGTATCTACCTTTCTTTTTATCTGGTTTGATATTATTTTTGTATGTGAAGTTTTGGGCTATGTGGTAGAATCACATGGTTTCCAAAGTGGTACTCCTGTTTGGGTAGTATGGGTTTAGCAAATTGTTTTTCAAAATGTCTTGGCTGATGGGATTAGTTTTGGCTATTGTTTCTATGTCATCATATGATTTGAGAACTCTTTTTCTAGATTTAGCAGGACCAAGACTTAGCCATACTATATTGTCAGATTTTCCATACAAGGCAGTACTGGTTAAACAGTCTGCAGCTTCATAGCAGCCACATTCTCAATGAGAGAGCATTTTTATGCCTAAACTGTACACTTTCTGTGATAGTGTTTTGTCAGATGATATGTCATCCCAGAGGTCCTGAAGCTCTGTTTTCTCTGCTTTGGTTAAGTAGGCTGTGACATATCGTGCAACTGCAGTGGATTTGTCTGCAATGCACTGCACATCTATGTTTGCATTCCATAGGAGGGCAATGATTGCATTGTAATCATTGTTGTATTTTGATTCTTCTGTTCTTTTTATGTAATATGTGTTCTTAGGTGATATACCTTTGACACTATGGGCCTCATTACAACTTAATAAGGGCATGGGTGCCTCCAAAATCGTGTCCGGGTCCGGGTTCCTGAATGGGCAAATACCGTGCCATTCCGAGTATGGAGGGCCCGGTATTTCCTCCTTCAGGGAACCAGGGCCTGGTCCTTCCCCATTCCCATTCGAGCCCTCATAGGGCTCAATAGGGAGGGAGCTAACAACTGGCCCATTACGAACAGGCCCATTATGAGCTCCCTGGTCCACTCGCGGGACCGGCTATGGACGTCTGGAAAAACCAGACGTCCTGTAATAACCTTATAAAAATAAAGCACTCGAAAGCAGATTATCTTTTGGCAATTGTGAATGACACCTACCTTCTCTTCAATAAGCCCTCTCGGGACAGAAGCTAGAGGGAATTACCTGAAAACCCCTCTTAAACCCAGCCAAAAGGCTAGGCTGAAGTGGGATCTCCAGGGGAAACCCCGAAGGGAAAAAACCCTGTGATGTGCTGCTGGAGAGCGTGGATTCCTGTAACGACAGCTGAAGGATCACGCCTTTGGGAATGTTGTCTGTAGTCTTATCAGGTAGGATTCTGGGTAAGAAGAGTAGAGATAAAGGTAAGTCTGGGTCCAGATTTCTAATCCAGAAGAAGGGGAGTTAAAGAGGAGGAGGCTTACCCTGAAGACCTATTCCTTTTTAGGCTTCTGTATTTCTATCTGATGGGAAATGCAGACCGGTTGCCTATTGTCAAATACAACAGATTTAGAGAATGGTATAAGATACCATTCAGAATAGAAGTTGTAGAAATTGGAATGGATCTTACCCACAGGAATTAGCCCAGGGAGATATGGGTAAGCACCGAATGAGAGGCTAACACTAGTAGAAACCGAAGACAGAATGTTGTGTCCTAATGGGCGTTAATACAAAAACAAGATTAGAAATATGAGAGACCTCAACAAGAAAGCCGGACTCAATGTTAGAAGGAGAGGAATCACTACCGATAAACGTAGCTGTGAAAACAGGAAGGTTTCGTCTACTCGATCCAGGGGGCAAGGATAGAAATGGAGATTTCTACAGTTCAGAACCAAGGAAGAAGTAAGTGAAAGTGAAAGTTGGAATCAGTAATCAATGATAGCTGAAAATAGGAGAGAGCGAACTCACGATGCGCAGCGCGACTCTAAGGAGAGAAGCAACGCGTAGGACCGAAGCTCCAGCTGCCGGATATTCTTTTCCGGAAGTCGGGGGCGGGGCTACCCGCGCGGTCTGGTGAACTCGAACAACTGGTGTGCTGCTTGCAGTTTCGGTTACCTCCATGAGGGGACTTCGTAATAGTGCGGAGTGGGTTTAACGGCGCTGGCACCATTACCGGTGCCGTTAAACCTATTCCGCACATGTTATAATGAGGCCCTATGTCTAACTGAAGACATGCAGTTGTTTACTTGACCTGTTGTTGAAACTAGTCTAGGGAAACCAAATCGGCATTTGGTGTAGTATTTCCCTTTGTTTTTATATTTCAACGACAATATTTCCCACATTTGTGTCTTTGAAATTGTAAAATTTGTGCATGAAGGTCACTATGGGCCTCATTACGACTTCGGGGGTAGCCATGCCCTTAATAAGGGCATTGCTGCCTCCAAAATCGTGTCCGGGTTCCCTGAATGGGGAAATACCAGGCCATTCCGAGTATGGAGGGCCCGGTATTTCCACCTTCAGGGAACCCGGGCCCGGTCCTTCCCCATTCCCATTCGAGCCCTCATAGGGCTCAATGGGAATAGGGAGGGAGCTAACAATGGGCCCATTATGAACAAGCCCGTTGTTAGCTCCTGGTCCCCTCGTGGGACCCGCTATGGACGTCTGGAAAAAACAGACGTCCAGAGCGGGTCTCACGAGGGGACCTCTTAATAGTGCGGAGTGGGTTTAACATCAGCGGCACCATTACCGGCACCATTAAACCAATTCCGCACAAGTTATAATGAGGCCCTATGCATTGTTTGTGAAGGGATTTCACAAGTGACATATTTTTAGATGAACTGCAAAACAGTGGCATTGCTGTCCTGACCAAATTTAGGAGCATCTTTAATTCATAATAGCATGTGGATGTGTGGTGCTTCTCTGGCTTGGTATTCTTTTCTCCAAAAGAATTGTTGAACTTCTCTGAAGGGAGGAACCGTCTTCTAACAAATAAAGTGTAGCATAGCAATGAAGCGATGATGGAAATATCTTGATACATTTACAGGATCTAGAGAGCAGATTTCTCCTGGTGTTTTTATATCTATGTTTGTTTTGTTTTTGTTTGCTATGCATAGGAAATTGTGTAAATCTTCCCATGCCTATTCAGCACAACTTAATGTAACAAGCCAAGTGGGTGGGCCAAGGTTTCTTATCATACAGTGTACATCTCTGTGATGTCAGAACCAGTATTATTTTTTACCACATATGTTTGCTAAATGATTTGTAATACTTGACTGTAAAACCTCATCCTTTTCTTGCACTTTTTGTAGTAATTGCATAGCTGACATATTTTGAAAATGGGTACCTGATTTTAATGTGTGTGCAACTCTGTAGCATAGAGTTGCTAGTTCACTTTCGAAGAGAAGGTGGAAAATGTTGTCTGAATCTGGTGTCGTCAGAATACATTCGTGAAGAGCAATAGTCTGATGTTGTTATCTGTGTGGGTCTATTATCATCATACCTTCCTCCTTTTCCAGTAGGAAAGAGTAGAGGAAAGGCCCGTGCTTCTATAGTTTTTTCCAATATGCTGATTGGAGATCCTTTGGCTTGTCACATTTGGTATGTTTCCAGTGCATCATCTATAGTGTCTTTAGAGTGTAAAGGATGAATTGTATAAAATTGACCAGTTTCTGGTGACTTTTGAATTATTTAAATGGTTTCTTTCAGGTTTTCTTCAATATTAATTTCTTTGTAGTATTCATTGTTGTATTTTAGATATTGCAGGGCTTGTCTAACTTTATGTAAGTCCACGGGTTTTGCCACATTTTTTGTCTTTTGTAGGTACACCATTTACTAAGACAATTAAAGACTGATCTTCTGGCCATTGCACTCCTAGAGTGTGTACATTTTTTTTAAGATCTAATGGTAAATAAACTACTTTGCCAAGAATGCCTTTCACTAATTCAGAGGGAGGTAATTTAGCTGTTTTTGGTTGAAGGTGTATTATTGCTTGAAATGGGTGCACTGTTTGAATCATGATGCTCTCATATACATTGTTTTGGTAGTGGGAATAATTCCAAGTTATTTGTGATAGCATGTGAAGGTGTTTGGTTGTTGTCAAGTTTTGTAGTGCAGTAATTGCAAAATATTAAGGGGTCAGTCATTTTGTATTTGTTTTCTGCTATAAGGTAGGGAGCTAATTGGAACCATTTGGAATCTTTATTGTCTTCTATTTTGTTACATCTAAAGTTTTTGAGCTACTTTTATAAAAAGTACTATGGCAACACACACACATCTGGTTTGGTACTTCAGCAGAGGTACTTTTAAACTTTAGTATTTCTTTTTTGTATGTGTGTAATAGAAGGTTGCTATTTGTACAGTAGTTGCTAGTTTGTTTAAAGATATTGCATTTTGTAAGTGGCTTTCACTTCCAAAATATTTTCTCTGGATATGCTATATTTCTTCGAGTAGTTGTTTGGCTGTACCATGTAGACGATTGTTATTTAAATTGGCTACTGCTAAAGCAGGACTTTTAGCATAGTAGAGTTTATGCAACAGATTTCTTAAAGTTGAAAGATGTGTTGATATAATTTTGATATGATGGAAGGTGCTTTTGCAAATAGGTCCTGAAATTCAGGCTAATGAATGTCCTTGTAGTCCTGTGTATTTGCGCACTGGACAGGCATCCATACTTTGTAGTAGTTTCATTTTGAATTTGTCTTTGCTTTTTACATACTGATTGAGGAACTGGCGTAAAGTTTGAAAGATTTTTTGGCAATGTTACACATTGATGTGCACCGTCATTTGTAGACTGGATGTTTTGGTTCAGTAGAGAATGGAGAGGTGATATTGAGTTTTCTGGAGATATTTTTGTGAGCAGGGTTTCTTGTTCCATAATGGTGTTATTACGTTTTTCATACCCTCGACCACTGCTATGTATGGCAATTGGATTTGTTTGCTTTTGTTTATATGCTTCTTCATTAAAATATGGCTTTGCGCTCGTGGTGTGACTCCATTCACCTCCACAGATTTTTAAGAAGCTATTTTTGTTGATATTCGGAAGTCTTTTTTGTAGTTTAGTAGTTAGTTTTGTTAGTGGTTTCATTCTGTTTAAAACTAAAATAAACAACTTCCTTTTGAGAAGGATTGCACTGTGTATGATTTCTACGGTAGGTTTTAAGGGTTGTGCATGATTTATCTCCTGTTTTTATAAGGTTCTGAAGGACTCTGTGGTGGAACATTTTTTGTAAAATACTTTTTTGATATGGTTACTTGCCACTACATCAAGATTTATAGGTGCAGCGCCAGCAGTAGTGGTAGCTGAAGTCTTGTTAATCACTTTCTGTTTTGTTTTACATTTTGATAGAGGAGGCAACGTTTCTGTACTGGAAGCTTGTTTTGTTTCGCTTAATGACTGTATTAGCTGTTTTGTTTGAAGTTTTTGTACAAAATCTGCTAGAGATGGATGCTTATTTTGGACACTTTTATTTTGATTTGCTCTACTTCTGCGTTGCTTTCTACAGAGTTGCTTTTTGGTAGGCATTCTTTGGGGTCTGCTGAAAAAAAAGAAATGTGGTGGTGTGTGATTGTGCGTTCGGCAGCTACAACTAGTTGGGAAGGCTATTCTTGTATTTGTGTGTTAGTATACTGGGGTTCAGATGACAGTAGAAAGTAAGCTAGTGCTGAGGAGAAGCACTAATACTAAATCTAATGATATAGAATTAAAACAGTTCTTTGTTCTGCAATACTAACATTCTATGGGCTGAGTTATGTAATTTGTGCGCCCAAAAACGGGGATTTGTGCACCATTCTGCCTGCAAATCCTAGTTTAACAAATGGGGATTTGTGGGCAGAATGGTGCACACATCTCTGTTTTTCTGTGCACAAATTCCATGAATCAACCCCACACTCTGTTTGAGTAACAGTAAGAATATTATGGTAGTATTGTACTTACTTTTATTGTTTGGAATGAGCAGGTTTCTTCTGAGTTGTTGTTTGTACTTCAGATGCTGCTGCTTTTCAGGAGAGTGGTCTTCATTGCAATTGTAAAAGAAAGAAGTTAGTAATTGTGTGTGTTTATAGCACTGATTATAATTTAGACATTGATTTTTATGTTTTTGTAGTAGTATTCTTGTTTGATAACTGAACATAGTTTGTGCATGCAGTTTCCTCTGACTATGTGCAGCCTTTATATTTTACTTACAATATGTTAGTTCAACATGCTTTGCAAATGAATAGAATACTAAGTATATGAAACTCAATTGGTTTCTTAGGGCTGTGTTATTGCATGTTAGGAGATAGAAGAAATAATGATGTACTTGTTTTGCAATTTTTGTAAGGTAAATGGCAGAAACTGTATAGAAAAGCACAGAATGTATGCGTTTGTGATAGTGTGGGTAATAAAGCAGAAGGATGTGATGTACTTGGAGTGGTGCTATTTCAGCTGTGAGCTTTTCAATGCTAGTGTCTATCTGTGTGAGTGCATAAAGATGCATGAACTTATCCTGGCTGTGTGTAATTTTATGATACACTACTAAGTGGTTTTCTAAAATTATACTGTTATTTCTCCCATCTTTTAATGTTATAATTTTTTAGATAGTTGTGTGTGTAAAAAAAGAATTTAGATAGCAGAGAGGTTTGGAAGTGACACTTGATTATAGCAGATGGGAAACATAATAGTAAATTCATTTTATAGGTTATACAGGTTAAGTGGTATTACTCTGTTTATATGCATTTATAAGAGTTGTACATGTACTGTGCATAAATATGCATACCTGTGGTTTGTATTCATGCATGTAGATATGCATGCAGCTGCAAGTAGTAATCTTGGAGACTTGTACAGTAGTTTTTGTAGTAGGTGCTTTCCAATGACATGAATCTTGTACTCAGAGGGATCAACAGTACATTTGAAGTGCTGAACTCTGATGATGGAGGTAGATGTAGAGGTCTTGGATGTGATTGGTGGATGGTTGTGTGACTGCTTAGCTGTATCCAATGAGGGAATGGCACAGGGAGTGAAGTGCAAAGGGTAGAAGGGCTAAGAGTTACGCGGTCCGCGGACACCGCGGCTGCCCGCAGACAGGGTGTGCCACATCCAGGGTTTTCCAGCAAATCCAGCATGGAAAGGGGACTGCAAGGATTACCCAATCAGGTGTTGAGGTTGTGGATTTGTGTTGAAAGAGACTGTGTGTAGTGAAGATGGCAGAGGTGGTGAAAGTCAGGGTGTTGGTGCTTGGAGATATGTTTGAATATACGAAAGGGAAAGCCCAAAACAAAGCACAGGACTAAGGGCTATCATAAACGAGAAAACACAAGGGGGGTGGTCCTGGCTGACGTAGTCAAAGCTAATTGCAGATGATTGGACTGCAAATAAAATTTGCTATATCTACTCCTTTGTTAAAATACTCATTGATATGAATACAAAGGAACAGTGGGAAAGTACCAAGGAGTAAGGATATATACCACAAACACTTAGTTAGTATAAGACTGGGAGTGTTTTTTATTTACTCTCCTCCGTCAAGGATTCATTTATAAGCCAAACATAGGATGCAGTACAATTTTAAAGCAAACAAAAGTTACCTGGACCTATGAATGGTACAAGCATTGCATTGTATAATGTTTTCATTACATATTGTTTCTTCACATATTTAGACATGTACAAAGCAAAAACATATTGATACCAAGCTCAACAAAACATTTTTGTTGCTCTAACACAGAACCTTGGATGGGTCTGACAAAAGCCAGGCTAGAGGGTGACCAAAATCGATCATCTACTGCAAAATAGATGGTTGTAATTCCAAAAAAGGTTGCAATGTATTTTGTACATTTCTCAGAAAAATCTAATTGCCAGCATAGGAAAGATGGACTCCATCTTTGCAAAAAATGCATGTGCTACGAAACATAATATTTTCATTGTGAAAAGAGGAGATGCCAACATCTCTTAAAAAGGCACAAACAGCCTCATTGACATTGCGCCTCACTTTCTCCATTTGTGGATCAAATGTAGAAAAACGCAGCCACAATGTTTGTGCATGGTTTCCAGCAGTATGCTGAATGCAGGCATGTGGCAAACAATTTTTATGTTAAAGGAGTGGAGGTGGTGTGGAGCACTGTGCCTGATTGCAATGTACAGGGAATTGTACAAGTTTATGAAGATATGGGCAGGATGAACAGTCCCCATGTGGTCGTTTTGCAATATGGTGCTTTCAATTTGGGCTATGTCAGTGCCCCTACTTTGTTGGCAGATTTGGAACACTTGGTTCAAGCAGTAATGAACATCCTTCCAAATGCCAAAGTAATTTTTTCTGGATTAGTATCTAGGGCAATATGGGACAACAGTTCTGTTTTTTGTCCTCAGCAAAACATTTCTAGGTGTGCAACCAACTGAGGCATGTGTGCTTTCATGCTTAGAGCTAGTATGTTCTTCTGTAATAATGAGAATATAGATTCCAGTAATGCTGGTTATTTTAAAGAAGATGGCATTTCTTTATCTTTTATGGGAAATGCATGCTCTTCTGGAATGTAAGGATTGCTTTGGAGAAGGTTATGTGAAGATTTTAGGAGTAAAGTAAGAAAAAAAAAGAGAAAAAATACAAAATAACGTGTCTGTCAAGCATCTGCAACAAAAGAAAAAAATGGCTCTTTTCAGAGCCAACCTTAAAGGGGAAATGGGGCACAATATTTAAATTTAAATTCACCACGCTCAGATTTTCGATATGTCCGCGGACATGGCGGTAGTCCGCGGACATCGCATATTACATACAGGGATTTTGGGGTGGAGAGGCATGCAAATGAGAATGAGTAGAGCAAGGGATTGGTCAATAAAGTTTACTGGGTGTGTTGTGTAAGGAGAGAGTTTGTCAGAAAGTCTTTTTTCTCAGAGAAGGACAGATAGCTATGGCTGTGTGTTTCAGAAAACAGATTATCTGGATTTTGGGAGACTCATGGATACATTGGTTGGAGGTGCATGCAGAACACTGTGGAGTAGCTGCAGATCTTGGATTCCATCATGTGGAAGTGCATTGGCATGGAGTGCGTGAAATGAAGTGGCTGGACTTGGTACCTCTCTGTGCGACACAGCATCATCTAGACATAATTATAATTAATTGTAGAGGGAACAGTTTAGGACATGTGTCTGGATTTTCTTTGCAATTTGAATTGAAAGAAGGACTTGGGAACGTCATGGACATGTTTCCAAATTCTCAAGTAATTTTTTCTTGTATTGCGCAGAGACAAATGTGGCTGCGTTTTTCTACATTTGATCCACAAATGGAGAAAGTGAGGCGCAATGTCAATGAGGCTGTTTGTGCCTTTTTAAGAGATGTTGGCATCTCCTCTTTTCACAATGAAAATATTATGTTTCGTAGCACATGCATTTTTTGCAAAGATGGAGTCCATCTTTCCTATGCTGGCAATTAGATTTTTCTGAGAAATGTACAAAATACATTGCAACCTTTTTTGGAATTACAGCCATCTATTTTGCAGTAGGTGTTGACCATTCGAAGTTTTTCAAACTCAAACAAACACCACCAAAAGGCTCTTTTCAGAGCCACCACTTCCTCCCAGATAAAAGTGCAATGGTTATGATAGGGCAGCACCCCAAATTTAGATGTCCGCAAACTGTCCACGGACCTCTAAAGAATGTACAGGGCCCTGCTCCATTTATTTGCCACTTCTATTTTTAAACTGTGAAAGGCGGCTCTACAACCTGGTACAACCTTGCGAACGGCCCCATCGTGGAACGTCCTTAGGTGTCGCTTCAAGGATGTCCTACCAAAGCTGTACAATCCAGGCATCCCACGACTCAACACCATTTTGCAAAGGTTGCAAGTGACCTTGCTCGCATGTGCTTTTGGTACGTCACAATGAATGCTAAACAACCGCCACACCCAAGACTCACAGCGAACGCTGGTAGTAGGGACTTCCACTACCTCATTCTCTTCATCCTCTTCATCCTCCGCCTCTACATCCTCATGCTTGTTCCCCTCTGCAGGCCCTTGGGGAGGTGTTAGTGGTGGAGGGTTTGGGGGTGGTGCTGAAGCACTAGTAGCACCAGCTGGAGCAGCAACCATAGATGCCACCAGGTATGATATGGGGAAGCAGCAAGAGCAGCAAAATCAGCAAGATCAGCAAAATCTAATATAGACAATGCTGTGTCAGGTAGCCAGAAGCACAATGAGGATGAGCTCTGGGGTGTGGCCTTTTATAGGGGTGCAGGTGTGCAATCCACAGACAGCTGTGCTGTCTGCAGACAGATTGAACACCCCAAAAAGTCTCAAAAAGTTTTTTACTGCAAAATACTTTGGATTGTCCAAAAAAGTACTTTTAAAATGTTTGGGGACCCGGACAGTGTCCGCAAATCAGGACTCACGCTCAGCGTGGGTTCGGTCACATGATGACATTGCAAACATGTCCGCAAATTGGATGGGTGTCCGCAGGACACCAAATGCATAGGAACGGTTGTGCGCATGCGCGTGGGTGTTCTGTGGACAGTGTTCGGGTCCTCAAACTAATTAAAAGTACGACACACGTGAGACGGACAGTTACGGACAGGCGTGATGTTCGTAGGACTTATGGTTGTGGTGCGCATGTGCGTAGATGTTCTACAGACAGTACGGACAGGTATAGTGTCAAGAACCGAGGCTTCCTCCCCCAACTCCTCACCTGATTCTTCTGGGAAGGATTCTTTAGGATTGGCCTCCGTCTTCTTCTGATCCCTTCTCCTTGAGGGAGTTCTGTCCTTTGGAGTTCGGACCTTCTTATTGTGTAGGTAGGGTCTGGCCCCTCCGGAGGCCACCTTGGCAGAGATGTAACCCTGACCTCAGGGATCCCCAGGGGGCCAGTCCTAATTTCCAGGGAAAAAGCACGAATGCAGAAAAAACCCTGTTTCCGAATGGGTTCAGAAGGGGGACAGTCGGTTCCTCTCAATCGTCAATGAAGGCGATGTTTGCTCCACAACAAAAGGAAAGCCTTTGGTATAGTTGTCTGATTCCACAACTGTCCAGCCTTTAGGGAGTATAAATAGGAGAGAACACTAGAAGTTCTCCAAATAGAATGCTGAAATGAGCAAAAGATTATAAGAAGAAAAGGCAACACCACGTGATAAAAAACAGAAGAAGGAAAAGAAATGGGTTAGAACGAAAAGAATAATCCTGAGCAGGTCGTGAAAGGCGAACTGAAAGGGAAAAGAAAGGTAAATGGATATAGTCCAATTATGCAAGAGAAAAAGGCTCCAAGGGTGTAGTCAGAGCAACAGGGACTCTGCAAGCGAAAGGTAAGGCAGCGCCGGTGGAAGTAATGGAATACCGTTGCCAACAATTTAAAAAGAAATATTAAAGGAAAGGCTGCGCAGAGAAAGATGCTACACCAGAGTGACACAAGAGCAAAAAATGGAAGGGCGAAGTAGCGAGAGGAACGGGAGCTAGGAAAGTCTAACAAGAGGCAATGGCACAGAACCAGGCGGCGCCGAACACTGTGAGTAGAGGGGAAAGGACAGATCAGGCAGAGGGCAAACGGAAAAAACAGACAAACGAGGCAACGGGCAGGAAGGAGGGAGAGAATCAAAGGTAGGATACAAGGCCGTTAGCAAGTTCACAGTAGGCACGGAGGGCTCCACGGAAGAAACTCCACCACACAAACTGAGCGTTGACTAACAGATACAACACATCGGTTTGTGGGAGGAGCCAGCCTCTTAAAGGTACGGCGGCCATCTTGGGTGAGGACTGGAGCGCGCGCTGATCATAGCCTCCAGCGCTTCCACAATCTCCAGTTCCTGACAGTATACCCCTTCTTTCTCGGGGCACCCCCAGGTTTGCCCGGATGAAGTCGATGGAACTTCTTCACCAGACATGGGGCGTGTATATGGCTCATAGATTCCCATGTCCTCTCTTCTACTGGATAGTTCTTCCAATGAACCAAGTAGTATAACCGCCCTTTGCGGTAACCGGAATCCACCAGATGAGACACCTCATATTCTTCGGGTGCCGGGGTCACTCGGGCACGAGAGCGGTTCACAGGTCTCTTGAAGGGATCCTCCTTATATTCTTTGAGTAGGGATACGTGGAAGACCGGATGCACCTTCCTGAGATAGTCTGGTAGCTGGAGCTTATATGCAACCGGATTGATCTGTTGCAAACTGGAAAAAGGTCCAAGAAAACGAGAGGAGAACTTCCCCCTATGAACCCATCTAGGTAGAAATCTGGTGGATAACCAGACCAATTGTCCAACCTTCCAGCTGGGATGGGCGCGACGACCCATGTCAGCCCACCTCTTCTGCGCTAGTTGACTCGCTTGGTGTGCTTCCTTAGCGAGCTTGGGCACCTTCTGTAGGTCCTGTAGAATTGTATCTAGAGCCGGGATCTTAGTAGAAGGAGGACTGAGCCAGGGTAGGTGTTGAGGATGGTATCCGTACGTACAATAGAAAGGGCTCATCTGGATCGAGATATGAAGGGAATTGTTGTAAGCGAACTCCGCTTGTGGGAGGAAGCGATACCACTCTTCGTGTTGTGGACTGCAAAAACACCTAAGGTATTGTTCCAGGTTGGCATTAAGTCTTTCCGTTTGGCCGTTGCTCTGCGGATGATATCCTGAGGAAAGAGCCTTGTGAATCCCGAGAACTTGGCAGAGGGAAAACCAAAACTTCGAGGTGAATTGGGGTCCCCTGTCTGAAACAATGGTCTTAGGTAAACCATGTAGATGAACTATGTCCTGGAGAAAAGTTGTGGCCATCTCGGAGGCTGAAGGGACTTGCTTGAAGGCAGAGAAGTGCGCTAGCTTGCTAAAGGAGTAGATGGTCACCATGATGGTGGTCATACCATATGACGGAGGGAGGTCCACGATAAAATCAGTGGATATATGTTCCCAAGGGCGGTCCGATAGGGAGTGTTTTTGTAACAACCCCAGAGGCCTTCCTGTTCGGTGTTTGTTGGAAGCACATACCGAACAAGCAGACATGTACTGGTCTACATCTCTTCTTAAGGTAGGCCACCAGAACCCTCTCTGGATAAGATCAAAGGTCTTCCTAATACCGGAATGTCCGGTTAGGGGGGTGTCATGACACCAAGAAAGTATCAGCCTTTGCAACTCCTTAGTAGGAATGTAGAGGGCTCCTTCATGATAGAACAATCCATCCTTATCCTGGTTAACGGATAACGGAAGTTCGGAACACCTCTGATACTGTGGGATTAGGTCTTGAAGGAACGAAACTGTAGATGCTAGAACTGTGAGACGCGGAAAAACCAGTTTGTGTTCCTTATAGGAACTAGATGTCTCTCCTAGGCTTCTGGACAAGGCGTCCGCCTTCCTGTTTTCTGTGCCAGGTATGTAAGTAACCATGAAGTCATATTGTAGGAAAAAATACACCCATCTGGCGTGTCTGGCGTTAGAACATTCCAACTGTTGCAAGACCCGAAAGTTATGGTGGTCTGTTCTAATGGTGAATTGATGTGTGGCTCCCTGCAGGATATGTCTCCATTCTTGGAAGGCCAACTTTATGGCCAACAGCTCCTTTTCGATTACAGAGTAGTTGCACTCACTACCAGTCAGTGTCTTGGAGTAGTAAGCAACCGGGTGTTCATAGCCGTCTTCAGTCCTTTGGAGTAAGACCGCCCCTACAGCCCCTGCAGAAGCATCCGTTTCCAGAATTAAAGGCTTGGCCTGATCCGGTTGGACCAGGATGGGTGCTGTAGAAAAGCATTCCTTTAGGAAACTGAAAGCTCTTTGGGGTTCTTCTCCGAATATGAACTTCACGCCCTTCTTCAATAAGGAGGTCAGAGGGAGTACCTTTTTGGAGAAGTTGGGAATAAACCTCCTGTAAAAGTTAGCCAATCCTAGAAAACCTTGCAGTTCCTTGATGTTGGTAGGTTCCTTCCAATCTCTAATGGCCTTTACCTTATTAGCATCCATCTCAATACCCTCCTTGGACAGTATGAAACCCAAGTAGGACACAGTTGTGGATTCAAATGAACACTTCTCTGGCTTTACCAGTAAATGATGGGACTGCAGACGCTGTAGAACTAGTCTGACCAATGATCTGTGCTCAGATAAAGACTTGGAAAAGATTAGGATGTCGTCCAGGTACACTACTACCGACAAAAATAACATGTTGGCGAATACCTTGTCCATGTACCTCTGGAAGATGGCTGGTGCGTTTACGAGACCGAAGGGCATTACACAGTATTCAAAGAGTCTGAAGGGGGTACGGAAAGCCGTCTTCCACTCGTCACCTTGCCTGATTCTCAAGAGGTGATAGGCACCTCTTAGGTCAAGCTTTGTAAAGTACACCGCCCCCTGTACAGCCTCCAAGATATCCCGGATCAAGGGCATGGGATATCTATCCCGGATGGTAACCTTGTTAAGACCCCTGTAGTCGATACAAGGGCGAAGCTCTGTCGAGTCCTTCTTTGGAATGAAGAATAAGGAAGCACCACAGGCTGACTTGGACTCTTGGATTAAGCCGTTCTGCAAATTAGCTTCGAGGTACTCTCTTAAAGCCTTCCTCTCTGGTAGCGACAAGGGGTACATTCTTCCAAAGGGTACTACCGCCTCCGGTATTAGATCAATACAGCAATCCTCAGGTCTATGGGGCGGTAGTTGTCTGGGAATGGTGTCCATAAACACCTCTGAGAAGTCTTGGTAATGTACGGGAACTGAGGTCACTGTGACTGGTTCCTGAACACCACGCCGGCTGTGTTCTAGGGTGTTGGGAGCCGGAGACAGGTTCATACAGTGGGACTCACAGAAGGTCGAATTGAAAGAGACCCTGTTGGCAGTCCAATCGATGTGAGGGTTGTGTCTCCTTAACCAAGGAATCCCTATAACCAACGGAAAATGAGCAGCACGGATCTGATCAAACACCAAGAACTCTTCGTGTTGGCCTAGCATCATCCTTAATGGAATGGTCTCCAGCGTTATGGGTCCGGACGACAGGGGCCTACCATCGACCCCTTCTACTGGAATCGGGGAGGCCTTGGGTATAGTGGAGATTAGATGCTCTGTCGCCCACTTAGAGTCAATGAAATTTCCAGCAGCTCTGCAATCTAGCATGGCGAACACCTCTGTGGGGGAATCCTCGGTCAACCACAGGTTGACGCGAAATACCATTAGGCTATTATCTTCCGGGGTGCTCACTGCTCTTGTGTAGTAGCAAGGGTGCTTGTTACCACCCCCGAAACCTCCCTTGCTACAGATCGGGGGTGGAAGTTTCCATGTCGTCGAGGTGGTACTTCAGGACAGTCTCTCAATAAATGCTTTGAGGAGCCGCAGTACATACATAATCCTGCCTCTCTCCTTCTTCTTCTTTCTTCTTGCGTCAAGGGACCGCGAGCAGCCCCAATATGCATAGGTTCATCCATACCAGGGTTAGCTCGAGGTGGAGGAGCAGGAAATGGTTGACTGGACTGTTGCGGGAAGCCTCTGGTTCTTCTTCTTTCGGATCTTCTTTCTTGGAGACGGAACTCGATCTGAAGAGATAAAGTCACCAATTCCTGAAAGGACGCCGGACGATCAACTCTGGCTAGCCAGCCTTGATTTCTTCACGAAGACCCCCGTCTGTATATTGTTTGCTGAGCGGAATCAGGCCAATCTGCCTTGGCTGCCAGCCTCTGGAAACGGGAGAGATAGGTCTGTATGTCCGTGTTTCCCTGTTGGACATCAAGTATAGCTTCCAGAGAAGAATAGAACACTTCTGGTCTATCAAATCTTTCACTGAATACTTCTGTAAAACGATCATAGTCGCTCAAAACGGGATCGTCTCTGGTAACAAAGGGTGTGGCCCATGAGAGGGCGTTTCCGATGAGATTGGCTATGATGAACCCCACCTTAGATCTGGCAGTCTCATAGGCGTGAGGTTGGAAGGCGAAATACACCCTGCATGTATCCAGAAATTCCTTCAGACTTCCCGGGTGACCATCATATTTGCCAAAGGAAAGGGGCATAGTAGGCAGGTCTCCACGATCATCCCGATGTAACACTACCTGCTGTCGGAGGGCTACGTTCTCTGTCCGTAAAGCCTGCACCTCCAAAGTAAGGTTCTGTAAAGCAGCTACCAACTCCTGATACTGCTCTAGTGAGGCCATGATGGTTATTGGGCATTGTATGCTGTCAAGAACCGAGGCTTCCTCCCCCAACTCCTCACCTGATTCTTCTGGGAAGGATTCTTTAGAATTGGCCTCCGTCTTCTTCTGATCCCTTCTCCTTGAGGGAGTTCTGTCCTTTGGAGTTCGGACCTTCTTATCGTGTAGGTAGGGTCTGGCCCCTCCGGAGGCCACCTTGGCAGAGATGTAACCCTGACCTCAGGGATCACCAGGGGGCCAGTCCTAATTTCCAGGGAAAAAGCACAAATGCAGAAAAAACCCTGTTTCCGAATGGGTTCAGAAGGGGGACAGCCGGTTCCTCTCAATCGTCAATGAAGGCGATGTTTGCTCCACAACAAAAGGAAAGCCTGTGTTTGTGTTATAGATGTCTGATTCCACAACTGTCCAGCCTTTAGGGAGTATAAATAGGAGAGAACACTAGAAGTTCTCCAAATAGAATGCTGAAATGAGCAAAAGATTATAAGAAGAAAAGGCAACACCACGTGATAAAAAACAGAAGAAGGAAAAGAAATGGGTTAGAACGAAAAGAATAATCCTGAGCAGGTCGTGAAAGGCGGACTGAAAGGGAAAAGAAAGGTAAATGGATATAGTCCAATTATGCAAGAGAAAAAGGCTCCAAGGGTGTAGCCAGAGCAACAGGGACTCTGCAAGCGAAAGGCAAGGCAGCGCCGGTGGAAGTAATGGAATACCGGCGCCAACAATTTAAAAAGAAATACTAAAGGAAAGGCTGCGCAGAGAAAGATGCTACACCAGAGTGACACAAGAGCAAAAAATGGAAGGGCGAAGTAGCGAGAGGAACGGGAGCTAGGAAAGTCTAACAAGAGGCAATGGCACAGAACCAGGCGGCGCCGAACACCGTGAGTAGAGGGGAAAGGACAGATCAGGCGGAGGGCAAACGGAAAAAACAGACAAAAGAGGCAACGGGCAGGAAGGAAGGAGAGAATCAAAGGTAGGATACAAGGTGGTTAGCAAGTTCACAGTAGGCACAGAGGGCTCCACGGAAGAAACTCCACCACACGAACCGAGCGTTGACTAACAGATACAACGCATCGGTTTGTGGGAGGAGCCAGCCTCTTAAAGGTACGGCGGCCATCTTGGGTGAGGACTGGAGCGCGCGCTGATCATAGCCTCCAGCGCTTCCACAATCTCCAGTTCCTGACATATAGTGTCCTTAGTACACCTCCATTTTGGTTAATTGCAGACATTCCGGACACTGTGTGTATTCTAAGAACAGTTCGATGTTGCTTGCCGATAGTACGGACAGGTATAGTGTCCTTAGGACACCTCCACTTTGGTTAATTGCAGACATTCCGGACACCGAGTGTGTTCTAAGAACAGTTCTATCTTGCTTACGGACAGTACGGACAGGTTTAGTGTCCTTAGGACACCTCCATTTTGGTTAATTGCAGACATTCTGGACACCTAGTGTGTTCTAAGAACTGTTTTATCTTGCCTGCAGACGGTACGGACAGGTATAGTGTCCTTAGGACACCTCCATTTTGGTTAATTCTGGACATTCCGGACACCGAAAGTGTTCTAAGAACAGTTTCAACTTTCCTGCAGTCAGTACATACAGGTATACTGTCCTCAGGACAACCCTATTTTGGTTAATTGCGGACATTCCGTACACCCACGCTGTCCGCGGACACCTTAACTACCTTTAAAAAAAAAAACACAAAGGACTGAATTAAACCACACATAATTTGTTTTAATTATATACAGATATAACATTTATGAAAGAGACGTGGAAGCAGAAACTGACCCAAATACAGGGGAATTAGGGGTTCGGAGAGGATGGATGGGAGGGGATGAAGGGATGGAAATCTCATCATAACGTTTTTCTTGGTGGTGAGGGTTTGGGGATAGTTGACTGGCACATGGAGAGGGGGAACAGGTACATGTGGGACAATGATATTTTTCTTTTATGTGGTCCTCCACAAAATGTTTTAAAAGATTGACATTTTCCATAAGCATATCCATTTTTTGTTCCATGGTCTGAAAAGTATTTACTAATGACTCTTTTGCTGTATTATTTTCAATGTTTGTATGGTCTGTTAAAAAGAAAATATATATGTTAAGTACACATAAAATAATGATTATTAATTTGCTTATATAGAGAAGTGTCTTCCATTAGTATCACTGTCTTTAGACATTTCCTCACGTGGGAAATTTTCTTCAAGCCATTCCAAAGTACTGGACATTTCTGTGTAAAAAATATATATATTACTTCTAGTGTACCTAATACAGAAAGTTTAGAAGTATATAAGAAAAATGAAGTTTACTTACTAGTTTCCGGTAAGTTGTGTTCTTACTCTTGTGTAGGTCTGCTGTTGCTCCTAGCTGTGCAGTTTATGTGAGGCAATTATGTTGGAAGCATATCTTTTTTGTTTTGGTATATTCCATTTTAGTACATATGCTATTTAAATGGATGGTTGATGTGTTACATATATAGGTTACACTTCTTATTTATTATAACATATAATGTGTTTATGTGCTGCTTTTTGAACTTGTTCAGTGTTTATATGGCATGATAGAACAATTTAAGATACCCCCTGAGATTTTTGGGTAGTGTTGATGTTGTCTGCATCCGTCCGCGGACATATGCACATTCCACGGACATCAAAATCACTAGCTAGAGGTTCAGTATGTTCTATGTTACATGTATATAAAGTAAGGGAATCCTAGTAAAGATCTATCAAATTCATACTATGAATATGTATATTCAATAAAATAACATTTTATAAAGGGAGGTTATGGTTAAGTTGCGCCATTAAAAACCTATGAAATTCAGTAATAAAACTTTGTTAAAGGGATGTTATGGTTAAGTTGCGCTACTAAAAACCTATGAAATCAGTAAAAAAAACTCTCTTAAAGGTACGTTATGGTTCAAAGTAAAAGCGGAAAACTCCTGAAATTCGCTAGTTATGGTAAGCTAAGCAACCATAACTCGCGCCACCACCGTGCATTGCTAAGACTAACACCCAGGACATCAAAGAAGACATCACTCATGTCATTGATGACATCACTGATGACATCATATGTGCATTTACTTTTCATGAAAAGTCTGTAGAAGTGATTCTTATAATGTTGAGAAAAAAAAATATTCAAGGATCATTGGAATAAATATCATGAGCTATATAGTTAATTAAGCAATGTATTGATCTAAATAGCATTCTATTATGAAGTTCTTTTCAGTATAGTAAGCTACTCATGTATAAACATAAGCATTGTGTGCAGCATACATGATGGAGGTGCAATATTCATAATCTTCACATGTTGAATGGTGAAATGATAAATGCTTTCTTTTTAGAGTTTTGCGTTCTGTGCAACATGTAATAAGTAGCTAATAAAACCCACTTACTACATAATTTCATTAATACATACAAAACACAAAGACAGAACAACACATACAAATATGAGTATATGAAGTAAAAGTGAAGTATGCAAAAAATGCAGCAGTAGAACCAGAAAGTGTTCATAACCTAACTGATTATCTTTATGCACACAAATGATTGCTCTGCTTCAAACCTACTACTTCCCTGTATATAACTATCACATGATGTGACTGCACCCTAAAGACATTAATGCAAATACAAATATGAGGATATCCAGAGAAAGTACAGTAATAAAAAAACAGAAGAACAATAAGAACGTGTTGATAACCTTACTGCTTGTCTTCATACACAGAAATGGTACATTGCAGGATCATGGTTTTCAGAAATGAAATGACAGCTATTTTGTTTTTCTTTTCGATGCAAGAGATATTTGTGGTTGTAACCATGGTTATAGGAAAATTAAATGTAGGGAAAAGGTACAGGCAGGTAAAAAAACACACAAAGGCGATCAGGGTAGAGGTTGGGGGTGGCTAGAGTGCAGTGATTGAAATTTGGTAGTTGGAGGGTCCAGGGACCGAGTTTGCAACACAAAGGTTTCTGTAGCCTCGGCTATAGCTATGAAAACCGACATCTGAAAGCAAACTGTGCCTGTGGCAGACTGAGTGGTGAGTTTATGTATGCCTTAAGCTCATATGAAGCTTTTCTTTGATCTTGATGTGCTGCATTTCTAGGTGCTATAGCACATTGCCTTGCATCTATTTGTATTGTATGTAATGGCAACATCTGCCCTAGCAAACTTTACTATTTGTATGTACATATGTAATTATCTGCCTTAAACTGTCTATGTATAGCTGCAACTGTCACTATGTAATTTTTTGCTGTACTCATCTGTAACATGTAAGTATAGCGCCCAGATGCCTATGGGATTGGCACGCTCTACAAATAAACAAACAAAACTAAACTGCTTCACAGAAGCAGCGTGTGTTCTGGGGTGAAAGGGAGAGTGCAGGGGAGGTGAGGATTAGGTCTGGGGAGTGGGGGGAGCTGGCACAGGCGAGAAGGGCACTTGGTGATGGCCTGGGGGTAGGGAAGCATTTTTTTCAGTTGGTTTGCCGCTATTCGCGGCTATACTAGAGGCTACGAAGGACTACGGATACCTGTAGTTAAGAGTATTTCAGTGGTCATGGTTATATTTTGGGGTGTGTGTTTCATTTATTTTCTAAAGTTATTGTGTAGGTATCGTGAAGTCAGGGGTGTAAAATCACTGGCCATGACTAGTAACCTGGTAGGTATTAGAGAGTCTTTTTTTATTTTGGATGTGTGTTTTCAGACTTTTGAGGAGGTAAGACTTACAAGAAAATAGTTTAACAAAACTAATATAAAAAGAAGCAATTGCAGTCTAGTTTTAGATGTGCCATACATTTTATTTTAGGTTGTGTATTCTCACTTATGGTATTATATTGGGTGGCTGTGAAATGTTTGCCTATCTAGTTTATTGTTATGTATTTTTCTACGCTTTCTTATTTTTCAATTATTTTACATACGTACATGAGTAGTGCTGTACTGTATTGATCATTTAAGTTGGATTGTAGTATAAAACTTGAAGTCAGTCCCCCTTTTAAGTGACTTTTTGTAGTCACGGTTATGGTAAAAGTCTATCAACCGTGGGTATTATAAAACATTTATTTTGTTATTATTTATTGTGATTTGTGCATTTATGTATGATGAGCAGTCCTTAAAAGGACTGTTTTGGGGTACACTGAGTGTAGAACTTCAGCACATCAGGAGTACTGTTTTGATGTAATCTAGGAACACTGCATTTCCTTCATCAGTTAGGTGTACTACGTCAAGTCTATAGATATTGGCCATGTTGAACTGTATGTTTTTGTTCAAAATCCATAATGGGTTGAGGTCTATCATGAGTACTGAAACTGTTTTATCGACATTTCTCCGGGATTTCTTCAATTTTACCATTAACTCTTTAAGTGCCATGTGTATTTCCCCCCAGTGCCAGGGCCTTTTTTGGTGATTTCGGTATGTGGCCATTCAATGGCTTGTAACTTTTTTGTTACATGAGATATCTCGGCCAAATTTGGCTCAATTTTTTTCCCACATGTAGGCGGTCGTAACGCCACCCAGGAATCCTTGGTTGCTGTAGGGGGCGGGGGGGGTGAGAGAAAATAAGCAAAACGTGTGAAAATGTAGGGTTTTTTCAAAAAATGCCAATAAAATGATGTACAAAGAAGCCTGTGGTGTTTTCCTTGTAAGAGCTAGAAATAAATGGTTTGCTGTGCTGAGTTCCCCAATTTCATGGCTTTCGGGAACAGGTTGAGTGGAAACAAAAAAAATATATTTTAATGTGGTTATCAACTGTTTTGTGAGAGGTAGGCGATTTTTGCCATTTTTGCCAATTGGACATGCATGGACGGAATGGAAGAAAAGGGTAGGAAAGCCGAATTGGAGGACAGAAAGGCATATATTTCTGAAAAGTAGACAAAATTCCAAGTGTAGGAAGGGGTAATTTGCGTAGGTCAGGCAACAACTAGGTAGGGGAAAATGCCATAGATTGGGGGAAGGTGACTTGTGAAGGTTACAAAAGTGTATGGTGCCTAAAGCAGCTACTAAATGTAGGTCACATTTGGGAAATGAAAGGGTTGTGTGACAAAGGGCACTAGCAAATGAGTCAAAACGTTATGAAAACCACATAAACACAACAAATGTTATACTTTCCTGCGTTCCCACAGGTGTCCCGATGAAAACGGTACCTCACATGTGTGGGCGCACCTACCTGGGCGCCAAGGGGAAAGCCTAAAACACAAGTAACCCCAAGTATGTTTTCACACATGAATTTCACACTTTCTCCAGACAAGCGCAACACACAGATATGGGCCTTGGGTGTCCAAGCCACCAAGGAAAACAGGGAACCCCATGTATTTCTGAAAAGAGGACACCCGTGGTAATCCACAGAGGTATGATTTGTGCAAATCGGCCCAGAATTTATTACCCAGACACCCCCGCAAAGTCTGAAATGTGGGAAAAAAACGCATTTTCTGCACATTTCACTCGGCCCACCCATCGAAACACGCAGCCAAAAACACATGACCTACCTTCCTGCATCCCCACACATTTCCTGATGAAAACGGTGCCTCCCATGTGTGGGTGCACCTAGCGGGGGTGTTAAAGGAAAAGGGTAACCCACTGGTAACCCCAAGCCTATCGCCACTGACCATTTTGTTCATGTGGGCAACCTACAGATTTGGGCCTAGCATGTCGAAGCCAGCAAGGAAAACAGGGAACACCATGCATTTCCCAAAAGAGGACATCCATGGGAATCCACAGAGGTCCACCTCCCTTTTCTGTACAATATATCCCTGGTGGCTAGTGGCCCCCCCAATCCCACCCAACATTCCCTTTCGTTATTTTCATTTTTTCATTTTTTTGTTTTTGTTTTGCCCCCTTCCCTGGGGGCAGATGATCAGCCATCTGCCCCCAGGGGGGGCCTAACCTGCAGGCCCCATCCTTTGGGGTGCCTGCACACTAATTCCTGGTGGCCCTCGCCCACCCCCAATTGATGGGGGGCCACCTCATGTTCTCCTGCCTGGGGGCATAAATCTGCCCCCAGGGAGGGCTACAAGGGGTGCCCCCCCTTTCCACTTGGTGTGGGAGGGGGAGGGCCACCACCATTTCATGGGGACAAAACAATCCCAGGCCCCCCTTCCCCTTTCTATTTCTTTTTATTTTTGTCCACTTCCCTGGGGGCAGATGATCAGCCATCTTCCCCCAGGGTTGTGCACATATGTGCCCCCATGCTTTGGAGGCCAGGGGGGGAGAGGGCTGCTTACTTGAAGCAGCCCCCCTCCCCCCACATCTCAAACAAATCCATGGTGGTCCAGTGGATTGCTGGTCACGGATCGAGCACTCTGCGCTGATCCGTGACCAGCAATGCATCATATACGTGTTGTCCTTGGAAAGGGGAGAACCGCCCCTTTCCAAGGACACCACTTTTTCCTATATCCCAGGTGGCCTAGTGGGTCCCAGGGCTCCAACCCCTCCCACCTCCCCTCAAATTTTTTACATTTTTTATTTTTTTATTTTCACCCCTGGGGGCAGTGATCATCTGCCCCCAAGGGTCTCCAGCGCTGTGGCCCCATGCTTTGGGGCCACGGGGGAAGGGGTCTGCTTACCTAGTAAGCAGCCCCCCATTCCCCCCGCATCACAAACGGATCTCTATTGATCCGGTGACATTGCTGCCCACGGATTGTGCGCCCTGCGCCCACGATACCTGCCTCGATCTCCGGCTTGAAATACAGCCCGAGATCGACGCGGAGAAAGAAGGGCTCTTACCTTCTCTCTTCACTGCAGCAGCCGAAATTGGCTGCTGCGTTGATTTTACTTTCAGTTTCACGCCGACGTGCTTTACGCACGCCGACGTGAAACTGAAGGTAATCCAGCCCCCTGGCAGTGATGGGGCACCTCCCCTTCACATAGCCCGGGGGTTGGATTACAGTTTTGAGCGATCCCTGCTTTGGAGGGATCGCTCAAAACAAGGTGCCAAAAAGGATGAGCTATCTCGTCCTTGGCACTGCACATGAGGTCTACCGTTAGGAGAAGTGCTGTTTTTGGGGTATATGTAGTGTTTCGTTGGATATTTGAAATATGGAGACAATTTCCGAAGGAGAAGAATCTCTTTGTTCAGAAGACTCTGGAAGATTTTGTGGATTTGGAGAATGGGGTTAATAGTGATGTTGAGGGCATAGATTCCTCAAAGCATTGGCTTACAAGGTTTGCTTGGTTTTATGTGTTTGAAATGAGTGGTATATGCTGTGATTATGCAAACATATTTTTGACAGGGAGATCAGGCTGTTTTCTCTTTGGTAAAAGAAAATGAATGTATCATTTAAAGAAAGAGCACAGCCAAAATAGTCAACATTTTTTTAATCATAATGGAGGTGAAGAGTATTTCTCTGATTGAAAATATATTTTTTGGTGATAAGTTGGTAAAGAACCCAAAGGTTCTTTTTAGAGCCACCCAGAGAACTTTTAAAGTATATAGGAAAAAGAAAATACTGTCTATGCCTTTTTTTTAAATAGCTGCAGTTACGATTGCAGCCAATAAAACATTGTGTCCTGTTAGATTATTATAGTGGTGGCTATCAACCGCAAGATGAGTAATAGCCAAGGGTATGTGCAAGCAAATCACATGTCCTGTGTTTTTTCGTGGTTTTTGATAGCTGTGGGTACGAGCAGGCAAACAGCATGCCATGTGTTTTGGCGGGTGTAGCCACGTCTATAAGCCTTTGCCATGGGTATGAACGCTCCAGTCGCATGTCGTGCTTTTTGATGGTCTTTAATAGCCAAGGGTATGAGCAGGCAAATGGTACGTTGTGTATTTTGGCGGGTGTAGCCACGGCCCTAACTATCGCCTTAGCCGCAGGTATAAGGATTTCAATTTCTATCCATTGATCATGTTGCTCTGTTGATTTTAAACCACACAATTTCACATGTGTTTCTGATTCCATGCCCTCATGCGTACCTTTATGTTGTTTGAATTGAACAGCTTGTCAATAGGTCTTTTTTGAATGTGTGAAGTAGCCACTTCTACTGATGGTTGACTCGATCCGCATGTATGAACATTTGTGAACCTGTAGACCTTTTAAGCGACGTAAAGTTTTATTGGATGGATGGGGATGCAGAATTAACTCTGACACCAATAATAAGCCAGGAAGTTGGCAAAACGTAGCTGCTTTATTAACAATTGCCTAAAACAGGGAGTACAACGGACATCAATGGACGTTCACACAAGAAAAAAACACACATAAATAGCGGAAATTCGCCATCACTGACATCACACTAAGTGGCAAATAAGAAAAACCTAACTAGGATTGTGGTAGGCTTAAGGGGAACAACTAAGTATATTTTCTATGAGGGATAGGATCGTGATTGGATCTCTAACATCAAGTGGACAACTTAAGCCCACCCCTAGTGCAAGTCATCTTCGCTCTCATAGAATGCATGATGTTTCATTGGATTCCAAACTATAGGGCTCTTGTCTACGTGTCCCTCTACAATTGGTTGGCACACTTGTACCCTTCTGGAATATTCCACTCGTCAGCAGCATGCAAGCTGGTACACAGGTGCTTGTGGATGGACTTGACCATGCCTTCGCACCCAATTAACCCAGGTATAATATCCTTAGGACACCTCCATTTTGGTTAATTGTGGACATTCCGGACACTTAGTGTGTTCTAAGAACTGTTTTATCTTACCTGCAGACAGTACAGACAGGTATAGTGTCCTTAGAACACCTCCATTTTGGTTAATTGCAGACATTCCAGACACCGAATGTGTTCTAAGAACAGTTTCATCTTGCATGCGGACCGTACGGACAGGTATAGTGTCCTCAGGACACCCCCATTTTGGTTAATTGTGGACATTCCGGACACCCGCGCTGTCCGCGGGAACCTTAACTGCCTTTTAAAAAAAAAAACACAAAGGACTGAATTAAACCACACATCATTTTTTTTAATTATATACAGATATACAATTTATGAAAGAGACGTGGAAGCAGAAACTGACACTAAAATACAGGGGAATTAGGGGTTTGGAGAGGATGGATGGGAGGGGATGAAGGGATGGAAGTCTCATCATAAAGTTTTTCTTGGTGATGCGGGTTTGGGGATAGTTGACTGGCACATGGAGAGGGGGAACAGGTACATTTGGGACAATGATATTTATTTATTTTCTTTTATGTGGTCCTCCACAAAATGTTTTAAAAGATTGAAATTTTCCATAAGCATATCCATTTTTTGTTCCATGTGCTGCAAAGTATTTTCTAATGTCTCTTTTGCCGTATTATTTTCTATCTTTATATGGTCTGTTAAAAAAAATATATATATGTTAAGTACACATAAAGTAATGATTATTAAATTGCGTATATAGAGAAGTGTTTACCGTTAGTTAGTATCACTGTCTTCAGACATTTCCTCAGGTGGGACATTTTCTTCAAGCCATTCCAAAGTACTGGACATTTCTGTGTAAAAAAAATACATATTACTTTTAGTGTACCTAATACAGAAAGTTTAGAAATATATAAGAAAAATGAAGATTACTTACTAGTTTCTGGTAAATTGTGTTCTTACTGTTGTCTAGGTCTGCTGTTGCTCCTAGCTGTGCAGTTTCTGTGAGGTAATTATGCTGGAAGCATATCTTTTTTGTTTTGGTATATTCCATTTTCATACATATGCTATGTAAATGTATGGTTGTTGAGTTACATATATAGGTTGCACATCTTATTTATTATTACATATAATGGGCCTCATTACGCAGTAGGCGGTAAGGGATTACCGGAAACGGTAAGGGCAACAGTGCCCGTAATCCCTTACTGCCCAACTACGAGGTCCCTTAGCGAGTCCCTTCCCTAACGCCTGGTTTTACCAGGCGTTATGGAAGGGACCCGTTGAGGGACTTCAGAGCTAATAACGGGCCCGCTAGAAGTGGGCCCGTTATTAGCTCCATCCCCATTCCCATTGAGCCCTATGGGGGCTCAATGGGAATGGGGAATGGTTCCTGGAATGGGGACTTACCGGGTCCTCCAAGGTTGGAATGACCTGGTAAGTCCCTATTGAACTTGTTCAGTGTTTATATGGCATAATAGAACAATTTAAGATACCCCCTGAGATTTTTGGATAGTGTTGATGTTGTCCGCGTCCGTCCGAGGACATACGCACAGTCCACGGACATCAAAATCACTAGCTAGGGGTTCAGTATGTTCTATGTTACATGTATATAAAGTAAGGGAATACTAGTAAACATCTATCAACCAGAAAGTGTTCCTAACCTAACTGATTATCTTTATGCACAGAAAGGATTGCCCTGCTTCAAACCTACTACTTCCCTATATATAACTATGACATGATGTGACTGCATCCTAAAGAAAGTAATGCAAATACAAATATGAGCATATCCAGAGAAAGTACAGTAATAAAAAAACAGCAGAACAATACGAATGTGTTGATAAACTTACTGATTGTCTTCATACACAGAAAGCATTGCTGTCTTTCAAGTGTGTATTTTCCTTATGTATATGTTTCATATGCTGTGAGTGGACCCTAAGTGAATTATTGTAAGAACATATTGGAAGTATAATTCTACAGATATAGTACTTTTTGATTTTTTTGTTCCTAACTATTACTGGCCAAGATATATCACTAAAGGACAAAAGAGCGAGTCAGACATGTGATGTCATCAGTGATGTCATCAATGACATTTGCGATGTCATCTTTGATGTCCTGGGTGTTAGTCTTAACCATAACGTCCCCTTAACAAAGTTTTTTTTTAGTGAATTTTACAGGTTTTTAGTAGGGCAACTTAACCATAACGTCCCTTTAACAAAGTTTTTTTTACTGAATTTCACAGGTTTTTTGATTGGGAACTTAATCATAGCATCGCGTTAATAAAGCTTTTTTGCTGAATATACACTATCATCAAGTGATCTTGGGAGATATGTAGTATAATTTGCTTACTTTATATACATGTAACATAGAACATACAGAACCCCCTCGCTATTGATATTTGAAAGGCACGGACTGAGCGCCTGTCTGCGGGCGGGCGCGGACGAGGTCAACACTACCCAAACAGTCAGGGGGTATCTGAAATTGTACTATTGAGTTACACAAAAAATGCTCAACTTTGAAAAAGGACACATAAAGACATTATAAGTACTAATAAATTAATCAGGAAACCTAAATGTCTGAAACAAAAACCATGCATTTAATGACCATGTAGAATGGAATGGATTATACCATAACAAAAAGAAGTATGCCTCCAACGTAATTACCTCACAGAAACTCTGCAGCCAGGACCGACAGTAGACGCACGCACTACAACGAAGACAAATTACAACAAAATAGTAAGTGAACTTCATTTTTCTTATATGTGTGTGTACTTTTTTTGCCATGAGGGGCAGAAAAAATAATTTATTTCTGTTGTTTTGACACAGACATGTGCATTACTTTGGAATGGCTGGAGGAGAATTTTCCACATGGGGAAATGTCCGAAGATAGCGATAATAATGGTAAAGACTGCTCTAAATAGGCAAAATAATGGTCAGTATTTTATGGGCATTTAACATATATACATTTATTATTAAGAGACCAGGAAAAAAAGAAGAAAGGCCAACAAACGACACAGAGGAAGACAGGCTGAAAAGGATAGAACTGAAAATGGACACACTAAATGACAATTTTGTTAGTTTAAGACAATTTGTGGAGGAATTTGTGAGAGGAAAAATACGTTATCACTGTCCCACCTGTAGCTGTCCCCCTTCTCCATTTCCTAGTGAACCATCCTCAAACGTTCAAGAAGAAAATGAACGTTTTGATGAAACATCCATCCCTTTATCCCCTCACAAATCATCCCCTCACAACCAGCCTGTGTTAAACCCTAATTCCCCTATATTCGTGTCAGTATCTGCTTCCCTATGTATTTCTGTTGATTGATGTGTGTGTGTGTTTTTTAAAACGTTTTTTATATTAGTTGTAGTCAAAGGGTTTGAGGAAAAAAAGTTGTTTAAAAAGACTTAAAATGTCCGCAGACAGCACGCCTCTTCGAGCTAGCCGTAAGCAATAGAATATGGCAATACACCTACCCTTACCAATGCTAACCAAGATCAAACCGATCTTAGAACGCACCATCTGTTCAAGTTGTGCGTAAATGACCAGAATGGGGTGTCCTAAGGACATTATACCTCTCTGTACCGCTCACAAACGAGATAAAACATGTTCTTAAAACACACAGGTGTCCGGGATGTCTCTAAGTGAGCAAAATGGAAGTGTCCTAAGGACACTATACCTGTCCGAACCGTCCGCAGCCAAGATGGAACCATCCGTAGAACAGGCGCAACCAAAATGGAGGTGTCCTAAGGACACTGGACCTGGCCGTACAGTCAGCAGATCATGTATGCACATGCACAGTACACCCATAAGTACTGCAAACATCTTTCCTGTCCCTAACTGTCCGTCTCACTTGTGTCGCACTTTTAATTAGTTTCAGGACCCGAACATTGTCCGTAGAACACTTGCGCGCATGTGCACGTTTTTTAGTCTGCATTTGCTGTCCAGCGGGCACCCATTTCCCTTGCGGATGTGTTCAGGACGTCATCATGTGACCGCACCCACGCTGAGCGTGTGTACTAATTTACGCAGTTTGTCTGCTTCCGCAACATTGCAAAAGAACTTATACACACATGGGAAATTATTTTACAGTATAAAATCACCATTTCACATGTCCCATTCAATAGCTCTACCTGTGGCCGTGTTGTTAAGAATTTTTGCAGCGCTTTTGAATGATCACTATGTTCATGAGGCGCACACCCCCACCCCTATAAATGGCCACACCCCCGAGCTCATCTTCATTGTGCTTCTGGCTATAGCAGAGTGAGTTGTGCTGCCTTTACTGGTGTAGCGACCATTAGGCAAGTAATCCTTATGGCATCCATGGCTACTGTTGCTTCATTAGCCTCAGCACCACCCCCAAACCCTCCACTGCCGCACCTCCCCAAGGGCTTGCAGTGGGATATACGGGTGAGGATGTAGAGATCGAGGAAGAAGAGGAAGAAGAGAATGAGGTGGAGGAACTCTGCACTACAAGCACTCGCCGGGAGTCGTGGGTGTGGCAGTTGTTTTCCGTTTTTGGGATGGTACCAAAAGCACGTGCAAACCTGGTCAGGTGTAACCAGTGCCAGTTGGTGTTGAGTCACGGGAGACCACGTACGTACAGCTTTTGTACGACAACCATGAAGCGACACCTAACTTCGTTCGACAGTGCAGACATTCGCAAGGTGGTTCCATGTGAAGAACATAGTAGATTGAGTTCCTCCGCAGCATCCTCCGTGTCCGATCCTCTCACCACAAGGGACACTCCTGTTGGGGAGCGCATCCCTTCAGCTGCCTCACAAGGCATTTGTGATGCTGTTGACCCTTACCTTTCGAAGGTCACAATATTGTGTATGTACTGCGATGCAGTACTCTGCAGGGGGGAGAGTCTTCGAAGTGCTTTTGAGGCTACGGTCATGGAGCACCAAAATAACTGCCCCCTACCTATGTAAAGCCCACCCTATATCTTTCTCTATCCATCTGCCCCTTCTTTTCCCTGTGGTTGGTGTCCCTTCCTTACCCTCCTTTTCCCTCCTCTCCTAGTGTGTCATGTACTCAAAAGCAGTAAACTGGAAAATAACAAAAATTACAAAAAAGGCTCTTTTCAGAGCTGCCTTTCTCAGTTTAACAATAGAACTATCAAGTGACCATTGTAGGCACCCGCGCATTTTGAAAAAGTCTGCGGACAGTCGTAGGACACACAAAAATGGAGGGTGCAAGCGTAGCAAAACCAATAGACTTTTCACTGGGAGTAAGTGGTGGCTCTGAAAAGAGCCTTTCGGTTGTGTTTTGTGTGCTTCAAAAACTGTAGGTTGGAAATAACGGATTGCCAAATAGGTGACTATGAATCCAAAAAAAGTCGCAATGCATTTTGTACATTGCGAAGAAAAATCTGATTGCCAGCATATGTGAGATGGACTCCATTTCTGCGAAAAAGGAAAGAGCTGCAAAACAAAATGTTTTCATTGTGGAATGAGGACATGCCACTATCTCTTAGGAAGGCACAAACATCCTTATTCACATTGCACCTCGCTTTCTCCATGTGTGGACCAAATGCAGAAGAACGCAGCCATATTTGTCTTTGTGCAATACGGGAAAAAACTATTTGGCAATTTGGAAACATGTCCATGACCTTCGCAAGTCCTTCCTTCATTACAAATTGCAAAGAAATTCAAGAGACATGGCCTAAACTGTTTCCTCCGCAATGAATGATAAGTATATCAGGATGACGCTCTGTTTGTAAAGTTGCACAGAGAGGTACCAAGTCCAGCCACCTCATTCCACGCACGCCATGCCAGTGCACTTCCACATGAGGAAATCCAAGATCTGCACATAGACTGCAACTTTCTGCATGCACCTTCAACCAATGTATCCATGAGTCTCCCAAAATCCAGACAATCTGTTTTCGAGCACACAGAGCCATGGCTGTCTGGTCTCCTGTCAGGGAGAATACCTTCTCACAAAATTTCTCCATTCAGAACGCACCCACTGAACTTTATTGACCAATCCCTACCTTCCCACATTCTCATTTGCATGTGTCTACACCCCAGAATCCCCGTTGGTAATATGAGCTGCCTGCAAACTACCACCATGTCCGCGGACACGTACACAATCAGAGCGTGACGACTGTACATTTAAATATTATTCCCCTTTTCCCATTAAAGGTGGGCTCTGCCTTACAGACACCTGTTATTTTGTTATTTTTAAATATTTTTTATTCCTATTTTACTCCTACAACCATTACAGAACCTTCTCCAAAGCAAGCCTTACATTCCAAAAGAACATGGCATTTCCCAAAGAAGATAACGCAACACCATCTGCTTCAAAATAAGCCGCATTACTGGAAACAATGTTCTCGTGGCTGCAGAAAAACATACCAGCTCGTAACATAAAAGCATGCATGCCGCGATTGATGTTACACCTCCCAATACTTTGATCAGTACAGAAAACAGAACTGTTGTCCCATTTTCCTCTAGGGAGTAACCCAGAAAAAATGTATTTCGCAGTTGGAAAGATGTTCATGACTGCTTGAACCAACTGTTCCAAATCTTCCAACAAAGTACGTTAACTCACGTAGCTCAAATGGCAAGCACCGTAGTGTAAAAGTACCACATGAGTAGTGGTCATCGTATGCATGTCTGTGCAAACTTGGAGAATTGCTGCAACATTGCGATCAGTCTCAGCGCTCCACACCACCTCCACTCCTCTCACATCAAAATTCTGTGCCACATGCCTACTTTTGGCGTAGTGCTGTATGCCATGGAAAAAAAATCTCCAAGGACCAAAACCCTGACCCTCTGCACCTCTGCCATCTTCAGTATACACATCGTCTTTCGACATAAAACAGCAATGTGAACATCTAATTGGCTGATGCCTACAGTCCCCTTTCCATGCTGGATTTGCTGTAGAAACCCGTATGTGACACGCCCTACCCTCGGACAAGCGTTGTCTATGCGCGGCACATAGCCAGTCCTTCTACCCTTTCCACATCACTCGCAAATCCATTCCCTCATTGGACAGAGCTAAGCAGTCACACGACCATCCACAAATCAAATTCAACATCTCTACATCTAACTCCGTCATCAAGATTTCGGATTTCAAATGTACTATTGATCACTCTGAATGCAAGTTGCATATCATTGCAAAGCACCTACTTCAAAAACTACTGTGCAAGTGTCGCAGATTTCTACGTACACCTACATGCATGAGTGTAAACTACAGGTATGCATATTTAAATTAGAGAACATGTGCAACCTTTATGATTTCATTTAAACAAATGAATGCCACTAAATCTGCATAGCCAATACATACCAATGCTCCCCTCTAAGTGCAAGATGTCTGATTTTTCATTCACAAACCGCACTACTTCTTACTGTCTCCCGCATAACCTATACATACGTTACAACCCTCCCTATTTAGCGCGAAACTCAATTTTCCATTAGAAAATGGCACCATTTTTTACTGTGAAACGCCTACATTAATGCTACTTCAAATGCGATCTTATGAGAAAAGTAATGCTCCCGATTGCTGTGGTGACATCTCCCTCTGAGGGTCTCCCAATTTTTCAAAATCGTACTTACAATATAAAGTAGAGAAATGTTTCCCATCTACTATAATGACCTATCGCTTACACCTCTCTGCTATAAATAACACAGCTTAAAAGAAACAAGGCATTTTCATAACCGAAAAATTATACTCATTTCTGAAGCACGTGCAACTAACATACTGCACGTAACATACAAAGGCAGCACATAGTGAAGTGAAATGCACACATGCACTGTGTTGAAATATCAGAGGAAAATACTCCGACGAAAAATGCAAAATTAACGTGTACAGTAACGTCACTGCTTTAAACACACAAAAAATACTAACTTCTTTTTACAATCGCAGTGAAGACTACTCTCCTGAAAATCAACAGCATCTACACTGCAAACATATCCGTAGAAACCTGGTCATTCTGCAAAAAAAAGTAAGTACAGTACTACCTTTATATTCTAACTGTTCCTCAAAGAGACTGTGTGGGTTATGTATTTATTTTGCGCACCAAAGCAAACAGTGATTTCTCAACCATTCTACCCACAAATCCGCATTTATTAAACACAGAATAGCAGGCAGAATGGCTCACAAATCCCCGTGTGTTTAGAACTCAAATAACATACAGAAGCCTTAGAATGTTAGTACTAGAAAACAAATAGCTGTTTCAATTGTATGCCATTACGTTTACTATTAATGCTTCTCCTCACCACTAGACCACTTTGCACTCTCATCTGAAGCAGATTGTAGTAGTATACAAACAGAAAAATAGCCTTCCCAAATCATTGTAAGAGGCCAATGCACATTCACACACCACCACAAAGAGCTTCCCCATCAAACTCATGCACGCATGCACACAGCAAACATACATTGTACAACAGACCAAACCATGCCTTTTTTTTTCAACAGATTCCAAAGAATGCCTACCAAAAAGCAAGTCTGTAGAAAGGAACGCAGAAGTAGAGCAAATAAAAATAAAAGTGTCCAACCTAAGCATCCATCTGTAGCAGAGTTTGTAGAGAATGTTGGAAAAAAACAGCTAATACAGTCGTTTAGCGGAACAAAGGAAGCTTCAACTACCGAAACTTTACCTCCTCCAACAAAATGTGGCACGAAACACAAAACTCTTCACAAAAAATCGGCTACAAGTACTGCTAACAATACTCCTATTAATCCTGATATAGTAACAAGAACCTATAGTAAGAACCTATAGTAAAAAAAAGTATTTTAGAAAAAATGTTTTGCCACAGCGTCCTGGTGAATCTAATAAGAAGAGGACCGAAATCATCCTCAACCCTTAAAACCTACCGTAGAAAATTAATCCTACAAGCTCTTGTGGACAGTGCAATCCTTCTCAAAAGGAAATTGTTTACATTAGAGTTAAATAGGATGAAACCACTAATAAAACTAAGTACCAAACTACAAAAGAAACTTATCAATAAACATAATGTGAGCAAAAATTCTTACATATTTGTGGAGTCACACAACAACCACAGAAGCATATTTTAACGAAGAACCATGCAAACAAAATCAAACAAACACAATTGCCATCCATAGCATTGGACGAGGGTATGAAAAAATCAATAATACCATCATGGAAGAAGAAACACTGCTTAGAAAAGCATCCCCTGAAAACTCAGAATTACCTCTCGATTCGACTGCACCCGACCGTCCATTATCCAAATGGCCATGCACGTCATTGTGTGCCATTCCTAACAAATCTTTCAAATCTTTACGTCAGTTCCTCAATCAGTATGTGAAAGGTAAAGACAAAATTAAAATGAAAGTGCTGCAAAATATGGATATCTGTCCAGTGCGCAAATACACAGGACTACAAGGACATTCATTAGCCTGCATTTGTGGAGCTATTTGCAAAAGCACCTTTCATGATATCAAAAGGATATCGATACATCATTCAAATGTAAGAAATCTAGTATATAAAATATACTATGCTGAAGGTCCAGCTTCAGAATTAGCCAATTTAAATAACACCCTTCTGCATGGTACACCCAAATACCTACAGAAAGAAATTGACCGTATTCAGAGAAAGTATTTTGGAAGTGAAAGCCACTTACAAAATGCTATAGTTTTAGAACAGACTAGCAACAATTCTGCACATTATTGAAATGCAACAGAATCTGACAGCAACTCCTTCAAAGAAAACAAAAGAAGCTAAAGGTTTATCAATTACCACAAGCAATGAAGAACCTATTAGGGAAAGTAAACCTGGTACTTCTTCAAAGAAGGAACAGAAACTCTAAAAAAAGCACACAGATACAGAACTAGCTGGTCCATTCAAATTTTCAAATGAAACTGGTGTAAGTTGCTATGCAAATGTAGCAATGAATATTCTATTTCAATTGCCACCAATTGTTAACAATATTTACTTACACAGTACAGACCAATTGCCGCGTAGGGAAGGCCTGGAGGAAAGGCCAATGTCCCTCTCTGCAGCTCCGCTGCGAGGGATCATTCAGCTGGGCCAAGAATCCAACTCCGACCACCAGCTTTTGCCCGGATTCCAACTCGCGTGTTCGCAAGGCTCGATGCATTAAGGAGCACCTAAGATGGCCGCCGCTGCAGTCCCCATGACGACAACCACAACAACACACCAAGCAACAAGCCAGATTGGGCCTGACCCATGTGTTGTGGAGGGATATGATGGAAGTGATGTTTGACAGTGCCATTCATCTGCTATTGCTTCCTGTCTAGGGGACCATTGTACAGTACCCTGATGCTTGTGTTCTATGATTCCCTCTACACAGCGGCAAGTGATGAAGAGGGCGGAGACGGCGCTGTGGAGCAAAGCGGCGGGGATGCCCCCACCGGCCGGCGACGCAAGGCCCAGTCACCCTCCCAGAATTTACCATCGTCTGGGAGTGAGGGGACTGGTGCTGTGTCTGCCACTACGGCTGCAGCAGAAGGGGTGGGCGAGCCCCGACAGGGGCTTGCAACGGCGGAAGACAGTGCGGAGCCATCCAAGTTGGTGGTTTCCACAGAGGAGGAAGAGACCACTACTGAGCCGCACATGGGGCCTGGTAGGGGTGGTACCACTGGTGCAAGTGGTGCAGTCTACGGCCAGGGGCAGGAGGCAGCACAGGTCACCGCGGAGAGGCCTGTGCATGTTGCTGTCCCTGACCCTGTGACTGCACCACCATGCACCAGCAGGGATGCCCCACACCAGGCCCGTCCGCAGGTAGGGGGGATGTCCATGTCATCAGACACTCCTCTACCTGCGGACGAGGGGACCCCTGGCCGTATGGAGAAGGTCCTGATTGGTGTCGCCTTGCGCACGCGTGTCATTCGTGATGCCGTGCGTGCTTCCCGGGGGGAGCACGCACGTCATCACGAAGAGCAGCGTGCCAACATGGCCCAGTTGGGAGTGTCCGTGGTCGGGGGTTTTGTACATGTGTCGGCCACTCTGGCGGCCCTGTCCTCCTCTGTGGAGACTATGCGCCAGTCGTTCTCCATGCCGTCTTCCAGCCCAGATGCCACCAGGGCCCCCTGTGGACCTGCCCTGACCAACGCAGCCAGCTCGGTGAGGATCCCATCCGTGCCACAGTCGGGAGTCGGAGGTCCAGCAGGGGTGGACACCACAGCAACTGGATCCCAGCAGATGGAGGATGTGCCGACATCATCGAGCAGAGCCACGTGCATGACGGCGTCGGTAGATTCCATCAGCCTGGATGCTGTCGTGCTGGCAGAGGCAGTTGCGTCGGAGGCAGCGGCAGGCTGAACGTGGGAGGCATCATGGCTCGGGGCAATCTACATCAGAGGGGCAGGCATCGGCCGGAGGGCAGGAGGACCCTGGAATGGGAGTGTCTTCCGTGTGGCAGCGGTTGGGCCAGCAGATAGGGCTGGAGCGGCGGCGGGCAGAGGAGGCACGGCTCACGATGGTCAGGGCGGAGAACTCCATACACAGGGCGCTGAGGCAGGCTGAGTGCCTTGAGGGAATTTGCAGGGAGTTGGAGGTGGACATGGCGGTATACCTGCGAGACCTCCGGGCCAGAGAACAGGCCAGCCTCCAAGACATTGAACAGGAGTTTGATGATGCCCTGGCCCATGACATCAACAAGTGAGCCGTCGGACTTGCCTGCCGCTATTGTATATAGTTCATTAGTGTTAAGTTTCATTTCTTTTTTATTTCATTTGGGGCGCATGGACTATGCCCCACATTTTTGTATATAGTTAGTAATTTGGTAGGTTTCATTGTAGGTTTCATTTATGTCGTTGGGCTTATGGACCCTGGATTTGCTATTTGTACATAGTTTTATAGTGGATTTTTCTCCTTCATCTTTATTTTTCTTCACCATGGAGCAATGGATATTACGCTTTTCGTTCCCTTTGGATTTGCTTTGTTGGACGTGACTTTGGACACATTTTCATTTGGATTAATTTGGATTCTCTTTTTTATTTATCATTTTTTTGGGACATGCTGCATTTTCATTATTATTGGCATTATTGTGTGTTTTTATTTCATTCCCTTCATTTTGACTTGATTAGATTTTTGTTTCTTACTTCAATGTGTGGTCTTCTCTCATTGGTTTCATGCATGTCACAATGTGGGTTTTCTCAGTCATGTGTTGCCATTGTGTGGGTCGGACAGACTTGTACTCATGCGCATACTGCTTATTTGTTATCTATCATGTAATGGGGATTTCTATTTGGAGTGGATGTAAAGCTTGGCTGGTTGTTTGGACTGGGGTGCTGTGGTGTGGGATTTGTGTGGCAATAAGAGCCAGGGATCTGGATTGTGATGACGTGTGTCAAGGCCTGCTGGCAGGTGCCTGTCAATGATGAGGGGGTGGGGGTGCAGGGGAACATGTGTGGGGGCCTGCTGGCAGGTGCCCCTGACAACTGGGGGTGGGGGTGCTGGGGGACATGTGTGGGGGCCTGCTGGCAGGTGCCCTGCACTGCTGGGGGGTGGGGGTGCTGGGGTCATGTGTGGGGCCCTGCTGGCAGGTGCCCTGCACTGCTGGGGGTGGTGGGGCAAGGGGACATGAGTGGGGCCTGCTGGCAGGTGCCCTGCACTGCTGGGGGGTGGGGGTGCAAGGGGACATGAGTGGGACATGTGTGGGGGCCTGCTGGCAGGTGCCCTGCACTGCTGGGGGGGTGGGGGTGCTGGGGGACATGTGTGGGGGCCTGCTGGCAGGTGCCCTGCATTGCTGGGGGGTGGGGGTGCAAGGGGACATGAGTGGGGGCCTGCTGGCAGGTGCCCCTGAGTGCTGGGGGGTGGGTGTGCAAGGGGACATGAGTGGGGGCCTGCTGGCAGGTGCCCTGCACTGCTGGGGGTTGGGCGTGCAAGGGGACATGAGTGGGACATGAGTGGGGGCCTGCTGGCAGGTACCCTGCACTGCTGGGGGGTGGGGGTGCAAGGGGACATGAGTGGGGCATGTGTGGGGGCCTGCTGGCAGGTGTCCTGCACTGCTGGGGGGTGGGGGTGCTGGTGGACATGTGTGGGGGCCTGCTGGCAGGTGCCCTGCACTGCTGGGGCGTGGGTGTGCAAGGGGACATGAGTGGGACATGAGTGGGGGCCTGCTGGCAGGTGCCCTGCACTGCTGGGGGGTGGGGTTGCAAGGGGACATGAGTGGGACATGTGTGGGGGCCTGCTTGCAGGTGCCCTGCACTGCTGGGGGGTGGGTGTGCAAGGGGACATGAGTGGGACATGAGTGGGGGCCTGCTGGCAGGTGCCCTGCACTGCTGGGAGGTGGGGGTGCAAGGGGACATGAGTGGGGGCCTGATGGCAGGTGCCCTGCACTGCTGGGGGGTGGGGTTGCAAGGGGACATGAGTGGGACATGTTTGGGGGCCTGCTGGCAGGTGCCCTGCACTGCTGGGGGGTGGGGGTGCTGGGAGACATGAGTTGGTGATCATATTGCAACGTGACTTGTTGCTTGGCTGGGGGGGCATGCCCATGGTGGATGTGCTGCCTGCGGGACATGACCAGCGGTGCAGGGTAGTCCCCTGTGGTGTGGGCTGCCTGCAGGGGCTGTGGAGGGGGTAGAGCGGACACCTGGGAGGACCCACACTGCCAATTCACGTGTAGGACTCCCCGCGCACCCCCGAAATACGCGTTCCCCGCTCTGACAGCAAAATCGCATGTGAAACTTCATGCGCAGCCCGGTAATACACGTACCCTACTCCAATCGCGTGTGAAACTTCCCGCGCACCCCTGAAATACATGTACCCAGGCCATTCGCGTGTGAAACTTCCCGCGCACCCCTGAAATACACGTACCCAGGCCAATCGCGTGTGAAACTTCCCGCACACCCCTGAAATACACGTACCAAGCCCAATCGCGTGTAAAACTTCCCGCGCACCCCTGAAATACACGTACCCAGGCCATTCACGTGTGAAACTTCCCGCTCACCCCTGAGATACACGTACCCAGCCCAATCGTGTGTGAAACTTCCCGCGCACCCCCGTAATACACGTACCCCACTCGCACAGGCCCTTTCGCGTGTGAAAGTTCCTGCGAACCCCGTAATACACGTAGCCTGCTGAAATCGCGTGTGCAACTTCACGTGCACCCCAGTAATACACGTTCCCCGCTTGGCGTTTGCTGTTTGGCAGCCCTGTAAACTGGTCCAGGGTTAGCGCAGCCCTTTGCGCTGAATTGGGAATTTTGATGGCTTTTCCTTGCGCAAGGGCATTCTTGGGGGCGTAACTGGCGCTGCTGCAGGGTCGCTGCGCCACGGCTGGTTTTGGAGGCTAAAATCCATGAATAAGCTGTGCGCGGAAATCGATTTTAGCGCACGCGGCTGGCGCAGAAATTCGCACGCGCACACTGTGCGCCAGCCGCGTGCGCCACTTTTGTGCGAAATTCTATGAATTACCCTCTATATGTGTATTGTACAATAATCTGCCCTCCTCCCCGTACCCCGAGTAGTCAAGGCATCAGAAGCGGGAAAACTCTACTTAATGATGCTTCTTGTAGCCCATTCTTTGGAGGAATAAATATGCTGTGCCAGGTTGCAAGGCTGCTGCTTTGGGGCAATGAGATAAGGTAGCTATGTGTAGCCTGCTTCAACTAGGAGGGAATGGAAAAAAGTAGGCAGGCTGCACACGGGTAGACACAATCTAAAGTTACAGAGACCACATACCACATTTCCAAGTGTGCGTAGTGTAGGTGAATGCGAGAGCGATACATGCATTTCCCCTTGCTTGTAAACATGCATTGCAGTGTACAAGAATGAGCATTAGTATGACTTTCTCGTGACAGAAACTACATGGATATACCTACTAACCATGTGACGATTTTGGCTGACCTGTATTCATCTACATACTGTCGTACATTGGAAGATATGGCTGTCATGTGTTGGTCCTGGGAAATCGGCATACACATCATTGAACATTCCCCTGGTATCACATAAAATCTGCTTATTGATGGGATGCTAGTGATTGCAGTACATATGTTCCATGTTTTGTAGTGGACGTAGGTCTACATATGTGTGCATTCATAAACACCCAGTACTGAGGAAAATGCTGTTTTTAGTAGAATCTCATGCAACCATCTGCCTCTAATCCACAGTTTATGGTATAACAATGTACTATTGACTCTGTGATGTGATGCATCAGACCACCTGGTGAACTAAGTGAGAAAGACTGTCCAAAACATATGCCAATAAGTATACCAGGGGTTCGCTGAAAAGAGACAATGGCACAAAAATGCAGGGCAGCAAACAATGTCTCTGGTGGCCAGATGGCATGTCATGTAATATAATGTATTGTAAGTGATCTTGTATAGCGCCTGTCTGGCATTATTGGTGACCTTGTTGAGCTTGGCTCGCCAAAGTTTTGGTTTTACCAGACGTCCTTAGTGGGACCCGCGAGCAGACCTCGTAATGAGGCGGTAGAGGGATAAAGGCGCCGGCAGCTCTATCGGCGCCATTAACCCTCTATCCGCTTCCTCGTAATGAGGCCCTGTGTCTTTGTCTATGATGTGGTTGGGCTTTCTAGTCTTTAAAAAGTCAAGGGTTTCATTGTGAGTTTGAATGTTTTGAAAACACACATAAGAGCACAGAAGAGCACATTCCCTTCTGCTATTACCCTAGACCTTATACTCTATAGTTGTGTTCAGAGCAGGATTCGTCTTGAGCTGGGAATTAAGTTGGGGATTAATCTGCATAGTCCAGCCTTGCCTATAATTTTGATCTTGGCTGCATAAAGAGATTTTAGCATGGACCTTTTAGGTTCACCATGATATTACCAGGTTACCAACTTCAGGTATTATGCTCCTTTACTGAACTGAATACCGCCCATGTGTATTATTTAGTTATGTTGTTGTTTCAGTGAAGTGCTGCCTGCAGCCTTATTGCTGCTTCAAAGCACTTGACATTTGGCATTAATGTGACATGCCATAACGAAAAATGGCATAATGTAACCTGACCTAACCAGCTAGTATAACACAAAACACATCATTGCCCCACAAAGTTAAATGAACGGGCAAATAAAGAAATAACTACACAAATACATAAATATGAAAAAGAACAACATGTATTAAAAAATCTAATTTGGTTACAAAATGGTAAATTGAAAAGGGAGAATCTAAAAAGGAAAACACAGGGTTGGGTTTAGATGCAACAGGGAGGAAGTGCAATTCCAAATAGTGAAATGTGTGTGGGTAGGGGATTCCCACTAAAAGGTAAGAGGAACGTGTCCATCAAAAGCACAACTTCAGTTGAAACTGTCTGCGTTTGTGAACAGATTTACATATATCCTAACAGACTAAGGGCCTGATTTACAAGCATGTTTTCAATGGCACTTTCACATGTTAAAACATTTTTGGAAATAAGATCCTTGTCATGAAGTCTGTCACAAATACTGATTCCCTTCACCCTAGTGCCCCCTCTGATTCCCTTCATTCCATTGCCCCTTCTGCACACTTACCCTCGCTTACCCGATTAGGGCGGCAGCAGTGTGGTACCCGTTGGCAGCGCCCCTGGAAGCAGATGGGTATCAGTGGTTGTTCGAATCGCCTGTGTCCATTCCTCCATTGGTAGCTACCTTGGCCTCTCACCATGGGTCATCTCGGGCGCCAGCTCAGTTCGGTTCCGCATCACGTGACCCAGAAAATCCGACCAGTTGTTAACACTACGGAGCACGTGATGCGGAAGTCCCGAGTACGTGCTGTAGGCATGTATCACGTGACGCCAAATATGCGATCACCTGACTACTTGGCAACAGGCTAAAAGTGGCAAGTACACACTTGTCCAGTGCTTCACAGCTGTTCAAACCGGCACTGTTTGGCGTACTATTGACTTTCGATTCACGGCCTTTTTGATTACGGACTGCTTCACGGATTTCTTTCGCCTCCTCCCTGGATTGTTTGCCTACCTCCTGTTGCTTCTGGTTTACCGACTTCTGGACTGCAACAACTGTTTTTTCTCCTGATACTCCTTCGGATTTGTTGTGGATTTGAACTCTCTGGAACATGACCTTGGGACTCATACAAATAGTTTTTGGATTGTCCCGTATAATTGCTACGCTTGCGCCTGCACCCACAGCTCTCACAGGTATTCCAGTGTGTGACCACCTTCCAACTGAGCACTGCCTATTCTCTCCACCCAACTGCTGCCGCCGATCACACACTGAGGGTGCTCTGAACGCTCCTCACTTTGCCTCCTCCAGACTGCTTTTGGTTGATGTCCCACCCTACTTCCACCTAGGTAAGCCCATTAGTGGTTCACAGCCTACCTTTCTGGTTACTGCTTGTTTGACATTGTGGTAATTACCTGCTTGCCTTGCAGCGGTTGGGGGTTTCCGCCGTTCCTGGTTCCTGGCACTCCAGCACCTAATACCTGTGGCCTCAAGGATCGCACAGGGAGTTATTTTAGTATCTCCCTGTGTGGGACTTGGGGACAGAGGCTTTCATAATCTTCACGACCATCAAGTTACAACAGACCTACATATTTTCAATCTGTCTCTAAAGCTTAAAGTTGACATGACATAGCATGACATAACAAAGTGTGGAGTAACATACCCAAGACAATGTTAGCATTTCTAAAAAGGGCAGAGCATTGGGAAGATAGCAGAGGTTAGCATGAGATAGTCACAGAGCCATAGTACAGCATACAAAAGTAGAATTACCCACCATAACAGTATCAAGGTAGCATGCCCCAAAAAAGATTTTAGAGTGGATGACATGCCCAGTTATTCACAATATATGTCTAGTATTGTGGCCAATGGTGTGTGATGACTCCACATGGCAGGTTTTCTCATCAAATCCACACCAGCTGATATCATATGGCAGGTACTCTCATTAAATGCTAGACACATCTACTTTAATGTTTCCATCATATACCCACCTACCAATACCATATGCATGCTGCACAATCAAATGCCAGAGTTTACTAGAATCATGTACCAGGTATTGCTAACATGTCCCCAGGTACTAGCAACCTGTGACAGTATGTCTTTTTTTTTTTTAAATAAACAACTTTATTACCTTTGGATAAAGCCAAAGGACACAACACATGAATGCAAAGATCCTTAGAGAAGATAATCATCGCTCACTAGGTCTAGTGAAAAACTAAAAACCATTAACAAAATAAGAAATGGTATAGCAGCAGCATGAGAAGGGGTTTACTGAGGAGAAATAAATGGCCTGCCGCTCATTGACGAAAGCACGCACAGTATTACACACAGTATGCAGAACGGGGTAAAGAGGAAACTATATTCCCAGATGTAAGAAGCCTCAAGGGGTATTGTGGCCTTGCTAGATACACCATAAATTCAAGCCAGAGACAGTCGCCATAGACGATGCTTACAGAATAAAACTGCACCTGCTTGTATATTTTGTCTCCTTTCAATAGACTGACGCTTTCACCAATCCATCCACTTCTAGAGAATTACGATTCACCCAACATATGGCAATGCTCCCCTTAACTGGTAACACTATAAGGGATACAACCCCACTTAGAAGCCCAGATACCCACTCTGTTTGCACTGGCATTGGAAAGTGTGGTAATGTACACAGTGGAGTATAATGTGCTTATGCCCGTAACTACATGGGCCCGCTGAAAGCATTATATATTCTAGCCGATTTTGTTTCCATGGTCGTGTCCAGGATGCCAGGAAAATAATGGATTTTGAATGTGACTAATTAAAATAAATAATTCATCTTTTATAATGCATTTAATACAGGAGACCACTCTCTAAACACAAAACTGGTATTTTAATCTGTGTGGCTATGCGTTGTCTTGCTTCCAAAACATTTGCACTTCCCCTGAGCTATCCTCGCAGCCCTGAGGGGAAGCCAATACAAAGAAAATGTGAGCATTACCCTCTCAATGATCGTTGTCTTGGGATGTGCAATGAAGTACTCCATGGAATATTTTGCCAGCTATTCTCATCAAATTCGAGGTTATTCACACCATTTGCCCAATATCAGCACCATTCCCAGGTACTAAGAGAATTTGCCAGGCTATGCCAAAAAAAGATAAAATAGTCACACCATTTGTTAAGTATTGCCTTGATATTCCCTGGCCCTCTTAGTGTTCTTTTATTGGCATCATATGCCCAGATTTCTTTTTTTTAACTTTACCCATCCACCCTCATTACACAGCCACGCTAGTGGCTGTGTAGTTATGGTTAAGTTGCTGTTTCCATAGGAAGAGCCCTTTTTGGGTGGCTTATAACTTCGCTCTCCCTGGACAAATCCTCACCAAACTTTGCAAATAAAGTATATGGGTCACTCTGAATGTTTTTGTGAGGTTTGGTTCAGGGGGGGCAAAGTTATAAGGGGGGTCCCAAAACTTCTTTTTTTCCCATAGACTGAATGGGGAAAAAACTTTGCTCACACCTACAGCCCAAACCGCTGGATGAATTTTCACCAAATTTGGACCAGGAGTAGCGGCTTGGTCCGAAAGCGTGCTTTTGTGAATTTGGTGAAAATCCGTCCAGTAGTTTTTAATAAAATGAGCAAAAAATAGGTCCAAAAAAATTAGTGATATCTATGTTCGGTCCGCGGACACACTTCCGTGTGCGCTCCGCGGACAGTGTCCTGATTGGCCAACCGGCTTGCATCATGTCTGCGGACATGCAACGTGTTCGCTGATTGGACGGCGAAGAGCGTGAAGCGTGTCAGATTTTCGGGAACGCCCTACATCTTGAATTCGTGGATGTCCGCGGACAGCGCGGTGAAACTTGGTGGAGAAATGCTATTTAGTAGAGTGTGTTGGTGTGTAAGACTGTTTGGGGAGGGTGGGGGAGTAAGAGATGGGTTAAATGTTGTATTTATTTAGGTGGTAGATCTCCTTGTTGTGTTCAATTTGTCCGCGGGTAACACGGATGTCCTGAAATGTTCTAAATAAATGAAATGGGGGTGTTCTGAGGACACTATGTCCGTACGTATGGTTTGTAGGCAAGTTGAAACTGTTCTAGGAACACACGCGGTGTACTGATATGTTCGAAAATAAACAAAATGGGTGTGTCCTGAGGACGCTACATCTGTCCGTATTGTTCGCAAGCAAGCTGAAACTGTCCTAAGAACACTTGCGGTGTCCTGAAATGTTCGTAAATATACAAAATGGGAGTGTCCTGAAGACGCTGTCCGTATTGTTCGCTGGCAAGTTGAAATTGTTCTAATAACACATGATGTGTCCTGGGATGTTCGTAAATAAACAAAGTGGGGGTGTCCTGAGGATGGTATGCCTGTCGGTTTTGTTTGCAGGCAAGTTGAAACTGTTCTAAGAAGACCTGCGGTGTCCTAAAATGTTCGTAAATGGATGAAATGGGGTGTCCTGACGACGGTATGTCTGTCCGTTTCGTCCGCAGGCAAGTTGAAACTGTTCTAAGAATTCATCATGTGTCCTGGGATGTTCGTCATAAAAAAAATGGGGGTGTCCTGAGGATGGTGGATGTTCGTCAATAAACAAAATGGGGGTGTCCTGAGGACAGTACGCCTGTCTGTTTTGTTCGCAGGCAAGTTGAAACAGTTCTAAGAAGACCTGTGGTGTCCTGAAATGTTCATAAATGGACGAAATGGGGGTGTCCTGAGGACAGTATGTCTGTCCGTTTCGTTCGCAGGCAAGTTAAAACTGTTCTGAGAATTCATCATGTGTCCTGGGATGTTCGTCAAGAAACAAAATGGGGGTGTCCGGAGGATGGTGGATGTTCGTAAATAAACAAAATGGGGGTGTCCTGAGGACGGTATGACTGTTCGTACTGTTCACAAGCAAGCTGAAACTGTTCTAAGAACACTCGCGGTGTCCTGAACTGTTCGTAAATAAACAAATGGGAGTGTCCTGAGGACGCTGTCCGTATTGTTCGCTGGCAAGTTGAAATTGTTCTAATAACATATGATGTGTCCTGGGATGTTCGTAAATAAACAAAATGGCGTGTCCTGAGGATGGTATGCCTGTCGGTTTTGTTCACAGGCAAGTTGACACTGTTCTAAGAAGACCTGCGGTGTCCTGAAATGTTTGTAAATGGACGAAATGGGGGTGTCCTGAGGACGGTATGTCTGTCCGTTTCGTTCGCAGGCAAGTTGAAACTGTTCTAAGAATTCATCATGTTTCCTGGGATGTTCGTCAATAAACAAAATGGGGGTGTCCTGAGGATGGTGGATGTTCATCAATAAACAAAATGGGGGTGTCCTGAGGACGGTATGAATGTTTGTACTGTTCGCAAGCAACCTGAAACTGATCTAAGAACACTTGCGGTGTCCTGAAATGTTCGTAAATAAACAAAATGGTAGTGTCCTGAGGACGCTGTCCGCATTGCTCGCTGGCAAGTTGAAATTGATCTAATAACACATGATGTGTCCTGGGATGTTCGTAAATAAACAAAATGGGGTGTTCTGAGGATGGTATGCTTGTCCGTTTTGTTCGCAGGCAAGTTTGAAACTGTTCTAAGAAGACCTGCGGTGTCCTGAAATGTGTGTAAATGGATGAAATGGGGGTGTACTGAGGACACTGTCCGTATTGTTCGCTGGCAAGTTGAAAGTGTTCTAAGAACACTCATCATGTCCGCGGACATTAAAAGTTCCCATATGGCATAGTCAAAATGTTTGACTCTATGGGTGTGATATGCTGGCCATATGGCCAAATGGCCATGCACCCAAGACTCCATGCCCTGGCCACAACCACCACAGTATATTACATCCATAGTGGCTTATAACTTTAGGATCCAAGAACAAATTTATAAGCAACAAAGTTGTAAGCCACTATGGGTGTGATATGCTGTGGTGGTTGTGGGCAGGGCGTATAGACTTGGGTGCATGGACAACACCAAATGTATAAGCACCAAAGTTATAAGTCACTATGGGTGTGATTTGCTGCGATGGTTGTACTTATTATAATATACTTACTGTTTGGTTTAGTAACTGAAGTACATGTATTTCTTGTTCATTTCTGTGATAAAAGAAAAGATCATGTTAGTATTGGTATTTTGTAATGACTTATAACATTGAATAATCAACATTTATTTTATTTTTTACCCTCATATTTAGTAGATTACAAACCAGGGTACTGTGCAATGTGCTCAGTTTCTGTGTTTGTTGCTAACATCATTGGGTCTGTGGGATAAAAAAAATCCATGTTGGATTAAAAAAAACATTTTTTTGTTATGCTACAGTCCATATGTTTGTTTGTTTTCAGTGTGCACTTGTTGTTTCTGGCTAATGCTCTATATATTGGCTTGTTGCTGATTTTTGGAACATTTAGATACCTGTTGACATATTCTAACAGTCTATTCTTTGTTATAATGAAGTGGCATTGATTTATATGTTTGGATATTGTAAAATTTTGGGGCAGTTAGATACCAGTTGGCGTATTCTAAATGTCTATTTTTTGTTATAATGTAGTGGTATTGATTTATCTGTTTGGTTATTGAAAATCTTGGGGTAGTTAGATACCAGTTGGCGTATTCTAACTGTTTATTGTTTGATATAATTTAGTGGTATTCATTTATCGGTTTAGTTGTTGTAGAATCTTGGGGCAGTTAGATACCAGTTGGCATATTCTAACAGTTTATAATTTTTTAATAGAAGTTTAGTTAAGGTTTATGTACAGTTTAGTTAATACATTTTGGTTTTAAGAAGATTAAATAAGCGATTGTAAGATTTGCAGGTAATCTCTGCTTTAGAGTAATGGTACTATCATTACATTCGAAACCATCCACATTTTTTTTTTATATATGCAGTATAGTGACCTGCATTGGTTGTGTCTCCCGTGTGGTAGATTATACCTATTGTTGTGAAGGTTTTCTTACCAAGTGATACTTAACCATGTGTGAATCCAGTCAGCTTGCAGTTGTTTTTGGTACCATCTGCATTGTAACGTAGAAGCATTAGTATTATGTATTTACTATGTGTTTGTATTAGTAAGGTGGAGCGATTATCCGAATTGCAGGTAGTACATAATCTACCATGGCTTGCATTTTGTACAAGTTGCTGAAACGGATTCAAAATTAGGTATTGATACATATACGAAGCGCTCATTGGGGATTTGTTCTTGTGTCACATTGTTGCAGAGAGTGCATGTATGTTTCCACATGTATGAAATCTGGAAGATTTCATTTATAGGTATGTTTTTGTTTTCCAGTACTTGTAGTAAGTACATTAGACATGTTTGTGGATCTTCCTGTGAGTTTATAGTGAATTTCACCATTCCAGCCCAGTAGTCCAATTCTTGTCTTATTCCATAAACACTACATGTTATTAGGATTGTTTGTTGCATTTCTATGAAGTACTAACATTTGCAAACACAATTGGTCTGTACTGTGTAAGTATATGTTGTCAACAATTGGTGGTAATTGAAATAGAATATTCATTGCTACATTTGCGTAGCAATTTACACCAATTATATTTGAGAGTTTAAATGGACCAGGTAATTCTGTATCTGAGTGATTTTTATTGAGTTTGTCTTCCTTCTTTGACAAAGTACCTGGTTTACTTTCCCTAATTGGTACATCATTGCGACTACTGCCAAACCCGAACGCTTGCACTGCGAGCCACTGAAGGGCTCTCACCAGCCGTCTCACGCGCTTCCTGGAGGAAGCGAAGCTGGGTTGGTCACGTGACCTGGCCCGTGACTCTTTGCAGCTTGAAAACACCGAGGCCACTACCCTTGCGGCGCTGAGCCCGACAGGTGCAAAGAGCGCCGGCTGTTCTACGGCTGTTCCGCGCTGACGGCGTGACCAGTGACCGGGAGTCTGCGGAGGGGTAACCTCATTGATCCTGGCCTGAATACAAAGCGCACCATACCCTGCGTCATCAGAGCATATTATAACGGTACAGCAGAGGCACAGATACTTGTCATCAGAGGAGCTGCAGCAACTGACCATTTGACATCGCAGTGGGAACCGTGTACCACAAAGACATTCTACAGATTTAGACGCACGTGGTAAGTAGACACGGCGTAAGTAATTGATCTCTATACCGCATCTCCGGCGCTGTGTATGGATGAAGACATGCGCTTGCAAAGCTCCAAGCAAGGGGAAGAGTGCCCAATCAACGAGGACATAAGGCCCGTTATAAAGCACGTCCCACATCCTCATACCCCATGCGCACCCAGTCCACAAGTGACGAGAGTGGGGGACGTCATCACCAGCTCCACCACCCCCCCAAACAACTGTAAACTGAGTGCCATCCCCATTGATTCAGCATGCTCAGGGGTGGCTTAGGAAACGACCAGGGGGGGGAGAACCAGGTCACAGCTGAGATTACACGAATCAAAGCGCTTTCTGTGGCAACACACGGCGCAGTGAAACTGGCCGAGTCGCAGTCTCCCGGAGGGGAGACTAGACAAAGCCTTACCTGCGACCCTGCGCACGCCAAGAAGCGCGACATAGACTCTATTGCTGCACTGGGCACGAGCAGTAATGCTCTTACGCAGTCGAACTGGAGCACAGAGTCCTTGTCAATCAATGATGAGTGTAACGAATCCAGTCTTGAGCGTACAAAGCCGCAGCGAAATAAAGAATACAAGCCTATTTCAGCACCAACACACAACACGAGGGCTCAAGTTCACGCCCACAGTGACGCCGACAATGCACAAGTCCCGTCAGATAAGATAGGGTCACCGCCAGAACTACAAACAAGCACCTGTGCAGTCAACATACTATCAACTGCTCACAATTGTAAAAAGAGATCAAGAGACAAATGCACAAAAAGCATTAAAAAAAAGCTACCACAAGCTAGAAAACAACAAGCTATCAGAGGCAGCACGATCAAAAATTTAACATATACAAAACTTCGGAAAAATCATTCTTTGCGAATGTTGACTGACTTTTTTGAAATTCAGCCACAAGCAAAAACTAACATGTGCGACGAAATCTCTGACGCAGAAATGCTCGCAGCAGAGACTGACTTGCTACCCCCGGCAAAACAAAGAAAATTTGATCATAAAAGCAGAGTCATCCCAGATTTGTCAACAACGCTAGACCCTCAATCTGCAGAAGCAGCGGTGCCACGAATCATGGAAAAGCCAGATGCGCCAAACAACAGAGAAATAGCACAGAAATTGCCAGCCCAAAGTGGAACTCAACCCATGAGTAATGTCCAGGACCAGCACAATATGGAAAAACAAAATAAAGATGAGCATCAAAAGGTAAAAGGTCAGATTTTGGCCGAAAACACCATACCGACCAGTGATATCATACCCACAAGGGTTAATCCTATCAGGATTCCTCTGCTAAAAGAATCATTTCTAACAAATACCCCGTTAGAACAAATTGACGGTGTACCCAGGAAAACAAACTTACTCCATCCCCCTGGCGACGGCAACAGTGGGAATTCTAATGAAGGTGATCGACAACACCCCATAACCCATAATGACCTAATAGAAGCAGGCATCAGCATCGTAAAATCCAATGCCTCAACAGATGCACAAGTACAGGAGCCCAAGAAAGTAGCTGCCGAACTTACGACATCCACAGACGGATACGCAGAACAAGAGCATTCATTTGCGAATCCTAATGCTTCCGCGAAAAAAACTACGATCCCCAAAGACAGGCGGACGTCGGCAGCAAAGGAAACCACATCTAATCTACATGGACCGAACGCAAGTCGACTATCAACAAATAACACCACGTCGCCCTCGAATATAGGAAAAGTAAGTCTTTCAAAGCAAACACCAAGTAAACGGTATTCTGCTTCTGGGCTAACGCACTACGAATACACGAGTCAGCAACCAGCATACGCAGCACAAGAGGCGGCCACAAAGAAAACAGATCTCCAAGGCATAATGTCAGTTATAACCATTGCCTTGAACCCGTTCTGTAAACTTTATGAAACAATGCACGAAACGGTGAAAGATCAGCAAGTGGTTCTAGCCATGATCCTCACAAAAGTGCTGTATTTGGAGACCTACATAACAGCAAAGGAAAACGCTGTAGGGCCAAAAGACTAGTTGGATCCACAAGTCCCATATTCAAAAAATAAAGGTGCACCATTGCATCATCATGCCCAAACGCAAACAAGGAAAGAACACACTGCACATGAAATTGGAACACAAACCAACATAGTCATTGATCTTACAGAAGAAAAGCGCGTCATCGGCATGCGGGCAACGCAGACAATAGTGCAAAATCAAACTGACAAATGCAATCACAGGGGGAAGTCGCCCCCAAACTCAACATGTCAGGCTCCCAAAATACTGCTAGTCCTAGACAAGGTACCTGCAAGTAACCAGGTTGAAAAGGACAAAAATGAATTAACGTATTCTATTTTCGAATCGACCAACTGCAAAGACAAACTGAGTCTTGAAAGTACATTGGTAAATGCAAACAGCAATTCCATTACGAAAAAGAACAGCAAGGTGCCACAAAAAAGTACCCTTAACAGTGATAGCTCAAACAGAAGACAAGCACCGGTAAAAATACCTCCCACCGACAAAAAAAAAGCCAGAAGGCTACTATTGATAATGTAAACCCCTCAAAACCGAATTAAACAAATGAAAAACAAAACGCCAGAGGTAGCTCAGCGGCAAGAAACTATTCAACTGACTCAGATTCAGTAGATGCACTATTAGATCTCAGCGTCTATCCTGCTGACGACTCAGGCTCAAACATAACACCGGAGCAAATCACAAAAGACAAGGCAAGAGGGTATTATATAAATCAAGACATTTCCGCAACCCTGGGAGGAAATAATAAAGACCCAAAGGAGCGCGACTTTGAAACCCTGGAAGAAAGGCGCAATCGCCTGGCATATCACTTTAAAACTAATGAGGCAGAAAAGTGCACGAGGAAAGCAAATAACACAATGAAAACGCCAGACAAAGAAACTACTCATAAGAGATCTAAAATTGATAATCACAGACCCGATATGGACAAGAGACACAGGAGAGGGAAAGAAGAGATACTTAGGCAAAGCAACGAAACTTGTGAGAAACAAAAGAAATCAGAACCATCACCTCAAGATTCACGCTCGATCTCCTGTGGCGATCAAAATAAGACATACGACAGAAACACAACGAAAAAGCATCACGGGAGAGATGCAGACACTAGAACAGACGAAAAAGAAAAAAACAGACCAAGATCCCGCACTCAGCTAAACCACAGGACTAGGGAACAAACTCCTAGAGACATGTACCGTAATTCAAATAAACATACAAAGTACAGGTGGCTAATAAGGATGACACAAAGACGCTCTAACACTGATGATATCATCTTAAACAGGAGAACTGTCATGACCATATTTAGAAAAATTGGCAATTTACGTGAAATTCACACTGCAGATATAAAAATCGTGGAGCCATGGCATGACAGGTCAGGAGCAACCACCTTACTTCATGTAAATTAGAACACGGTACACATAAGAATCCTAAAACAAAAACTTGACATTTACAAACAGGGATTCCACATTGAAGATGCCTCGGTCCGTCAGCAACATAAAAGTCCAGATGCTCCATCCCGCAGACAGCAAAGTGCATCAAAAGACAGACATGGGAACCCCATGTACAGGGCTCCCATAAATCAAAAGGTGGAACGAGAGCATCAGAAAAAGTCAAATTCCAAAAAAACAGCTAACCTAGATTCACAACCAAGCAAGGCTCAAAATGATACACACAAGGAAGAGCAACAAAACTCAGAACACAACCTGGTATCCTATTATTCAAGAGAGAGAAGTCGGGACAGAAAAGAACAAAGATCAGACAACAGACATAAACCAATCAACAAAACGGAACACAACCAAAGATCCCATTATTCAAGGGAGAGAAGTCGGAACAGAAAAGAACAAAGATCAGACAACAGTCGTAAACCAACTAACAAAGCGGTCTCGCAAACATTAGAGCTGCAGAAGAGCGCACAAATAAAGAAAGACACAACTCGAAATATCAAAACAGAACTATGGGCTTGGTTGCCGAAAGTGCTCGCTAACCATCGTACTCAATAGCCATCCATGAATGGAGGCCCATCAACATGCGACATAGCAAAGGAAGGGCCAACACGACTCACCCTCTGCTCCTGGAACACCCGAGGCCACTCCCACCTGACGATGGCAGGTGGGCCAAACCTAGGGGAATACGACATCATTTGCCTCCAGGAAACGTGGCTTCAACAAACACCAGTATTGGAAGGATATCAAATTATCCTAGTTCCGGCCGTTAGAGGAAGCAAGGGGCGTCCAGCTCAGGATTGATGATAGCCTGCCGCAATGGAACAAGAACCCAAATTGAGAAAACCTTACTGACAAATCAATCTCTGCTAGCAGTCGTGATATCTGTGCAAGATCTGACCAAGCTAAATTCAGAATCTAGAAATGTCGTCATAGCTAACGGATACTGGAACCCAGCGGCAATCACAACAAAAAGATTCATCGATCTGTGTGAGAACTTGCTTGGCACAGCAATGATTGATTACCCTGCAGCAGACGTCATAATGTGCGGCGACCTAAATGCCACTTGCAAGGAGTCAAAGAAACCAACGGCAGCACAACAGGCATCAGCACAAAGAGGGAAAGAATGGCTAAAGTTTTGCAAGCCACATGGCCTTCATAACCTAGATGATACATTTCCAGCATCAGACAGGCCACCCACGTGGGAGCGTCCACCCGCGACAGCCACTATTGACTATATATTCGCATCGCAGTCATTATTACCAATCATTGAATCTTTCACGGTACGTCGCACATCCAAGAGCGACCACAACTTACTCGAAACAACTTGGTCTCTAAAAAGTAAAAAAAACATGCATTACCCCACTCAAATTGTAACTAACGTGCAAGGCTTAAGGCTAAGAATAAAGGCCTCAGATATCTGCGAAGTAACAAACAAGTATACCAAAAATAGACATCCAGACGACAACGATGGAATAGATTATCAACCATTACTGACTCCGTACATGCATCACAAGCGGGGAAACGGATCAGTTTCTGACCAAAGCACCAAGCATGTTTTTAACAAGGAATTGGTTGAGACAAGGCGCAATTACAGAAGAGCGATAAGAGCAGTACGCAGGACCCCGAATACAGACATACCAAATGCCATCAAAGATATAAAAAAAAGGTATAAGGACTGGGTCAAATTTCATCGGCACAAATGATATCAAGCGGATGCCGAGAAGATAACCAAAACTCTCGTCACTAACAACAGCCGAGAATTCTGGTCTCTAATAAGGGACGCAGATAAAACATCGGACAATCAGATCTTAAATAACATTAACCAGGTAACCTGGGTAAAGCATTTCACCAAAGTTTTCCAATCGGCCATCAGTACACCAGCCAAAGAGCAACAAGTAAATAGAGCAACTTGGGTCAATTTAGAAAAAGAAGATGACATCCTTAACATCATCAAAAAACGAAAAAACTCCAGAGCCCCAGGGCCAGACGGCATTTCAAATGCAGAGCTAAAAAGTCACCCCAAAGAGTGGGCAAGCCTAATGAGTGCCATATTTTGGTGGTGCACCGAAACTCAATCTATACCACACTCTTGGACTAAAGCCATAATCATCCCAATTTACAAAAAAGGCAACATGAAGAATCCCGAGAATTTTCGCCCAATTGCCTTATTGGATGTAATGGGCAAGGTATATGCCTCACTCCTTATGACCAAATTTCTAAAATGGGCAGCAGGAGCCAAGTGCAACGACCCCTTCCAAGCAGGTTTTAAGAAAAGCGCAGGCACAACCTGTAACATCTTAGCATGCAGCACGCTGAAAGCAAAATCACTACAAAGCAAGTGCTATCTATTTGTCGTATACATTGATTTTACTCAAGCCTTTGACCGGGTGGAAAGACTGACACTATGGGATAAATTAAAAGCGTGGCATTGCCCCGAGGAGCTACTCGCACCTATCCAAGCCTTACATCGTGACACCTCAATGAAAGTTCGTCTGAATCGTGATGGAATACTATCAGAAGAAATCTACAGCGAACGAGGTGTAAAACAAGGGTGCCCGTTAGCATCTGCCCTCTTCTTGACATACATCGGCGACATCAACTGCATAAATGATACAACCAGAGCCTTTCCACCAAAGCTGGGGCAAACGCAGATCGGACATCTTTTGTACGCCGATGACTTAACAATATTCGATCAGACGGAAATAGGTCTGCAGCAGAAACTTGATGCTCTTCAAATATATGCCATAAAGAATCATTTGGAAATTAACACGAGTAAAGCAAAGGTTATGATCCTTCAAAATAGCGAAAACAAAAAAAAAAAAGCAACAAAGAAACAACTTTAAATGGCATCTGGGAGAAATCAATCTCGAGAGCGTTACACAATTTAAATACTTAGGAGTGATTATGGACAGCTCTCAAAGAGAAACAGCCATGCAGGCAGAACTTTTATGCAAAAACTAAAAAACTAGCTGCCCAAGCCAAATTTGTGGATGGCAAATTCGGAAAATTCTCCTTAGTACCTACAATCAATTTTTATAAAATGAAAGTTGTACCGACAATTACGTATGGCGCAGAAGCAATGCCCACCCTACCAACAGGATTGTGGTCCAAATTGGAAGCGATGTTCTGGCGCACAGTATTACATCTTCCATCTTCAGTATCAGGGTCAGCAATTAGGCGTGAATTGAGCCTATTATCGCTAGAATGCACAGTCCTCTGCAACTCCATCATGCTGTATAGAAAATGTCGAATGGCACACAATAACGAAGTCTTCAGATTACTAAAATGCGAAATGGACAGCAGAAAATGCAAAATGCTAAATGAGTGGCAGGATAAAAACCAATTGATTCTGAAGCACATCGCATCTGAAGACCAAGAGCTCATAAGCAATCCATGCAGAATACTAAAAAAAATAAAAGACAACGATTGGGCTTTGACAATAGAAAACGCCGCCAAATTGAAACTCACTCTGCATCTTCCCGGTAACACGTTAAAAAGGAACGAGTTACAAAGATATGTAAATCAATGCCCAAGCAGATACATACGAAACGCAATCCTGCGAGCACGGCTGAACTTATACAAAACAAAGGAGATTCTACATATTCGAGGACAAGCAGCAACAAACGGATGCCGCTTCTGTGAAAACAATCCTGACCCTCCAAAAGAAACACTAAGGCATTTGATTATGAGCTGCTCAGCCACAACTATCATCAGGCTACAATATCTATCACCTATGGCAGGTTTTGACATCTTGGCAGAAGAAAAGACATGGTGGTGTCGACTATTAGGAGGCAAAAAAACCACATGCCAAATTGCAATGGCACAAATAATTCGATACATCGAAATCAATCTACTAAATGAAAATGACGAGCAATAAATAAAGCATTATGTAGAAAATCACCTGTTCCATCATCAACCGGTTGAAATGGATGAAGTGATAGCAAAGATTAACGCTTGTTCGAGCCCAACAACTTTAATAACAAAAAGTGAGAAAAGCCTTGGCAAAGTCCTGCCCCGAGAAAAGGATCTGATGATGATGATGAAAGAACTTATACTCTGTATTGTAAAATCTTACTTTTTGATTAAACAATAAAAAAAAAAAAAATTGGTTCTTTTTTGCTTGTGGTACTTGATGAAGTATTAGTTTCTTTTACTCTCTTTGGAGTATTTGCAGTGATATCCTGTTGTATTTCTGTTTGATTTAGTTTTCTTTTACAACATTTTACTTTTTGTGGAACAGGATATGTTTTTAGATGGGGGTGTATAGTGAACAAAGTCTATTGTATTCTAAAATGCAAGGAATATCAGTGTTTACTTGCATCAAAGTTGATTAGAAATAGACTGTCAAGTATACCTAAGCGTGATAGTGCTACGTAGCTCATGCCTTCTTTAAAAACTGTGTTACCAATGTCTATTAATGCTTTGTCTAGGGTAAGACCTTGTTATTTATGAATGGTGACTGCGTATGCAAGAGTTAGAGAAAATTGTTTTCTGCGTACATACATGTCTTTGAAGAGAAGGAATCGAGCTGTTGAGCATCCTATCCTTTTTACTTCTGAAAGTTTGTCAAAGAGAATATTGACAAACTGATTGTTGTTGACACGTGGGTATATTTGAAAGCCAACATCTGTACCCAGTGTTCCATTAATAGTCCTTGGTCCATGTCAAGGTTACGTTTAAGCATTACTCTGCAATTTAAAGGATAGTTCCGGGACTTTTTTTTTTATTGTCCCTACGGTTCGGCCATGTGTTTTTAAGCATAAATCGGTAGATCGTAGAAAACTTTCCTATGGACCTTACCTGACTTTTCGCCCATTAACGCACTCGAAATCAGCTGCCATTTTGTGATAATCCTATCACTTTCCGCATCGCCCTGGCTGACCTGCTTTTGCGGCACTAAATCAAATCCCCCGCCCCTGAAACAGACTTTATCAAAACATTCATATTCCCCGCCTCTATCCGTGACGTGACTGTGCTGCGTAGGCAAACGCGCCCAGGCGTCTTCTACGCGACTCCACACAGAACCCAGAAACCAACACAGATCAGCTCACAACAAAGCGCGCCACAATTCGGAATATGAAACTGTACTTTTAAATCAAACAGCAACATGGTACATTTGGTAAAGTACATTTATTGGACATCAAATGTTTAGAGAATATTCAGCGATTTGCATTTTTCTTTGCTCTCGATCCAAAATAGTTCGTCTTGAGGCAAGCGATGTTCGTGTGCAGTACACAGGGTGTTGGTTTACGATAAAATAAGCTCTTCGGTCGCACTGATAATCGCATGGCTGTTCCAACAACGAGGCACTAGGCCACCACAACGGTATGTATGTTGCATCTAGCCATTAGTACCGCGTAAGGGCATACTTGTACTTGGCGATCGTCCCATAAAATGGTCAGGGTGGTAACGTTGTTCACGCGGAGAAGCAACTGGCGGCTGTAAAAGCCATCCGCCGGTGTCTGGTACTCGTGACACGGACAATAATGCAGTATGTACCTGTTTTAAAAACATAAAAAATGAAATTAGTCTCACCATCAGATCTTTATTAAAATTATTCATTTTATATATTAGGTCGGGAAATTATTTCATAGCTAGGACAGTGCAACTGGGTATTATACGTCATTTCCAGTAACCCACCCCCTCTCCTCCGCCTTTTTCAGAGCCGCCTGAGCGCCAGTGGACCACTTCGTCACTGATATGATATAATATGGCATTTGCAACGCGCCTATACACAAGTGTTTCAATGCGTGGCGAGGCAAGGTAAGTGCAGAACAAGTGCTGGGAAGGGGGGGCTGTAGGATACTGAGACAGTCCCCCAGTGCAGGGGTTGACAGGGAGGCAGTGCAGGTGGAGAGTGGAAGGGCCCAGGACCGAGGTCGCAGACAGTGGACCAGTTGTAGCAGGGGAGAGGGAGAGAGAAAGCAGAAGCAAAGAGGAACCTTTTGAGGTGCTTCCGTAAAAGGAGATGGATCTCCTCAAGATAGTGCGCGGTACAAAACAATATGCCTGTATAGTAATTAAATTGCGGTATAAACTCATCTAAAGAGTTACTTACATTATATTTGCATTTTCCATTGTGTCTGTGCGTAGGGCAGCCCCGAAATACCACTCCTTCTATGCCGACGTTATTTCTTCTAATGAACGAACATTAAATGGCTTTCGTTTCTGACTTTTTATTCATTATCGTTTCTTACGTTATTGCACCACACCCCCGAAAAGAAGTCTTTCGGGATGGTCCCGGCCTGTCAAGGTCAAATAACAATAGAACCTTATACTGAGTCGTGGGCCATTCCGGCACCCGAGTAAAAAATCAAAGCAGCTGACCTTCACTTTGAACGAGCACACATTCCTAGTTAGCTACATTCAGTGTAAGGCCATCTCACAGGACTTGAAATTTACACTCCATCTTTGCATTTTGTCTGCGTGCTTTGCAGCCCCAGAGAACCATAAATAAGGAGACATTCTATATTTTTTGAAAAATGATTTATATTACTGTTTGGTTTAATTTAATGCGCAAATGAACAAGGTTGGAGAGACACATTGCATGTACACTGAGCAATCACTTTTATTTACACATTACATAGATACACATATTCAATGGGCCTGCGACATGAGGAGACTCGAGAGAACAGACAATCAAATTACAATCATTTGAACCATGATGTGTATTTCTCAATGAGCTCTGCTTTAGGTGGACATGGAAATGAGGCAATGTTGGGTAGCAATGCAGTTGTCCCCTGCACAGGTTCGTTCACAACTCCATGTATGTGCCTCTCTAGGACATCAACAATAAGTCTCTCAATAAACTCATATTGCATATCCTCAAACACTGGTTTGATCACCCATTGTTTACTTCTTTTAGTGAAGGCCTTATTGTAGCGAAGCGTCCCTAAAGGTCCGGTCGTCCTACTTTGTTGACGGCCAACATTATGGTTATGTGCCAAGACCGCTAGAAGAGTCCGATTTATCATGCCCTCCATGCCAAAATGCAATAGTTTCGGCCTGTACTTTAGGCACATATTGTGGAACACCTCCAAATCTCCTGTGTGGCAGAATTCCGTGAGTCCCCTCAAATCTCTTGTTAAAGTTTTATCAAATACAATCTTTTCAATGGCTTTGTGAGTGGGTGATGAAGGAATCAACCACTTCTTCTTCCGTGCCTCCTCTGTGGACAAATGGCCATGTTCACAATTGTGGAAATGTTGGTTCGTGTTCCAGCGGTGAACGTTGCTACAGTGTAGCATTACTGACTGCCATTTTTCCAGTAGAATTTCCAACGACCCTTCACATGTTTTTGAGCTCCACCAAAGATGGTTGCTGATTGACTTGGACCACTGTGAAATACCTTGCATATCTTTTTTTTTACCTGCAGCCGACATTTTTTTATTGATTGATTTTGCAAGATGCCATACGTCAAATTGGTGATTCATATTTTTGTACTCTTCTCTCATTGTCTTGGCAATTGAAACGTGTCTGTCCGTGGCTATCAGGTCGATCACCATTCCCCGTGATTGTAGTTCTTGCAATGATGCTACAAAGCCAACTTTCTCCATGGCCACTGAGGATGTACTTTGTGACACCTGCACGACCATCGAACTCACAATTTTCTTACTTTCCATGTCCTGAAAGTGGTAGGTGCAGTACTTGGCTGAAAATCCTGGGCTGTCGCACTGTCCATCACTGGCTAGCCTGAACCGTTTGCCCGCGAATGTACTTTCAATAGACATTTTTTCTATTCTCCAAGCTGAGCTAATGGCTGGAAATAGATAATCGGTTTGGTATTTGTAGAACTGAGTTTTCGCAATGAAATGGATTCCCACAAACTGAAAGAAATACTCTAACTTTTTAAAACTTGAACCACTAAAAAGTGCGGCCGCTGCACAAAGTAGATTGCCTGCTGGCAGTTGCCCCAGCATGGGTTGTGCAGACCATGAGAACGGATGATATTGTGTACAGGTGGCATGTATTTTAAGGTTAGTGCCTCGAATTGCACGAGTCACATTAATCAATGGCTCCCCACATACTTCCCCACCAACCGAATGCCCACATTTCAGCATAATAATAATATCAATCAAACAACTATCGAATACAATGAATTTGGCCTCTTTCCTTATACTGTCACTCTGCATCCCAGCTGGTTCGGCCTGTAACGTTGAGGACATGTCACTCACAGTAAAGGTACAATCTCTGATATCGTCTTCCGCTATGTTCAGTGATATTGATGGTGTTTCATTGTCGTCCATTACATTCTCTTCCATTGCAACATCTGTTCCTTCTCCGGCGATGGAAGAATAAAACAATTTCTTCAACTTTCTAGCGGTCTTAGTTTTTGCGGGTGTGGATTCTGTGAATTGATCTCCGACTGCATCCGAACTACCAGGAGGACATTCACTATCAATGGCTGGTGGTGGTATAGCTCCGTTGTCAATCACTTCATATTCTTCCCATTGGCACGATGCATCTCCAGTCTCAAGTCCCTGCCAAAAGGTTTGACAAGCAACATCTCTCGTTCGCTTCACTGTCTGTGTAGATCTAGTTCGTACACCCACTTGCAACTAGAGGACAGATTGGAAAAGGGATGTTCAGTTTAAACACAACTTACAGTATTGAACTATTAACAGTGAAAAACAACATAATATAGTGACCAGGACACTAACCTTTTTTTGCTTTCTTTTCTTTGAAACTTTCTTGCCTCGAACTTCAACATCTGGACGCTGTTGCTCCGACTCGTGTGTGCATGTCTCCACTTCCTCTTGCGATGCAACGACTATATTTTCACGATAAGCACATCCATCACTCACTGACGCTCCATCGACTCCCTGAAACATAGAACTTTCATTAGTATGTATAATAATATTGAAAACACAAAATGTACTTGGGGACCAATACCCACGTACATCTCTATAGCAAAACACGAATGAACGCATTGTGTAGAACATTCAAACGACAATTATTCACGCATTGTTGATCTAGTTAGATGGAACTGTCAAGATCCATACCTCGGGCTCCGCATAGACTTCCATTGATGATATTATTGAAGATGACGCTTCAGCAACTCCCTGAAACACAGTAATTGCATTAGTATGGTTTTCTATTTTGTTAAAAAGAACATAAACTTTGTGCAGGCGTCAACGGCTCATCTAAATAGACCTGCACAAATGATCAGTTGTCTAAAATAAATAATGGATATCTAAATATGATTCGATTTGCTCGATCGTAGGAAGTGTCACCACCCAGAGATCTGAATCCACTACTAGGGGTGATGTTCTTGTAGAAGAAGCTCCGTCATCTCCCTGAAACATAGTACTTGCGTTAATAAAGAAGGAAGTATAGCGGATGTAATCACGTCATATGATCTCGCTTGATCGAACTGTCAGTATCCATCCCTCGAAATGCATAAGAACATCAAGGGACGCTGTAACTGCGGTGCACACTTCTGCAAGCTGTTGCGCCGCCCCGTAACTGCATGCTCCCCCTTCTTCTTGGACTAATGCTCCATCGACTCCCTGAACCAAAGGACTTTCATTAGTAATGAACACAATATTGAAAAAAGAAGACACATAGGAGGGCGACGACAGAAGGACATATCAATGGCTAAAAACGAAAGAAACATTGTGTGTAACAATCACGCTACAAGAATGCAAGATCTGATGATCTCCATCGATGGAACTGTCCGGAAACGTACCTCGAGCATCTGAGTGACATCAACGGTTGTCGTCAATGCGTTGGACTCCTCAGCATCTCCCTGAAAGACAGTACTTGCATTATTTTGGATTACAATAATTATAATTGAAAACAAAGACTAGAGGACGAGTACTAGGGTGTACCATTAGGTAAAATAATTACACGATAAATTAAAAGTATTGATTTACATGCCTAAAACAAGTCAGTGGCAGAATAGCTAAGTAAGATTACCCAATAGGCGCTTGAAGTGGCTGATGACTGCAATAACGACACGGATGGAGAATCTTCCGCCTTCATATTGAGTGGATACATAAATGGGGAAATTATTGTTAGCTAATGCTACACACTACCGCAAGGCCGAGAGCTAAATCCGTAAACTTGACTCACCAGTGGAGGGATGTGGACGAATAGAGTGGGAATAGCGGTTGAGAGCAATTTTCGCCTCGCTCGCGGTGTTTTCTTCTTTATTAGCAATGATGTGGAGTACATGTCTGAGCTAAAGTGCCTGCTGCAGATGCGGTATCGATCACCCCTCTTGTCCGCAAAGACTTCTAGGACTCTACTTTCAAGCTCAGACGGTGGATATCCGCAATATCGGACCCATTCTCTTATCTGATCTATTGTCTTAGGGAAAACATGCATTATAGTACCTTCAGATTTATTATGGGTCTTCGAAGGGCAACCGCCAATGGAACAGGCAGGCATTGTGGAAAGTTCTGAAAAGTAAAGATCAACAATTCTCAATGAATACCAATGTGTTAAAAAATTAAATGACACATAAAAGGTCCAATGCTTGGTTCGTTTTGGTTCTTGGAACTATACACGTTATTCACATGCGGATAAGTATTTGAATAACTTTAAGAAAATAGAAAAATAATTTGACTAAACTCAGAACATGTGACTAGTTCCTTGCATGTACTGTCTTGAACGAAAAGAAAACATGGATGCAATTTGATGACTACTAGCAAATAGATATAAATTTAAAAATTGGACGCAAAATGATTATGGTACATGGCCTTACCTTGACGAACAAACAGTTAGATGCAGGGATCAGAGTAGTTTCTTGTCGTAGAACAGGGAGCAGTTCACAGGTTGCAAACTGACGAGTACGCTCGAAGTGGTCACGGAAGTTCACAGAGACGAAGAGCAGATAACCAGCACCTTCGCGGGTTGACTAGCAAAGCGCAAAGAAGTTCTCATTCGAAATATGAAGTGGGTTATAAAGAATTCGAAACAGGGGTGTGTTTGTGAATGAATGACGTGTATATGTCGTGGCATTATGCGGTTTGCAGGGGTGCGGCCAGCGTGAGGGAGGATGCTTGGCAGGAGACACAGGGTCTGGAGGTAGACATGGGAACAAAAACCCATGCTCTATAGACCACTTTGAAGTGTACATGGTCTTTGGCACCGCTTGGCCTTTATCGCTCCCTGACAGTTCCACTTGCCAGTGCAAGTACCCCGGTGCGAACTGCCTTTGATAGGGCGGGGGGTAGATTGGGGCGGTGGTCGTGCAGACAAGACACAGGAAGACTCGTGAATGGAGACACACTTATGTGGATTGAAGGGGGCGGCCAGCGTGAGGGAGGATGCTTGGCAGGAGACACGGGGTCTGGAGGTAGACATGGGAACAACAACCCATGCTCTATAGACCACTTTGAAGTGTACATGGTCTTTGGCACCTCTTGGCCTTTATCGCTCCCTGACAGCTCCACTTGCCAGCGCAAGTACCCCGGTGCGAACTGCCTTTGATAGGGCGGGGGGTGGATTGGGGCGGTGGTCGTGCAGACAAGACTCGTTTGCCGCAGGGCCTCACCAAGGAGAGGCCATCTAACTGCATGTAAGAGGCAGGCTGCAGGATCTAGTACATGGAAGGCAGGGGGGTGAGTTTATAAATACCAAATCAAATCAAATCAAAACAACCATTGTTAAAATATATGTTGGGTTTTATTTTAGATCTTAATTTCAATTGAACATAAATAATAAACATTACACATTGTAAAGTTCCGGTTGCAGCACATCCAGGGAAAATCCGCGGTATTGTCCACTGTCGCTGGGGAAATGTTGTCTAATGGCAAGTACCGCACAGGCAGGTATTACTCTCCGAACGCGGTGTCCGAGCCTCCCGTGAAGCCACCAAGTGAAGCAACGATAGGCCACCAGCCTGTACCACCTGTGAAAAAGAAAGATGCAATGGAACCAATTTACATGCTTTCGAATGATATGTAGATGTAATTTTATATGTGGGAGACGACCATGCAATAGTAGTGGCATCACTGACATCACAACCAGAGTATACTTACTCGTTACTCGGATTACGCGGACGAACAGTACCGCGAAGTTCGTGCATAAGCACCATCATCATCCTCAACACGGTCCGTGAGAGGCAGGCTTCCCTGAACTCTGGCAGCTCGGTGATGCATTGCGGACTTGGCTCGCCTTCCGAAATGTAGGCCAAGCACCCGGAATTTTCACGGCAGCAGCAGTTCTCCTCCTCAGTTGGCATTAGCTCGCACCGATTGCACGTGCACCAGGTGGAGACGCCGTCCATGCGACATGGTCCAGGCTCTTCATCCGTTGACTGGTCCTCCCAACTGCCGTCCGAATCCCCATCGTTTTCTCGTGCTTGCCTTTCCAGTAGTTCCTCCTCGGTGTACTCGGGCTCGTACATATACGGCATTATTGTAGCCATTGTGTGGTAAAGAAAGTAAAATAATTTACAGAGATGGTACAGGTGTTCACAAGGCCTAGAAGCGGCGAAGGTAGCTGACCAGAGCACAGAAACGAGTCACAGAATACTCAAAGTAACACAGAGAGAGGAATGGAATCGGAAATCGGCTGCTGTGTGTTGTGAAACGGTGTGTTTATACTTATTGAGGAAAGAGGCGTCCTGCCATTTCCATGGCGACACGTCATTAGCTGAGGCGCAGCGATTGTTGACACGAAACGTGCTTTGGCGTTGGGAAATGGGCGGTACGCGTCTGCTGATGACAGGCTCAGGGGCGGGGGATTTGATTTAGTGCCGCAAAAGCAGGTCAGCCAGGGCGATGCGGAAAGTGATAGGATTATCACAAAATGGCAGCTGATTTCGAGTGCCTTAATGGGCGAAAAGTCGGGTAAGGTCCATAGGAAAGTTTTCTACGATCTACCGATTTATGCTTAAAAACAAATGGCCGAACCGCAGGGACAATAAAAAAAAAGTCCCGGAACTATCCTTTAAGGATAATTTTAATATTTTTTCCAACCCAGCTGTGATGGAGATTGAATTTTCTAAACTATTTAGTCTTGTTGTGGCTTGCTCACACATGGGTAGTGTCATAGCATGTATGTCTAGTTTGTCTGTGGCGCTAATTTCCATTATTGGATGCATTTCTTTATTTAACATTGTTTCATTGAATTTGAAAGAGCTTGCAAGAATTGGCATTAAGGCCATACAATTGACATTTTTGTGGGCTAATTGTTCCATAACATCTGTAGCACATACATTATCGCCATAAAGTGCATGAATGTGCCGGGTTTTCAATATTGATTGTGCTTCTTGAGATAGTATACCAACTCTAATACTTTTTAAGATGTTGGCATAAGTGAGATCTGTATTGGAAATGTTGCCAAAGGTTGACATTTCTAATGCTACCAACAGTTTTATGGCAGAGTTTGTGTCCTAAAGTTTTAAAAATAGGCTCACATTTCACTGGTGTCAATTGAAGAAGATCTCCGAAAACAATAATATGTTTTCCTCCAAAGAGCTCTTCGTAGTTAGTTTTGAGAACTTCTTGTAGTCTGAGGTGAATCAAAGTCAACATTAGGTTGGAGACCATGCTCACTTCATCTATTAGTAGCATTTTCATTTGTTTTAACACTCTGAGTAGTTCCATTGCAGCTTCTGTAGAAAGTTTGTAATAGTCTAATTTGTTTTGGTGTTCTACTGGCAGGAGTAGTAATCGGTGTAAAGTGACACCACCTATGTTGTATGCAGCTAAACCTGTGGGGGCAGTGACAACAGCTGACAGTTTGTTGTTTGTCAGTTGTTGAAGGAACTTACTGATGATTTTGATTAAGAATGTTTTGCCAGAACCATTTTCACCACTGACATACAGTAGTATAGGTTTGTAATTTTGGCAGGTGCATTCTTTGTTTTCATGTTGTACACGATGTGCAATTTCTTTTGTCACTTCTTGAAAAATGCTACGTTGTTCATTGTTTAGTTTTGATTGTAGTATAGTTAAGTCTTCTTTATCTTCATACGGACACATGGGGGGTCATTACGACCCAGGCGGTAATTACGCCAACTTTACCACCATGGTGTAAACTGCGTTTACACCATGGTGGATGGCGGATTTACCGCCCCATTCCAAGGTGAGTGGGGCGGTAAATCCCCATTTCCCATTTTCCCTTCCCCATTACCATTTTTGCCCCATAGGGCATAATGGGAGTGGGGAAGGCGCTAATTACGCCACCGTAAATTACGGTGGCGTAATTAGCACCAAGGCGGTTTAGCGCCATGGATTTTAACGGCTGCTAAAAGCAGCCGTTAAAATCGGAATCAGGCGTTAAGGGTTAACGACGGCGTTAACCCTTAACGCCTGAGTTGTAATGAGGCCCATGGTGTTTTCTACTTCTGTCAGAGCTAATTCTGCCTCATTTGTTATTATTGGACTCTCCCAGTGGTTCTTGGCTTCCTGTTGCAGAAGGTTGACTACTGTCAGGAGTGTCCTTATCTAGTTGGGCCTGGAGTTCTTCTGCGTGTTGCTGTTCATTGTGCACAAGACTCGAAAAGATAGGACTTAGTCCTTTATCAACAGTTATCCATTCATCTGAATGCCATTGGTTAATTCAAAAAGTACAAATTTTAATGGAGATAGCAAAATAGTCTAAAATACATGATTAAACCCTCTAAAAAGATACAAGTGTATCGTGTTGACAAAGACAAACATTAAGAACATACAATTCTAAAAGATCTTAGAGATAATGACTTTCTAATCTCTAATTCTTCTATTCTAATTCTATTCAATAATTAGGATTAGATTGTCCCTTCATTGGAATTTTCAATTCACTCAGACAGTTTAACTAATTAGACTGACAAAACATTCTCGACATGTTTCAGTCCTCTGTGTAGGTCTTGGGACTTTCTTCAGGAGTGGTCAATAAGGGGGGTTTAGAATGGGCTTCAGCTAAGTATGAACTCTTCTGGCCTCTTCTTTAAGATGATAATAACTCTTGATAAAGAAACATTAAAAAATAATCAATTTATGTTTCTTTAGACACGTTTAGAGGTGTCAAAAAAGACTACAGGGTCCATTTAGTTACCTGGTCTTCTTAGTGTGGGGGCTTTCTTGATTAGCAGGCGAAAAAATGTCCACATCTGTTGGGCATAATTTTCTTGGGAGGAAGGAAATTCCTACCGAATCTGCAAACAACAAATTATTTTATTTACAAGAAAGTCTACTCCAGCCTTCAGCTTAGAAAACACAAAGCATTCTGGTAATTGCAGTTCCTCTGCGAGGTCATTTAATTTGGAGAGGAGTGGTGTCCTTTCTTTAGTAGTTGGTTATGGTTTCTATATATTTTAAACGTATTTTAAACATAATGGCGTGATCATGATAGCTTATCCCTTATGCATGGGTTCTTAAAAAGGTCGCATTTTAGTCAGCTTACCAGTAGTTTAGTCAGAAAACTCTCTCTGTTCTTTTCCTTGCCGCGATGTTTTGCGGATATGTTAATGCAGTTTTAGCTTCTGTGTAGAGGCTTCTACAATTGGTTTCTGAAATAAACCACACGGGTTGTATCCGTTAGTTCTAAATGGATTCCTGTTTCCCATTGCTGAAAACAGTTCGAAAAAAGACTTCAGTAAAACTGTTCTCCAGCTATTCTTAAAGCTAGAAAAGTGCTAAAAAAAATGCTAAAAGGCTGTTAAAAAATGCAAGTCAAATGCTGAGTTTAAATCTAAGTGCTATCTTACTTCTCTGTATTTCAATACTTTGCACAGGCTACCGTGTGTATCATGATTTACCTGTTTCTTGGTCTCTAGTCATTCCCAATGGTGCCACTACAGGGGGGAGTGGTATCCCTGTGGGCTGGTGTCTTCTATGGGCTGATTTTAGCTCCTTCTGTAAGATCCTCCTTCATGAGTGCCTGCGCCTGTTCTGGTTAGTATCTATGTTTGGGCCGCCATTTTGAGAGGTCTATATATAGCTCTCTAGTAGTCCTTTTTTAGTGTTTATGTCATTAAAGGGCCTCTACTTCAATTGTGTTCTCTGGCTCTGCTATTAACAGTCAAAAAGAAGGTTGTGCCGATGATTATAAATTATACATTAGGGCGATCAGATTTTTAACCAATCTATAGACTCATTGAGTCCTATTTTGTCACTTTTAGTTAAAAAAATTAATCTCTGTTCTTTTTCAAGTAGGATTCTGTTTTTTGTATTGTGATCTCTCCCTTGTACCATTAGTAAAACGGTCCAGCTGAAGTTTTCATAACCATGTTGTGCTTCCCCAAAATGTTTTACTAGAGGTGCGTTAGTGACTTTATTTTTCAAACAGCTTTTATGTTCAAGCATCCTGGTTTTTACCTTCCGGTTTGTTTTCCCTATGTAGTGTTTATTACACGGACATGTGATCATGTATACTACATATTCAGAATTACAATTAGTCATTAGTTTTTGTTTCCAAGGGGTGAGTAACCCTATGTCTATTTCTTTGGTTTTTTGGGTTAATTTACACATTGCACAATTAGTGCATGGGTAATGTCCAATTATAGGTTTAAGTCCCCAGGATTCAGTCAGGCTCAGGGTTTTTGTTGGTTTTTCTTTGAGTTTGTTACTACTCACTCTGTTCCCAATCGTCTTGGATTTTTTGTATGCAAAAAGAGGAGCAGGAATCCCTATTTCACTCTTCTCAAAGATTTTCCATTGGGTTTTTACTATTTGGCTAATTTTCAGACTCAAATTAGAGAAAGTGTTAACACATACTAGCATATCTTGTTGCGGTTGTTTAATTTTTGCTTCTAGGAGGGCTTCCCTGTTGTTGTTCGCCGCTCTTTTGGCTGACTTTTTGATCAGTTTTTTAGGGTATCCTCTTTGTTTTAATTTGGCCGTCAGATTTTTTGCTTCTGTTTCAAAGTCTGCATTTTGGCTGCTATTTCTCTTGAGTCTTAAAAATTGGCCGTATGGAAGGTTATCTCTCAGGTGTTTAACATGATGACTGGAGTAATGTAAGAGTGAATTTTTTTCTGTTTTTTTATGGTAGGGTTTAACCAACAGGCGCCCGTGCTCATGAAAAATGGTGAGGTCGAGGAAATCGATGGATGTTTTTTGAATATTAATGGTAAATTGAAGATGTGGGTTACAATTGTTGAGCCAAATTAAGAATTCCTCTGCTTTTTCTACTGTCCCTGCCCAAATTAACAGGACATCATCGATATACCTCGCCCATGACTGTATATGTGCTTCAAAAGGATTTGTTGTGTAAAGGTATTTTTTCTCAAAAAATTCTACAAATAGATTAGCTAGGCTCGGGGCCATCGTAGCCCACATCGCTGTTCCTTCTATTTGTTGAAAGTATTAGCCTTGAAACTCGAAATAATTTCGTGTAAGAGCTATTTCTATACACCACATAATAAAAGAGCTGGGTACTGGGTCGTTGTCAAGTCTATTGAGTAGAATTTCACTGATGGTTTCAAGTGTAGCTTGTTGAGGGATGTTAGTATATAGGGATACAATATCTAGACCTATAAGGAGTGTTTTCGCGGGATCATATGGAAGATTTTCATATTTATTGATCACATCTTTGGTATCTTTTAGGTAAGATCTCATTTTCTCTACATATCCTTTCAGGTAGTGATCTGCATACTTAGATAACGGTTCTAAAATAGAATTAATCCCTGAAACTATGGGTCTACCTGGTGGTTTAATCAGCGTTTTATGGATTTTGGAAAGGCAGTAGAACTTGGGTGCTGCTGGTTCCATTTTATTCAGAAAAGCCCATTCCTGTTTGCTAATCCATCCTCTATCACAGGCTTTGGTAGTTTTAGTTTCAATGAGGTTTTCCAATTCTTTTGTGGGATCTGTAGGTAATCTCTTGTAATAGTTCTCATTTTCTAGTTGTCTGTGGCATTCTTCTATGTATTCTGTCTTATTTAGCAACACTATAGCTCCCCCCTTATCTGCTCTTTTAATAATGATCTTATCTGGCACCATTGGGAATGACTAGAGACCAAGAAACAGGTAAATCATGATACACACAGTAGCCTGTGCAAAGTATTGAAATACAGAGAAGTAAGATAGCACTTAGATTTAAACTCAGCATTTGACTTGCATTTTGATTCTTTTTTAATGTTTCTTTATCAACAGTTATTATCATCTTAAAGAAGAGGCCAGAAGAGTTCATACTTAGCTGAAGCACATTCTAAACCCCCCTTATTGACCACTCCTGAAGAAAGTCCCAAGACCTACACAGAGGACTGAAACATGTCGAGAATTTTTTGTCAGTCTAATTAGTTAAACTGTCTGAGTGAATTGAAAATTCCAATGAAGGGACAATCTAATCCTAATTATTGAATAGAATTAGAATAGAAGAATTAGAGATTAGAAAGTCATTATCTCTAAGATCTTTTAGAATTGTATGTTCTTAATGTTTGTCTTTGTCAACACGATACACTTGTATCTTTTTAGAGGGTTTAATCATGTATTTTAGACTTTTTTGCTATCTCCATTAAAATGTGTACTTTTTGAATTAACCAATGGCATTCAGATGAATGGATAACTGTTGATAAAGGACTAAGTCCTATCTTTTCGAGTCTTGTGTAGTCCCAAAAACAAGATAGGACTCCACAATCGTGGAATTTGGGCTCTCTTCATTGTATTCCTGCTGTTCATTGTGCAACATTGTTTTGTACTGTGTAAAGTTTAAATCAGTTATAGTGCTTTCATTTGCTTTGAAAGCGTCTTCATATGAGTCATAGTTATCTGGTATTTCTTCTTCTTTTCTCCATGGTTTAAAAAGTTGTAGCAGGGACATGTAATATAGTTCTTTATGTTGAGGAGTCTCTAATGACAATTTGATATGATTAATTAAGACAACTAGACTCGCGGGGTTGGAGGAGGAGGGTTGGAGTAACAGGGGTTGCGTCAGGTGGTTGGAGCAGGTGGGGGGTGTGCTATCACATGATGATCATCCATGATAAATCAGGCAATATCAGTGTTATTAGTGTCTAGACTCGAATTTTGATACAGCGAGTCTAGTTGTTTCTTAATGTGGCATTACATTTTTACAGGACACCTCTAATAAAGTAAGCATAATAAGTGTTATTACCTTTGCTGCACTAACAATTAGGGAAGAAAGTCTAGCCATTTCTTACTGCCTCATGGCATACGTTTCTGGGCATCTATAATGGAGTGTGCATCCTAAGTGTTATTACGTGTCTTGACTAGCATTTTGCTGCAGCTAGATTAGTCATGTCTTATTGTGGCTTGACATTGTGTACTGGGCATCTCTGATAAAGAAATCATGATAAGTGTAATTACATTGGCGAGACTGGCTTTTGGGTGTAGTCAGTCCTCACAGTGGCATTGTATATTTATATGGGCAGCTAGTTCTAAGTAAGCATGATGAGTGTTATTATGTGGTTAGATTGGCATTTTGGTGCTTCCAGTTGAATTATGTCTTACTGTGGCAAGGCATTTTCTTACTGTGCATCATCAAGGCTACAGCAAACATGATATGTGTTATTATGTGTCTGGCCTACATTGTGCTTGCTTACTTATGGTGGCATTGCATTTTTACTAGTAACGTGGTAAGATACCTCTGCTGGTTGAGCACTCACGGCTGTGATCTGTGTGTGATCTGCAGGTCACAGGTTCAAATCCTAGCAAGCCAACTCAGCCTCTCATTCTTCCGAGGTTGATAAAAAAAGTACCAAATTTGGTTGGGATGATAATTCTATGTAGATATGAGCTATGTGCAGTGGTTTGGCGAAAGCGCTATACAAATAACTAATCATGAAAGCATTAATGCTTCTGTGCACTGAAAGTGATTTGCATCTAATGGATGTTTGGATAATGTTAGGCAGAATTATTTGCAGTACCCTTTGGGAACACCACACACAATTAAGACTACAAGTGACAGTAGAAATTCACCTTTGGTACAAACCTGTACTACAAAGTAAAAGTGGTAGTGTTGGCTGAGCAGCCAGACTTATCTCAAGAGCAAGTGAGCAGTATCAATAGTTCCACAAAGGAAGGCACATAATATGATTCAAACAAACACTGACTCAAGGTTTCTGAGTAAAAGAATATACATTTATTTACACATCAGTTGTATAACAATTCACTAAAGTAAAGCAGTTCAAAAATCACACTCTTAATACACCACACCACTCCCAATAGTTTCCAGACAGGTTAAGCTCACAAAATGAAGTGGGAGCAAAATGGCACTCTAGTAATTCAAAAGGGAGGGAAAGACAAAGTAAGGCAGAAATTCAGCAGCACCAAAAGGTAAGTAAGCAGGGCAATCTAGAACTACAGTGATGGAATCAAATCAAATAGGCTTAGGGCCCAAGTCAATAGGACAAAAGTCGTTTGCTCAAGATCACACAGTTCAGGGTAGTTTGCGGTTAAGTCTTTGGCAAGAGTTCCGGACGAAGTTGGTCGGCAGAAAAGTTAGTTTAAAGAGTAGAGAAGGACAAGCCCTCGGATTGGCAAAAAGTTTCACACACCTTCACCGAGGCTAGACTAGATGAACAACCAGATTTGCACAGTACCTTTAAATGGAGAAGAAGCTCTAGCTGAGGCGGACGTTCCTGGCAGTTCCTGCAGGCTCACGGTTCCTGAAGTGACTGTCGGACTGACATGAAGTAGGAAGACTGGAGTTTCCTGCACTGCCCAGGGAAGAAACCAGCAGCAGAGCAAAGCAACAAATAAAAGTTGTGCTCCTTAAAAACCACCAGGGTCCGACCTTCCTGGCTCTCCGGCCCACTGTAGCTCTGTACAGTGAATTCTACCAGAGGAGGCAGTCCTGGCTTGCAGTTTAGGCGAACTGGTTTGTCCCACCAGCTCAGGGGAAGAAGCTTCCTGGAGGATCTTCTCTGTCGTTGGAGTTTGAGGATTCAGACCTGCAGCAGGGCTTCACCGGGGGGTTCAGTCGTGGTAGGGGTCCTCTTCCGTCAGCTCCTCGTCGGTTCTTTCGTACCAGTGATGACTCTGCCTTTCCAGACCCAGAGACCTACTTTTTATGCAGTTTTCCCCCCATTCACACAGCCTGGCTGTCAATCACACAGCAGGGTGCCCTAGCCGGACAGTCACCTAGCCAATCAAACAGGAGTGCGACTTGGGTTACCAAGGGAACCCATGGCAGGGGTCCTAAAAACCCTCAATCACATCCTGCCTACCCAGAATTTCAGGCGCCTAAGGAGGAGTTTTGTGTAGAAGCCCTGGAAGAGACGTTGAACAAAGGAATCAAACCTGGTTTGGCGCACAGAGAAAAACACGAGAAAGACATTTTCAAAAAGAAATAGCAAATAAACCTAGCCGGAACCGTATAAAAACATATTTGGTCCACTGGGTTTAAGTTTGAGGCTACCAAGATAGCCTAAAACAATGCCAAGGTTATTTAGGATAACCGCGGTAGGACAAATAGGGTAGTTACCACTACCACCAAACAAGTCTTGATGAAAAGGGAGCAAAACAATGCCCCAAGAGAAACAGACAAAAAGGGATAAGTATTACCCTTTCCAGCACTCCATGTAAGATGGTTTGTACTGGGTCTGTGGATTTTAAAAAGACAAATAATGTCAATGGCAACTTAATATGTTCTGGGAGACAGTAGGCAGTCCTGGAAAATGGAGACTGAGTTGGGAAGTCTAAAAGACAACCCTGTGTCTCTGCACTGAAGGTGCTGTGTAACACACAGTAAAAAAAGATGATGCCTCTGGAGTAGGTGAGGCTCCACAGTCTATGAACACAAAAATGTTAAACACACACAGCGAAACACATGTAAGAGTGGAGTAAATAGGCTTACACTCTTACAAGGTGAAAAAATTAATCCTAGAAATCCAGCAAAGCTGCTAAGGGACTAATTAGGTAAGGGAAATTAGCCATTCCTGATAATTCTCCCTAACAGATACTGCATTATCACAGCAACAGGTAATGCAGGTCTACTTTTCATAGATTGACAATACCCGACATGCAGCTATAATTCGCATAATATGGAAATAACTGGCCAGACAATGCTGAAGTGGCATATCTATGACAATGTCTCAGCCTATTTTGTTTTGTGTTTATAGTGTATTAAAAACTTTAAATCATTTTAATCATATTCTTCACAACTCTTATTTTATTACAAATGGCAATACTCCAGGCACAACATTCTAAAACAGACATTACAGAAATTAATTAAATCAACACAATACAATATATGATCATATTCTATGTACCTATTAGGGTCTCCCTTTCTAACTCCCAAGGTTACATTTTCAACCTATGCGACAAATGACTCCCTTCTCTACTTCATTATGGTGGACTAATCAAGAAAACCATGCTCCTCCAATATTTTGTGTTTCACTATTAAAATATTCACTAATAAGCAATGGCCATGATTATCCATACAAGAGCCTTCCTATTTGACTTCACTGTTTAAATCCTCTAATCTCCTTGTCAACGTACTCAAACACGTTTTCCTTGGCCTTAGTCTTGCCCAACAATCAGCCAATATTTGAGCATTTCTGCTTCCCCCAGCTTTTTACAGTACTGACAATTTCTTTCTTACCAAGGGATCACTCTTATGGGACTCCACTTTTTTTGTAGGGAATCTAATGAGTTAAGACAAAAGCACATATAAATGTAATACTGTTTCAGCCCAGGGAATCTCATCACAGAGGACAGCGTCTGTGTATGCTTTCTCAGGTGTGTGGTTAACTTCCTTTATAGTTTATACAATGACATTATCTGTATATCTTTCCCCATTTTATAATTGTTGTCTTGTTGTACATCTTCACTGGGCATTCCATCAATGTAAGCTTGTCTAAGCCAATTTCAGCAAGAATTGAGTCACAGCATTACCCAAAATTGCTCAATGCTTTGTCATAATTATTGCTTAAAGATATATTCAAATCTTCAAATAGCGAACCCAATGGTGGAACCGACATTGCCTTGGCCTGTGTTGTACTATTGGGTTTAGCCCTATTATATCATGATCCCACCATGGCATATGAAGGCAGCACCCTTGTTCAAAATGTGGTTAGCTAAAATATTTGTTTCTGCTTCAGTACATATTTGGTATTTTAAAATGTTTATGTTTATGTACTTTTTGTACTTCCAGAAGCCACTTTCGGTAATTTCACCAGGATTAAAGAGGAACTGATGCCATCCAGGTTAAAGGCTGAGCAACATCACTTCCTGTGATGTCATCAGGTCTGTGAGGTCACTTCTGCTACCGCTGTCATTTTGGTGAATCGACATCCCTAGAGCCAGCGGAGGAAAGAGAACGGCCTCCAGCACGATGCTTAGAGAATTGTTTGACACACAGAGAGTTGGAGTCGGAGGAACGTGAGGACCTGGAGGGAGAGTATTTGGTGAGAGCAGAATGTAGATAGCATGGTCCCTGGCCCCAGACAGTGAAACCCCCCAACATCTGCTTTTTGTAAATGATGAAGATATATACTGCCTGATGACATTTTATTGCAATAAGCTTTACAGATCGGATGCCTGTTCCACATCTTTTGTTGGATTAATAAATCATTGAAAATGCAGAGTTAACTCAGACATTTATAGATGTTCACCCATGCTTCTTCACCCATCATTCATCAACTGCCTCTCCAAGGGAGTGTGTGGTAGTTAGGAAGACACAGAGCAGCCCCACTCCCTGTAGTCCTAAGTATAATCTTGCTGCAAATTTGATTTATACATTTTGCGCCTGGAAGTTTGAGATTCCGTCGTCCTTAATGAGGCTTTTGGGAGCTTCGAATTATCGGCTATTTTGTGAATTTATGAACAACAAAACCATTCTTTCCCATTTTGTAGCCTACTATGTCAGACAAGGGGTCATTCTCTGACAGTGACTGAGTCTTGTTCATGCAGTTATGGAATATCTCTTCAAGCTGCTGATGGTCGTCCCGTTTCTCCGCACCCAGGCGGAACAAGTTCCACAACTGCTAATTTGTCGATTTATTTTCAGATTTTCGAATCTCGTAATTGCCTGGTCCGTGCAGGAAACCAACAATTATGCTTTTGAAGTCCCAAAGTAAGGGGGTCTGTGTACAGAGGAGGGTGTTTTCTTCCCGCAGTCTGAAGGCCCTTTAGATCCGTTTTATTTTTTTGCAAGCAGATATCAAATACAACTTGCCTAATTATCTCCATTCTCTCCGTCTTCTTGCCCGACCCCGTGAGGTCACTTTCTTGTTCAGAGTTCTGAAAATATTTTCACGGAGCACTGCTTGTCTTAGAAATATAAAAACAGAGCGAGCAAAGTCAAATTGTTAAAACATAACAAATTAGACGGTTTTTGGCTTTAGTTTGCATTACATGTTGTTGCATTAACTCTTTGCTCACCAACAGCAGTTCCCTGCATTTTCGAAATAGTATCTGTGACCGTATTCACCCAGCAAGCTTCTTCTGACATTTTGAAAGCGGCATTCCAAGTGTTGGGACTTCATATGAAGACTGTAGCCAGGTTCTATGCACAAAAGGTAGTTGTTGATTCAAGTCAAAGATTCAAGGATCAAATTAGTACTTTGCATATTTGAATCATGTTAAGGCTTAACATTTTCTGGAGAAAAAAAGAGTTATTCAATAATAAAATGAGGTCAGAGGATACATACAACTAAACTATAACAGCTATAACAGTGCAAGGTGGGCCCGATTGTTTCCATTTGAAATAAGCGGCAAAGCCAATTGTTTTTTCTATTGCTTCATGCATTGGGTAGAGGGTCTATATGGAGTCAGGGAAATCGGTACAGAAGGAAAGGCTGATGGTGAAGAGTACAGCAAAAGGCCAAGTAGCAAGGAAAGAGAGTTGGTGAGGTAAAGAGCTGCAACATGGAGCGTGGAAAAGTGTTTCACTGAAACTGGTGAAAGGGTTAAGAAGGGGCTATAGAGTGAGCTAGCAGGGTGCTGTCGGTGTGTGTGTGAACTGAGTGAGGAAGGGTGGTGTAGAGCACAGGCTAGGACACAAATCACAACTGAAACTGTCTTTGTAGCAGTCCATGCAATGTACAAACACCAACATGTCAGCAACTATATCCAAGAGAAACCAGTAGAATGTCCACCATGACTTCAAGTAAAAATCCCGAGACAGCCGTGTACAGTATGGAGCTCATTTTGCTTACTGATGTACTGCGACTAAATGATATAACAGCCTTTTTTGTAAGGCTTTTATTTCCTGGCTTTTTACATTTATATTTATCTGGCTGTTGTTAATGGCACAGTGACCCAGACACAAGAGCACCTGCGTTGACCAATAGGACATGTCACTTCATTTAATGATGGGAGAGGGGATCCATTTTAAATGGTATGAATAGGACACAATTATGCTCAGTTGTCTGGCTGTGACATTTCTGTCGTGTCCTGGCCAACTGGCATTCAGCCCAGGATGCTGGGGATGACGTTGGCGTATTAGAAAAGGTAAGAGTGGAGAGTTATGTTTGTGCACAGTAGAGCAATAAAGAGCTCCTAATAATTCTACTCTCTGTGTGTGTTATTCTCTGCAGTAACACAAACTGCCGTGAATTGCAACAGGCGACAGAACAACTGGCAACAAAAGTGAGATCACTGTCAAGATAGAGCAACTACACAAAGGACCCGCAAAGCACATGAAATGAAGATGAAATAAGAAGTCAATTGCTGACATCGACTGATCTACATCCCCTGCATACAGTTTTCCCTCTTGCAACAACACAACGCTGGCTCTACATGTGCATCTCTATTATAGTGAGCTATGGACTGCAGCCCTCAGAATTTCAGGCTAAGAAAATGTGGGAGATGAAATTTTCCAGTGCTGCAGCATTCAGGCGTCTGATCACCTTCGACATGGCAGATCGGCAAGTATTGGGCCTACGTTGGGAAGGCTGGATGAAGCATTTTGAAAATTACTTGGCAGCATCCACATGAAAATGCCTCAGATAAATTAGCCAGAAGACTACTCAGAAACCTGGAAGGAGATGAGGTTGGAGGACTCATAGCCACGTTCCCTTCAGACCAGATTGATTCCTACAAGGGTCTGAAAGGAGCACTAACCTGACTTTAGAATCTAGTGTCTCACTGCGACTTCCACAAGTTTACTAATGAGGAGGCCACCCGACTCAGGATTATTGGTGGATGGTCATCTCCCTCCTTCAGAAAAAAGTTTCTGGGGGAACCCCTTTCACTTGCTACCATACTAGTAATGGCAAGAGCAGAGACCCCTGCTGTGGCTTAGGCCTCTCATATAGTGACTGGCAGGGAACACAAAGAGGAATAGGTATATCAAGTGTCGCACGAAGGGAGGAGCAGATATCCAAGAAGTACAGTGGCAAGAAGATACCCATCAGATGAAGGTGCGATCAATGTGGTGTCCAATTTCTGCAAAATAAAGGTGTAAAGTGTCTGGCTCTGGGCTAGAAGTGCAGTAACTGTCAAAGAGAAAATCACTTAGCAAGCGTATGCAACTCGAAACCGAGAAGAGAGATGCAAGTACTTACACACTGATCAGGAATGATATTGACTCCTACAGGTCTACAATAGCAAGAAGAGATACAAATGCAAGACAAAGCCGGGCCAATCGCGTTTGCCATTTGCTAGGGCACTCTCTTCTACCTAGATCATCCCAGCATGATGAGAGAGATGATTATGCGTAGATGATGACTGACCTCATGGACACTCTTGCCACTGATGTCGAGTTACTAGACAGAGATCATGTAGCCAAGATTGCCACTGATATGGGAGCAATGCTTAATATCATGTGTGTGTTTGGAATTCAACAAGATGTTTCCTTCACCAAAGTTGACAACATCTGAAGTAATAGTGCTTCAGTGGGCAACAAAGGGACCCGTGATCAGTCATGGAAAGTTTCACACAATGCTCCAATACAAAGATAGTGATCCATGTAGTTCAAGGTGAAGTGCCAAGAAGCAAACTTCAATAACAATGAACATTGCAGCCATGACACATCATGCAATTTACCCATTCAATAACAAACCAGTTTCCCACTCTATTCCAAGTTCTAGGGTGACTCAAAGGAGAGTTGGTAATACTTCATATTCATGAGTCAATTATGCCTGTGGCATAACATATTTGGCAGATACCTATACATCTTCAACCACAGTGGAGAAAGAACTACAATGCCTGCTGGCAAACAACATCACTGATGTGGTGTCTGGTCCCACCCAATGGGTGTCACACCTGGTGTCCATTCTGAAGAAAGGCACTGCCAAGGAGATCAAACTGTGTGTGGACTTGAGACAAGCCAATAAAGCAATCAGTCTAGAGAGGAAACCAGACATGAAAATAGATGACATAATCATAGTACTGAATGGGGCCAGATTTTTCTTGAAACTCGATTTAAATAAGGGTTACCATCAGATCGAACTAGATGTGCACTCACGATACATCGCCACATTCGCCATGCACCTGTGTCTTTTCTGCTAGAGATAGCTAAGCTTTGGCATCTCCTTAGCCCCTGAAACATATAGTGATGAACAACATGATCAAGCAGTGACGCAGCTTTGTACAGCACTGCAATAGGCAGGACTGACTCTCAATCTGGAGAAATGTGCCTTTCACAAATCGCATATGATTGTTCGTTACTGCAGATCACTAGCTATTGTAGTAGTAGTATTGTTGTAGATATATCAGAAATGTTGCTGCAACAAGCACACCACTGAGAGATCTCATGCAGTAAGGTGTCCCGTTTCTATGGTTGCGAAGTTGTGAGGTGGCGTTCCATGAGATAAAATGTGACTTCACATTGGTGGTTCACATGGTGTACTTTAATCCATCATTTGACATGGACCTGATGGTGAATGCCAGCCCTGTTGGTGTTGGAGGACATACTGGCGCAACACAAACCAGATAGAGACTCCCTAAGAGCTGTGATTGCATATGTGTCATGAACCGGGGATACTGGCGTGTGTGGAATAGTTGGAAGCTTGGCTGCCATTAGACTGTTCCACCACGTTGTTTTCACAACGTGAGTTGCGGTCTAATCTATTCCAACATGGCCGCCACCAAGTGTATATTACTACACTTCACTCGGCAGATCGGCGCGTTGCAACTTCTTGGATTCCCTCGTTGCCAGCGCTCCAGATCATTTCCCTTGGCGGTGATCCACCCGCTCCTCCACTTACCTAAACATATTTATTCCTCCTCGTTATTTCCTCCAGTGCCTTCCATTGTTCGCTATGTTTTTTCTCCTTTCATTTTCCTCTTTACTTGTTCGTGCTGTTTACATTTGTGTGTTCCCATTTTCCTTGCATTCCGCTTGCATTCCGGTCCTCCACATTCTACCTTGTTTCCTGATTCTCATAGAATCCTCCTGCAGAACTCTCTGGCTCTTCCTTTAGAGCTTCCTGTGTTCATACTTGCTAATCCGCTTCCGGGCTCATTCCCGAGCCTTCCCTGACCAGCCTACATATCCATTCCGGCAAGATCTTGTTTTTTTTTATGCCATTGGCTTTTTAGGTAGGTTGGTATAGGTTGGCTCAGAAAACACAACCCTACGATAAATTGGACCAACAACCTCTTGAGCTTCCATTCTACCTACTGCAAGGAGGAATGTCTACCCCAACCCCTGTTTGAAACTGTAAAAACCATATGTTCAACCGATACCAATTCTATTCACTGCATTCCAGGTTATCTGACCGAGTTTTCTGAGGTCTTTCAGGATCCACTACCCATCAAACTTCCTCCTCACAGACCGGAGGATTGCAGAATCAACTTTGTCCCCCATGCTTTGGTTCCTTTTGGTAGGATGTACCCCCTCTCTGTGTCCGAAAAAGAGGTACTTCGGCACTGCCTTGATGAAAATCTTGCAAACAAACTTATACGACCATCCTGATCTCCAGCGGGGGCATCGTTGCTCTTCATTCCAAAACGTGATACCAAGGAATTGAGGCCTTGTATAGACTACCGAGGACTAAACAAGTTAACCATCAAAGACCGTTACCCCATGCCTATCATATCTGAGGTGCTAGAAGCAGTTCAAGGGTCTGTAATATTCACAAAATTGGACCTTTGTAACTCTTATCACCTGCTCCGCATTAGAGCAGGTGATGAATGGAAGACAGCTTTCCGCACTGCATTCGGTCTGTTTGAATACCAGGTCATGCCGTTCTGGCTAGACAATGCTCCATCCATTTTTCAAAGATTCATGGATCGTTTGTTCTCAGATCTGTTGGGTCAAACCACAGTGGTCTATCTAGATGATACACTCGTCTATTCCCATGATCCAGAGGTGCATAAACATCATGTTAAGGAAGTACTACGCAGGCTTCAGTCGCATCACCTCCTGGTCAAACCGGAGAAATGTGCTTTTGATGAATCTTCCATATCCTACTTGGGGTTTATCCTTTCAGACCAAGGAATTACAATGGACCCAAAGAAAGTTGATGCGATTTTGGTCTGGCAACCTCCTTCCTCAGTCAAGGATATCCAACGAGTCCTTGGATTGGCAAACTTTTATCGGAAATTCATCCCTGAGTTTTCCCAACTCACACTTCTGATTACCTCTCTGCTAAAGAAGTCCTCTGTTCCATTCAACTGGTCCAGGGAAGCCGACGACAGCTTCACGGTCTTAAGACAAAGATTCTGTACAGCTCCAGTTCTAAAACAGCCCGACCAAAGCTAACCTTTTATATTTGAAACCGATGTTTCAGCTGCGGCGGTGGGAGCCGTTCTTTTGCAGTCAAACCAAGGACTATAACATCCCGTAGCCTACTACTCCAAGACTTTAAGCCCAAGCCAACAGAATTATTCTGTGATCGAGCGAGAACTATTGGCTATGAAATTGGCGTGTCTTGAGTGGAGACATCTACTCCAAGGAAGTTTATTTCCGTTCCAGATCAGAACCGACAACAAAAACCTTCAAATCCTCAGACAACAGGAATGCTACAATACCCGTCAAGCCAGATGGGTGCATTTCTTTGCCCAATTTCACTTCACCATAACGTACATACCTGATTCTCAAAACCTGATTGCAGATGCTTTGTCCCGAAGAGAGTACACGGACAATGATCTTACATACCGAAAATAACTGATGTTTCCCCTACCAAGATTGTGTCATCAGTGTTGTCTTTTCTACAACAGGTAAAATAAGCATCCCTTCATCTGGAGAAGCCCACCACTGCCATTATGAGAATACCAGTATTAAAGAGGGATGGACTGTTCTTTGTCCGAGGGAAGCTAGTTATTCCATCTGATGATCTCAAACAAAAAGCACTGAAATAGTGTCATGACACTAAGGTTGCCGGTCATCGCGGCATAAGAGGTACCTTGGAGTTACTCCAAAGGTCTTTTTATTGGCCCAACATGAAAGCAGATACACAAGAATATGTACCAACCTGTCATATCTGTTTGCAGAGCAAACATCTCACTCAGAAGCCGTTGGGATTGCTTCAACAGGAACCTATTCCACTCGGCCACTGGAAACACATCTCAACTGACTTCATCGTGGACTTACCTGTATCTAAGGGTTGCACTTGTATCATGGTTACAGTGGACTCTTTTTCCAAACTGTCCCATTTCTCTCCATTAGCTGGGGTACCTTCCGCCACTGTTATGGCAGATGTCTTTTTGAAAGACATATTTAGGCTACACAGTCTCCCTCAGAAGATAGTTTCTGACCGTGGTAGTCAATACACCTCAAAATTCTGGTCTGTCTTGTGCAAGAGACTAGGCATAGAAAGAGCTCTTTCATCCGGTTTCCATCCCCAAACCAACGGCCAGACCGAGAGGTTAAATGGAACATTGGAACTATACCTCAGATGCTTCATCAATCGACAACAAGACAACTGGGTCTCTTTACTCCCCACAGCAGAGTTTTCATACAATAACTCAGTCCATACTGCGCTAGGCATCAGCCCTTTCTATTGTACCTACGGTATCCACCCCCAATCCATTGTGCCAACGTTTTTGGTGGAATCAAACATACCATCCATTGAGGAGAACTTGGACCAGATCTAAGAGGCACAAAGTACAGCGAGACAGAGCCTTCAAGAAGCTAATAATCGCTACAATGTACATGCTGATAAACATCGCAGACCGGCGCCTGAATGGGAGAAAGGCACTAGGGTTATGCTTTCCACCAAGTTCTTACCTCGCCAGATTCGCCCATCAAAACTGTCTCCCCGATATATAGGGCTGTTTGAGATACTTTCAAAAATCAATCCAGTTGCCTATCGTCTTAAGTTGCCCAAGACACTGAAGCGGGTTCATCCGGTTTTTCATTCCTCCCTTTTATGTACTTTTGTGTCCTGCACTCGAAGACAGTCTGTGCCCAAACTGTGTGTTTCTTCTAGTGCAAACTCTGAGGAGTATGAAGTCTCTCTGATCCGTAATTCCCGATATCACAGGGGTCGCTTGGAATATTTGGTTCACTGGAAAGGTTACCCCACCTCGGAGGATACCTGGGAAACTGTTATGAATACCCAAGCCCCTAGCTTGTTGAAACGGTTCCATGGCCTCCACCCAGGTAAACCAGGAGGACATGACCTTCGAGGGGGGCATACTGTCATGAAACGGGGATACTGGCGTGTGTGGAATAGGTGGAAGCTTGGCCGACATGAGACTGTTCCACCACATTGTTTTCACAACGTGAGTTGCGGTCTAGTCTATTCCAACATGGATGCCACCGAGTGTATATTACTACACTTCACTCGGCAGATCGGCGCGTTGCAACTTCTTGGATTCCCTCGTTGCCAGCGCTCCGGATCATTTCCATTGGCGGTGATCCGCCCGCTCCTCTACTTACCTAAAAACTCTTGTTTTATTTACTTCCTCCCTGTTATTTCCTCCAGTGCCTTCCATTGTTAGCTACATTTTATCTCCTTTCTTTTTCCTCTTAACTTGTTTGTGCTGTTTACATTTGTGTGTTCCCATTTTCCTTGCATTCCGCTTGCATTCCGGTCCTCCCATTTCTACCTTGTTTCCTGATTCTCATAGAATCCTCCTGCAGAACTCTCTTGCTCTTCCCTTAGAGCTTCCTGTGTTCATACTTGCTAATATGCTTCCGGGCTCATTCCCGAGCCTTCCCTGAGCAGCCTACATATCCATTCCTGCAAGATCTTGTTTTTTTTTTATGCCATTGGCTTTTTCCCCTGCAACTTCTCGGCTGTTGCGGAGAGGAGCCACCGAGGATTTTCAGGACTGAAATCACGGTGGCTTCCTTTCGAGGCAAAAATCTGCTAAAAAAAAAGAAACCAGATACTCTGAGACCTCGACAAAAGAAGTTAGACTATTCCTCTACAACATCAGGTGAGGAGGAAGGGGGAACCAGTGAGCTCCAATTCTTAAGTGAAGAGTAGGACATTAGTGACAAACCTGATAGCTTGCAATGCCAAACGGAAGTTATGGCCACCCCGCAGCAGATACAAGAACTAGTGGCAGCGGTTCAAACCCTCAAACTCGAGGTTCAGACGCTTAAGGCGGACAATGCAGCACTGCAGCAAAGAGTGGCCGCTCGAGAACAGCAGTCCACAGATCTTCCCCCATTACCTCTGGTCTCAGGTAAATTCGATGGATCTGAAAGGAAGGTGAAGGAATTCTTGGATGCGTGCAACTTCCACTTCGCCTTCAGGAAGAACGCCTTTTCTACTGATTATGCCAAAGTGGGTTTCATGATCACCCATATGACGGGTAATGCCTTGGCCTGGGCTACTCTGTTGGTTTCTCAATCTGATCCAGTACTACAAGACTTGACAGCCTTCAAAGATCTCTTGAAGCATACGTTCCTCAGTACAGAATGTGCACATGTGACCAGTGAAGACCTGCTAGATGTACGACAAGGGAATACGGATTTACTCACATATCTCTCTTCAAGAAATTAGCTGCTGAGGCAGGCTGGCAAGAACGGCCCAATACACCATATTCCGCCGGGGGTTGAAAAAGGAACTGAAAGATGAGCTCGCTAGGATTCCTCGCCCAGAGACTTTCGCAGGCCTTGTCACTGCGGTATTAAGAATCGATTACAGGCAAACAGAGCGAAAAACTGAAAACAAGAAGTATCGCAGTCGGGTTCCCTTCCCGGAAGCAAGCCCTTTGCCCTCCTCACCTGCCACGCGTCCTTCCAGAGACGAACCGATGCAAATAAGTACAACACGGCTCCCTTGACTCCGGAAGAGAGAAAGAGAAGACGAGACGGAAGCCTTTGTATGTACTGTGGTTCTTCTGCCCACCTATTGAGGGACTGCCCAGATGTGCCCCCTCGGAGGTCAGGAAACGAACGCCCTCGATAGTTAACCGGACAGACTATTGAGGGGCGACATCCAGTCCCTATACCACCCTTTCTGTCACCTCAGCCAAGTCTTCCGAAGATTCGCGCCTCATGGTGATTTCAGTCAATGGGGCTCATTACACGGTAGGCGGTAAGGGTTTACCGGTACCGGTATTTTACCAGTACCGGTAAATCCTTACCGCCTTACTACGAGGTCCCTTTGCGGGTTGGGGAATTTAACGCCTGCTTTTTGCCCCAGGGAGCTAATTACGGTACCACAATTTGCGGTACCGTAATTAGCACCTTCCCCATTCCCATTATGCCCTATGGGGCAAAAATGGGAATGGGGAAGGGCAATGGTGGAAGGGGGAATTACCGCCCCGCCAACCTTGAAATGAAGCGGTAATTCCCCTTTCCACCAAGGCGGTGCCGGTATTTTACAGGCATGAACCATGGCGCTAATAGCGCCATGGTTCTCCGCCTACCGTGTAATGTGGCCCAATATTCAGTTCAGAGCAAGAGAAGTCAACACTCAAGCACTACTGGACTGTGGTGCAGCGGGTAACTTCCTGGACACCTTATGGGCTGACAAGGTGGGCCTACAAAGAATCGCTAAAACAGAAGACCAAAAGGTGGAAGGTGTGGACGGAACTCCACTGTGTTCCGGCCTAATCACCCATACTACAAAAGAGGTGCAAGCCTTCATAAAACAACATTCAGAAAGGATGAGTTTTGATATCATTCGTGCCGCCCATTTCCCAGTCATCCTGGGTATAGGTTGGCTCAGAAAACACAACCCTACGATAAATTGGACCAACAACCTCTTGAGCTTCCATTCTACCTACTGCAAGGAGGAATGTCTACCCCAACCCCTGTTTGAAACTGTAAAAACCATATGTTCAACCGATACCAATTCTATTCACTGCATTCCAGGTTATCTGACCGAGTTTTCTGAGGTCTTTCAGGATCCACTACCCATCAAACTTCCTCCTCACAGACCGGAGGATTGCAGAATCAACTTTGTCCCCCATGCTTTGGTTCCTTTTGGTAGGATGTACCCCCTCTCTTTGTGTCCGAAAAAGAGGTACTTCGGCACTGCCTTGATGAAAATCTTGCAAACAAACTTATACGACCATCCTGATCTCCAGCGGGGGCATCGTTGCTCTTCATTCCAAAACGTGATACCAAGGAATTGAGGCCTTGTATAGACTACCAAGCACTAAACAAGTTAACCATCAAAGACCGTTACCCCATGCCTATCATATCTGAGGTGCTAGAAGCAGTTCAAGGGTCTGTAATATTCACAAAATTGGACCTTTGTAACGCTTATCACCTGCTCCGCATTAGAGCAGGTGATGAATGGAAGACAGCTTTCCGCACTGCATTCGGTCTGTTTGAATACCAGGTCATGCCGTTCTGGCTAGACAATGCTCCATCCATTTTTCAAAGATTCATGGATCGTTTGTTCTCAGATCTGTTGGGTCAAACCACAGTGGTCTATCTAGATGATACACTCGTCTATTCCCATGATCCAGAGGTGCATAAACATCATGTTAAGGAAGTACTACGCAGGCTTCAGTCGCATCACCTCCTGGTCAAACCGGAGAAATGTGCTTTTGATGAATCTTCCATATCCTACTTGGGGTTTATCCTTTCAGACCAAGGAATTACAATGGACCCAAAGAAAGTTGATGCGATTTTGGTCTGGCAACCTCCTTCCTCAGTCAAGGATATCCAACGAGTCCTTGGATTGGCAAACTTTTATCGGAAATTCATCCCCGAGTTTTCCCAACTCACACTTCTGATTACCTCTCTGCTAAAGAAGTCCTCTGTTCCATTCAACTGGTCCAGGGAAGCCGACGACAGCTTCACGGTCTTAAAACAAAGATTCTGTACAGCTCCAGTTCTAAGACAGCCCGACCAA